>NC_141360.1:14346265-14888765 GCF_057382095.1 Aulonocara sp. 'chitande type north' Nkhata Bay
AATGTGCATAAACAAGATGATTTATTGCTGATGTTTTTGCAGGTACTTACCGTCATTATATTAGACATGCGACCATACCATCTCTCTCTGACAATGAGCCAGATAAACAACAACTGGTTATAAGCTAAGCTCTGGCTTATGTGTCTTAAAAATCCCACTTTCTCTCTGATAAACGGTTTAGTTTCTTTGTCACACCATATGAGATTTTATTCACTAAATGCGTGACTCCAACAATGTTAGATCCCATTCAAAGAACGTTTCCCTAATGCCCGCTAACAGTAGCAAAAGCAGCAGTGCTTATCAACAGTAAAGCTCAGCATATTCTCAACAACAACATTCTCAGAAATCCTGGAGTACTATTGGTCAAAATACTTATACTGTTATAGTACCATAAGTGCTTCCATGCACTGAACGCCTCAGGAGTAGAAATAACAAAAAAACATTTTGCACTAAATACACTGGTCTCTCACTAGTTTTTTTCTAACTCAGACTGCTGAAGCTTCAAGTTAGTTTCTCACGTTTTCACGTCTCCTGTTACTTACTAACTTACTAACTAAAATGCAAGCATGTCTTTTCAGATTTCAGAGGTAGCTTTTGTGCAATCGACACATAACCGGTAATAACCAGAGATTATCAGTTGTGGTTCTTAATTACCATTACAATGGTGGATTTTGACAATAAATTCATGAGCATCTGCATGAGCAACCATATACAATATCCGGCCATACTTGTTTTCCCTGTTGTAAGTTGAACATGCACAGAATTTTAAAATCCCCGAGTGTCTTGATGGAAGAGTATGCAAAACCAGTTTCAGAATTCAGATTGGCACCTACAATTTGCTGCTAAAACTGCTAATGAATTAAACACCACCATAATCTTCTGCCACTTCAAGACTGACCAGGTATGTACAACAAATAATTCCCCAAAAATCAAAGTTCCCATACTTGGAACATGGTGCCAGTGAAATAATTTCATACAGCTATTTCAATGTCCAAGTTCAGCTCTTGAAAATATGACAGCGATCTAAGTACTTAAATTTAATTTGATATCTTGCAACACCGTCATATGCTATTAATAAACATTGCATGGGTAATTTGCATTCTGTGAAGGCCCCCTTAATACTGAACACTGTATGCAGCCTTTTCAGGGAAGTGTTGCGTAAGACAGTGCACATCCACATTCTACAACTGCACAAGTTTGTAGTAAGAGTTGGGTGCTAAACTAGTCTCCTTGCAAACAAGTCATTGCTGTCAGTGAAAACATTTCCTGCATAGTGAAATATAAAATAAAACAAAAGAATTGCAAAGCTTTTGAACAACTAAACTGTGATCAAGCAAGCATGGAGCAAATTTTGCTTCCAAAAGTATAGCAGTTGTTTTTATTTTCACTTTCAGAGCTATGAAAAGAAGAGGCGACATTGCATTCGTGATATCTGGTTTCAAGAGCCAAAATTACAGACGCTTGAAAACAGTGCAAAACAAATGGATAACTTGATGGTGGCTTCATCAAACGTTAACTACAGTCTATATATTTTACACATCTGACAATTCTTTGGAATTGGGTTATATTCAGTACACTCATTTCTATGCTACTCCCATTTAATTTAATTGGCACATAATCTGTGCAAACAAATAAAAAATCTGCAAAAGGCCATAGAACTGAACTGAACTCGTGACAGTTCTAGATGTTGAGAATAGAAATGTGGTTTATACCAAGATTACAGAGCATGTCTGTTGTTCACAATCTGATAGAAGCAGAATAAGAGTACAGAAAGACAAAATATAAAATAAGGACTATCAACATAGAATATGGAACTTTTTCAAGCAAGCACTGAGGACTCAAAATCCCAGTATTAAAAATGACAATTCAAGAATTACTTTAACTCAGGGGGAATCATGGCTAGACAATGAGCCTGGACTCATACTGTAGGTAAACAGGAGACCTTTCATGTGCTATAAGTTAAAAGTCACTTATCCCACGTGGTGATATCAACCTTTAAAGTTTTTACAAAAAGCATGTTTTCAGGTTTTCTCCAGTGAGTTTTTTGGAAAGTAGATCAAATCTAATGTACTAATGCTTTTTATGTGTTCACATTTTAGACAACAAATGCATGGATTTTGCTATTAAAACCTAAATGTCTAAGAAATTTTGATTTTGGCTTTAGACTGTGACACCTGGCGTAGGTGTAAAACTGTTTTGGTCGCAGTTTTTCTTTCTTTTTTTCTTTTTTCTTTTTTTTACAGAACTCAAATGTGTTTTTCAGCCCTGAAAAATTTCTGTGACTGTCTCGCTTGAACATTTAGTTAGTTCAAAATTGCTGGAAAAAGTAAGGCAGTTTGAAAAAGTGCCAAATATCAACTCACCCCATATATTAGAAGAACTGTAACTCAGACAGTTCATAGTAGGGAGGTAAAAATTTACATGACTTAATTATGAATATTAAAGTTATTTTTCCCAAACCCAGGTGATTCTGGGAGCATCAAGTGGAAATTTCTCTCAGATTTGACTGGTTTTGCTAGCTATCATTTACATTGGATTCCTATTAGGAAGAGTAGTCAAGGCTGTATTAACATGAGTATGAAGTCCTATAAACAGTAACACTTCTGAAACTGAACAATCTGTATTGGCACTACTGTTATTATTTTAGGACAGGCTATAAAAGTATAAACCTTTTCTCGTTCAACAATCTCAGGATTTCAGGTGCCAGAAAAGTCTGGAACCTCCTGCTGTTTATGTGCCTGACATTTCCCTTTCCTGCCCACAAAGAATCCAACATCCTAGACTGCTATTATCTCAGCATAAACACAAACTGTGCATGATCCAATCCCTGCTCTGTCAGCAGGCGTTATTAACATTTGGCTAATCTGATTTTCATATTAGCTCCAAGAAATCTCATCTCACCAATTCATTCCATCTTCCTCTGCTTTTACTCGGGTACCTTTCGCGGTGCTGTTTTCTCTCCCCCCTCTCATTGTACATCTGCCATGTGTGTGGTGTTTGAGACGCCATGCCTCCCTCCCTCCCTCTACAGCTACGCCTCCATCACCTGCTCATTAGAGAGAGGATGATGGTCCGACGGTCCCCCATGACTCTGCTCCAAAAATAACAGAGCCAATTTCCCGGCTGTTAGGCGGCGATTTCACACCAATCTCAGTTGTACTGCCCAGCGAGGCCTGTCAAGGAGAAAGAGAGGCAATGAAAGCTGACGAAAAAAGGTGGAATAGAAGAGGATGGGAAAGAATATAGGTCAGACCTACAGTATCTGAAAATACAAGCTCTATATCGTATAAACATACTGCCCTCATCAGTCAAAAGATGTTTTCACAAACTTAGATACATTTTTTGGAACAAAATGTAGTTTTTATACATTTTGTACAATATGTGTTCATTTTATTTTTCACTTTTGACTGAGCCGAGCGAACAGCTCTCTCCTTTCGCCAGTCCCTATGTCACAATTGAAGTCCTTCAGTATTAATTTAGCACAGTTTACAGTGTCATCGTGGTTGTAATTCTAATATACATTGCTAAAAAAACATCAAAGGAACACTTTTTAATCAGAGTATAGCATTCATATTGATCTAGTTAGTTAAGTAGCACAGGGGTTGCTTTGATGTTAATGGAATGAACAACAGGTGCACTAGAGGTACAATAGTGATCAGTCGCCAAGGAGTGATGTTATAGGTGGAGGCTGCTGACATTTAACCCCCCACAACCTTTTCTGATTAGATTTTCACTGGTTTTGCATTTGGCTGGGGTCAGTGTCACTGTTGGTAGCGCAAAGTGATACCTATAGAGTCCAACTCCTCCAGGATGGCACATCAATATGTGCCATTCGGTCTGGAGAAGCCGTGGACGACACCATTCAGCATGTCCGGTCAGTGGTGGGTCAGTGATGGTGGAGGAATATCCGTGGACGGATGCACAGATGTCTACAGGCTTGGCGTCAGCATCCTGACTTTCATTGGGTATTGGGATGAAACACGTTGTCAGACACCACGCTGCTGCAGTGGATCCTGGGTTCTTCTCGGGTGACAATACTTGGCCTCGTGTGGTAATGTGCAGGTATTTCCTGAAGGATGAAGGAACTGATACCATTAACTGGCTCACACACTTGCCTGACATAAATCCAATAGAACACCTCTGGGAAATTATGTTTTGGTCCATCCAATGCTCCTCAAACTGTCCAGGAGCTCAGTGATGCCCTGGTTTAGATCTGGGAGAAGATCCTCAAGGACACCATCTGTCATCTCATTTGGAGACATTATGAGACATTCCTCCTGATCTGATGTGTTTTCAAAGTGCTGCTTTAAATTTTTTGATCAATGTATTAAGTAGATTAATATTTTCCTTCCTTTCCTTTTTATCAAATATCATTTAGTTCAATGGATTCCCAGAGTCGAATGAATAATTACGAATGAGCACCTGCTTGACTGCTTGTACAAGCTTCATTGAGCCCCTGAAAACTTCAAAATCCCACTCAGAATTTTTCAAACTCACACATATAAAATTTCAAGCCCTCAGAGAAACTTACAGAATTCTACTCTAATTGTCCTAATTACTTATTATGTCCATCTGTACTGTGAAGTTCCTTCATTTTCCAACTTTACACTTCTATAAAAAAACAGCTCTAGAGTTGCTTTGCCCCCATGAAACAGCAATTACAATAATAGCTGTGTATGACAATGTGCATTTCCTCTTGAAGCGAGATTGGATTTATATTTCGTTGCTGCTCAGTGTGGAGATCTCTACGGTACACTTCAACACAAACAACTCTGAATGTTATTTTTCAGTATCAAAGACACAGAAAGCAGCATATATACTGAGCAGGTTTGTTAAAAAATATAACTATTAAAAGTAACCATCGGATTAGACACTTATTTTCAGAAGTACTCACAGTGCTGTCTTTACCTCTTCTAGCTTACACACAACTTCATACTACAGTGCTGCATACAGGCAAGCACAAAACCCCTCCCCTTACTAGTTCCTCAACAGTAAATTTAAACAGTAGCAGAGCAAAGCTGGTGAAATATCTGAAAGACTGACGCCCTGCTTCCAGGACAGAAAAAACTGCATTATAGAGCTAACACAACTTTGGCAGATAGACTGCACAGTAACACGAAGCCCCCATGGTATCAAAAATGCTATAAGTATTACGAAATTCTAGTATTGTGACAGCCCTAGCCTCTACTGCTGTTTTACAGCTTCCTTTGCGCTCAGTTTCAAGATTGTATAATGATGAATAGAAAAGCACCATTACATCATACACTGGTTTCCTGAGATCAAAAAGCTTCAGATCTGACAAGTTTCATGTCTACATCTGCAACTTCACCGTAGCCCTCAAACTTCCAGGAGCTCAGCGATGGCGATGAAAAACAGCTGTTCTCACTGGAAGTGTTTATCAGCTGATGAGCGTAACTGGGATTATTTTGAGGTATTTATTTTTGACATTGTGCAACTTGAATTTGTCCTACAGGACCAGACTGTCTGGAGACTGTGCTGAATAAAACAAAGTTGTTGGTTTTTTTAAACTCAAGTGCTTTGTCTAACATTTATACATGTTATACTTGCAGACTGCAGTAGCTGGGGGATCAATCCACCAACCTCCTGACTGGGAAACAACCCACCCTAGCTCCAGAATCACAGCCATCCCAAGCAGGCCTTCAGCCCCTGAAAGAGAAAACTTAAAATCCTACTCAGACCTTTTTAAAATTACCATGTATTTTAAATCACATTGAAATGTTCAATAATTTTCCAACTTTACACTTTTATATAAAAAACAAAAAACAAAAAACCCCAAATCGTCTCCCGTAGTTGCATTTAAGAGGAAAAGACCCCTTTTGTACCATTTGATACACATGATCCTTTCTGCTACAAAGTTGGGCAACATGAGAGTGCATGAGAAGAGGCTCGCGTTGGAGCCAACTTTGAGTAGCCACTGGCAGTTTTTGACTCTTTTAGCTTCTTTTCAGCTTCAATGGTTCACTGCTTGCATGTGCGTGTCTTCTCAAAAGCAGAGCGCAGAGCAGCGCACCAAAGCAGCAATCTCATCATGATGGGTTTGGCTCGGCATCAGCTGGCTTTGCATAGAATATCTCAGCCATTCGTTTTCATTTAGTGTTTGTGACCTGACTTTTCTTTCTTGTGTAAACATTTCTGATTGTAACTGGAACCAAGATGTAGCTGCTGGTGCAACATCCAGTTTAAGTTCCAAAACTTTTCATCTGTTTTGTATCTTCTTTGCTTTTCTCCATGTTATAAACCTTTGCCCTGCGAAGGGTTACAGCACCTTCTGGGAGATGTCAGCAGGGCACTCTGGGACGTGGCTGCAGTTCTGAGGGTTGATTAATAAGAAAGCACTGCGTGAATGTGCCACAGGTGTGGTCTTTTCAGCAGAAACCAGTGGAAGGATATCAGGTAGGCAGAAGAAAATAGAGTGTTAAAAATGTATGATAGTGTTTATTGGTCGGACATTGATCTCAATCACCAAGAGTACTACAAGCAAAATCTCAATTCTGTGATGTTTGCTGTTTCTGTTGTTGCTCTAACACCACGGTGTGTGTGCTAATCTCAAAACCCTTATCTGTAGGAAAATGGACTGAGCTTATTGACTCTCAGATATAACAAGTAAACACAGCATTCCTACCACAGTGCTAGAGCTCCTAGCTCCTGAGATGGAAGAGTTGAAATAAAAACACAGATTGCACTAGGATTATCTCTTTTTTCCACAAACAAAGACTTATACCCCTGGAATAATTTGAAAGATGCTATAATCCTATAAAAAGACTAGAGTTATGGACTTTAAACCCTCTGAACACTTCCCCCTACACACACACACACACACACACACACACACACACACACACCAGAGCGACTTCCTTCAACAAATAACACAGGTTGCTCAACTAGAGCGAGCGTTACAACAAAGACACGAATCACACTGTCCTCTCCTCTTGAGCCAAAGTCAGAGCGAGGTTACGGTAAATATCCGTCAATGTCAGCGTGTCGCCAGCAACCACGTCACTATGGTTTCGTCCCTACCGCTGCAGCCCCTCTCGACACAGGTTTTATGAGCTATGTGCCCACATGTGACCTCTAATCACAGGGGCTTGTGTTAGTCTGTGTGGCTGAAGGATGGAAACAGTGCAGCAACTCAACTTTATTTTGTCCAAACATTTGAAAATATTTAACGATTATTTGTTCAGAATTATCGCCTCCAGCCGTGTGTTTGCCTTTCTGTATTTCTGTAGCTGCTAGGGTCATTAAAAGTAGAGAACAGTAGATGCCAAGTAACAGTGGAGCACGGATTAGGCTGTGGAAATCTGTATATATAAAATAATATTTAAAAAGCAAATGATTGCACAAGGCAGTTTTGTCCTGTTTTGATTGATGGAGATGTTCATATTCCCACATCCCCAAGGATGTAGCTTAATGCCAGCCCCTTGGCTTACCTAATAGACTAACTTGATTAAATGTACAGTGTGTGTGTGTGTTTGAATAATTTGTCTCCCCACAACTTCTCTTTCAGCGGACAGAAATTCCAATTAGAGAATCTTTCCTCTTTTCCCCCCTTCTTCGCAAACTGGAGCATCATATTTTATTCATTGGTTTGGCAAACTGTGAAAATGAATTAACTTTGAGCCACGATTCCGCAGATGCCCAGCCCTCTATCCACTGACATACCTGCAAACTCTCTGAGCCATCGATTTTTAATTCACACTCAGGAAAACTTATACTTTATTCATTCTGAGGAAAAAAACAGCCAGAGGATCTGCAGTAGGATATATACAGAGTGTGTATGGAACGTGGATTTATTCTTAGAGTTTTCTCCTCATGAAGACCTCAGGTGGATGTGCGCAGAAAGGAAGGAACGTGTGAGAGATATGTGGTTGTTTAACATTTTAAAAAACTTTAGAGCTGCAGTGTTATGCAAGATGTATCCTCAAAGCTAAAAATGAGTGCGTTGGCTTCCGTATGGCTGCATTGATATGTTGATAGGCAAACATGTCTGTACATGTAATGGAAATCAGGTTTTTGCGCGCGGAAAACTTTTTTTTTTTGCGCGCATCTCCTTTTTATTTACATCCCAACATTGTTAGAACTGGGTTTGAACATCAAAGTTTTTCAAGCTTTGAAGAATTTAAAAACGGAACATTTTGAGACCAGAGGAGTGGAGCCAAGACCAAGTTTAAGAATTTAGAGATTTCTTTCATATTAATTTCAAACTGGGAGTAGTTAAACCATTACTTCGAAAACCAGCTGTCTTTGCTAATTATAGGCCAAACTCCAACCTTCCATTTATCTCAAAAATTCTTAAAAGAGTCGTTATAAAACAGCTAAGTGATTGGCTGCTGTCAGAGATTTACAGTTAACAAACAGTCAGGTGAATAATCAACACTGAGACACTTGTGTAGGTTAACGTGCTGCACGGGTGAAAAGCTCAGAGCGAATCACCACGAACTGCAGTATTCGTTTATTTTTATAGGTTACATCGTCAAGATGCAAATATAATCACATTTCCTGTTACGCAGGTCCTGACGCTGTCTGTGTGTAAGCTGTGTGTGTGGGTGTGTGTGTGTGTGTGTGTGTGTGTGTGTGTGTGTGTGTCACAAAGTATGTGTGTTGCAAGTCAATTTCTAAGAATAATATAATGCAAGTCAACTTCTGCGGATATGTATTTCTGTACTGGTCTCTTGTCAGTGTCACAGGGTCAGCTTCCTGTTTCTACAGAAAACTGTGTCTGGTGAAATATGTATAACATAACTTTTGAAGCATAAGCAAATAAAACAATAAAAACTCCCTAACAGCTGCAGTGGAACGGTTTATCTGAAGAATTTTAGTCAGGTTTCAGAACTCATCACAGTACAGTAACACTGTAAGTGAAGGTTACAAATGATCTTCTTGTGGTGGCCTCTGACAGTGACATCTGACTCTGACATCTCTGTGATTGTTCTCCTAGATGCTTCCCTTGGGCAGCATCATTAGAAGGCATACATTTTCACTACTATGCAGACGATACCCAACTTTATCTATCCTTGAAGCCAGATAACACAATAATTCAGGAGACAGACACAGTCTCTGCTTTCTGGATGAGGCTTCAAATGTTCCTTTTTGATGAAACTTAGAGGTGGTACAGTGGCCTTGAATCCTACCTTAGTTATGGTGCAAGAGGCCTAGACTGCTGGGAGGCTGCCCATGATGCATTGACTCACCTTTGTTCACCCACTATGTGTTTATACACCACTGTGCATTTAATCATTAGTTATTATTAATCTCTTCCTCTCTTACACACCATATCTTTGTCTTGTCTTCCTTTACTCAACCCCCAACCAGTCGCAGCAGATGGTCCTGGTTCTGCCGGAGGTTTATTCCTGTTAAAAGGGAGTTTTTCCCTCCTATTGTCACCAAAGAGCTTGCTAATAGTGGGTCATCTGACTGTTGGGGTTTTCTCTGTATTATTGTAGGGTCTTTACCTTACAATATAAAGTACCTCGAGGCAAATTTGTTACTAATATAAATAAAATTTAACTGAACTGAACAGAACTAAATGGAAAAGCTGCAGGTGACAAGCTAACAGTAAATGGTTTGTTTAATAGCAAACATGTAGCTATAGTACTATACCAATCATCCTTAGCATTATTTGGTTTCTGTCATTTCCACTACTGGTGTATCATGTTATTGTGTCCCCAGAAACACTTCTGTTGTGTTTTGTGAGGTTGATCTTGACCTCTTAAGATCACCATACAGTACATTTCATGTATTTCAATGAGATCAGGTTGAATCTGGGAGGTTTTTCAAGCTGTCGTGACCTGTATTTTCTTATAAAATCCTTCAGCACATCTATCCATGGAGACATTTAAAGCATTATTTGCTTGGGGTTAGTATTACCAGGGGACTTTATGTAATTTAAAAATGCACCTCCTTCATCTGTGTTTGATGTTTGCACAGAATGAACAAAGTCCGTTTTACATGGATTTACTGATATTATCTCCAGATACGATGACAAATAATGACTGGAATGTGTCTGGCTGCTGGACACTATTAATGTGCTATTAATATTGAGCCTGTTGAAAGACACCAAACTGTTCCTTAAATGCTGCCAATTATGTCATCCAACTTATCATCCTCTCTTGGTGAATTTGAGCTTGCTGTGAATATAAATGGGTGTCCATGGTATGTAACAAAAGGAGCCTTATAATTTCCCTATACCAGGCTACTTTGTTGCTGTGAAAAGAAGAGGAAACAACTAGCAAAGCAGATATCTCTACACTATGGAGTCACTCTAATAGGCTTGTTTTGGTGTTTCAGCCTAAGGAGGGCATTCTTAACTTTCATCCAGACCTCTCTGAATCTCATACTGAGAGTTCTAGAAAAAGGTTACCAAATACATGTTCAACATGGATATTTTTCCTCCTTAATATGTCATGGAGTAATAGAGGACTAGTTGATGTAACTGAGGTCTGAAAACGGGAACTATTTATAAAAATGGCTGTAATGCCTAAGCTACTAATTTTTCTTAAACCCCTTGAGTTAAAACTCGAAATTGGTGCTCAAATCACATCTTGATTGTGGTTTGTGGTTTACCGAGTTAAAATTCCAAAAACAGTGTAGTTCTACTAAGGTATATGTTAACAACTTGCACATATAAAACATATTCCCACAGGAGAGAATCTATTGGTAGCTGCTTCAGTTGCTCCTCTCCAAGTTGAGAGAAATCTGTCTCGGTTCCCACCCACTTCCCATCACCAGTGGTTATTTTTCCTGTTGTAGCTTGAAGTTGCCACAGTGTCAGCCACAGTCTATCTGGTCTGCGCATCTGTCATGGTACCTGGGCCTGTGACCCAGTGTTTTGAGTCAGTAGATGTCCTAGTTTTGTTTATTATGAATTCTGCGGTTGGTTAATGTTTATATAGTTTGATTCATTCCTTTGGTAGATTTAGTCTTGTTGTTATTCCTTGTATTGAATAATTCCTCCCTCAGTGTTCCCCATACTCTTGTGTCTAGTTTCCTGTGTTAGTTATTGGTGTGTCTTTGTGAAGTCAGTTTCACCTTCTCTCTCTCCGTCCCTCGCTCTAGCTTGATGTCTCTGTCCTTCAGCTCTGCCTGTTTGTCTGCCCAGTGGTCTGTCTGTCTGGTTTCTCTCGCCCTCTCTGTCCCTCGCTTTTGCTTCTTCCTAGTCTTGTCTCTGTCTCTTCTCTCTGTACCCTGTATTTAGTCAGTGTGCATCATGTTCAGCTTTGCTTTCCCTGTCTTGTCAGTTAGATTATGTACAGCCGTGTTCCCTGGGTGTTTCCTCTCTGCTCTGATTCCATATTGTTTGTGTCTCCCTCCGTCCAGTGTCGCGATCTCTGTCTTGTGTCCTGTTTGTTCAAAGCCTTCAGTGTTTGAATACATGTGTTCTTGGCAGTTTCTTCAGTAATAAAGCTATTGTTAAATTCAGTCCAGCCTGAGTCCTTCATTTGGGCCCAGTCTGCCTGCTCCACACAGCATCATATCATGACAGAAGATTGTGACGTCGTGAAAGGAAAGAGGAAAAAAACCCCTCTAGATCCAGACATGTCAACAAAGGTGAAGTGTCTGAAGATACTGATGCACAGGACATGTGAGACCTCACTCTGCTTCAGTCCTTCGCCCTGTTCATTGGGTTTCCATGTACAGTTACACAAGCTCTGTGGTGAGTAATCCCGTAACTTTTCCTAGACTCTTCCCTCCATCTGAACAATTTGAGATCAAGCCTGAGTGCTCCGTTTCCAAAGACATTATTTCTAGTGACTCTTCTGTTATAGTGTCTGCCAGTGTTTATGGAAGGTGTTTAACGACCCATCGTCATTCCAAATCAATCTTTAGTTTCAATGTTAGTAAATCTTTTGTTTCTGAGCTGTTTGATTAATGATCTTCAATTTCTGTTCCTGAAATATGCAATATTGCTGAACTAATAATGCAAGTAAACATATTCTTGAATTAGCTAATATGAAGGAGATGTTTAGTGTTTCGGTGCCGACTTGTTCTAAAACCATAACCTACTCTCAGGTGGCCTCTTTAAAGACTCCACTCACAAGTCTGCTTGTTTCTGAAATCTGTAAATCTGCAAATTCTGGTAATGATTTGGACATTTCTGTTCCCTAGAGGAGGGGTCCAAGTTTTCTATTCTGCTGTCAAGTTAACTAGCAACGAGTCCTCTGTTTCCAAACATGATTATTGTAAGCCTGTCCATTTTTCTCCAAGAGAGTGAGTGCTGTGATTTGTTTCTGAGACAGACAGTTTTAAGTGTATGTTTACTTTTGATCAACCGCATCAAGCAATTTAAATAAAAAAAAATAGTAAGTAAAATTTATTTATATAGCACATTTCACAGATAAAAATCACAAAGTGCTTTACAGTAAGATCAGACATACAAGTTAAAATTAATTAAATTAGTTAAAAGCCCGTTTGTATAAAAATGTCTTCAGCTGCTTTTTAAAGGAGTCAGTAGAGTCTAGACAGCGTAAAGACAACGGCAGAGAGTTCCACAGCCTAGGTGCCAGTGCCTGAAAAGCCCGATCCCCACGTGTTTTAAATCTAGTACGTGGGACCACCAGTAGCCTCTGACCTGAAGACCTAAGTGCTCGGGATTAAGCATTAGGTTTCAGCAGGTCAGAGATATACTGGGGAGCTTCACCATGCAGAGCTCTAAAAGTTACAACTAAAATTTTAAAATGAACCCTAAAATTTACAGGCAACCAATGAAGAGAAGCCAAAACTGGAGTAATGTGTGACCTCTTGTTTGTACCAGTTAAAAGTCTTGCCGCTGCATTCTGTACAGACTGAAGGCGATCCAGAGCTGATTTGTTAAGGGAATTTAGGGAATTTCAACCAGGTAACACTGTGACTACTTATCACAAACCTCATTCTGATTGTGTTTTTCAGTCAGCTCGGTCAGTTTCAAACAATAAACTAGCCCCCTCGGAGATTGTTTATTGTACTGCTGTGAAAGTCTTTCCAAAGACACCTTACTTTGCACTGCCTTCACCCACTGGAACTGTTTTTAGTACTTCTAAGCAAAGACTTCCGAAACTGTGTTTGCACCACATTCTGTCCTCTCCAAGACTGTCCACTTATCACAACCTGCTCCACTTAAGTTCATTCTCAAGTTACCCCTGAGCCTTCTCCTATGCCTGTTCCTGCTTCCAGGGTGGCTAGGGGTCAGCCCATCCCTGTCCCTGTTGCCAGGGCAGCTAAAGCTCCGTTGGTTCCTGCACACGTACCTGTTCCGACCGTGACCCAGCCAACTTCTGCACCTGTACCTATTCCTCGGGTAGGAGTGACTGGTACCCGGTCTGCTCCAGTACCCATTCCAGTTCCCAGGGTGAGGCCAGCGAAGACACAGTCAACCGCCGCACTTGTACCAGTTCCTTGGGTGAGGTCTCCGTGCCTTAAACAACAAAACAAAACAAAAAACCCCAAAACACTTGTAGGGTGTTGTTTATTGACCAAGTCTCAGAACATGGTTGTGGTCTGACCTGATGATGTTTGAAAAGATCCACAGTCAGATGTCAGAGGCCAGACTCAATAAATCAGACTATCACATAAATGAAGTAAATACCACAGGTAGTCAGGAATTTTAACATAGAGTAAGTTTACAAATGTCGGAACTATTTTCTTCTTCTCTAATTTTTATCTCCCAAAATGCTGTTTTCGAGTGTTCTTTTGCAGAAATTCGACTCTTGGTATACTAAAGACCCTAATTTCTCTCGAGTGCATTTGGTGTACTGTATAACATTTAAAACTTTACAAACATTTCAGGCATCTTTTGAAATACACTGCTCTCCAAGCATGTCAGCGGTTGATTACAGGGTCGGGTGCTGAGTAATCTTCTCTCACTGTACTGGTTGAACCTTTTCTGCTTTTTACATATAATATATACATTGTCCTTTTTAAAAACAAAAAACAAAACAACACTCCCTTTCTTTGCTGTTTTGCTACAGTGTGCGTATTCGTATTTACAATATGTCTTCATGAATGCATTTGCGTACAAACATAGATAGATCTATGTTTCTATCTGTGTTCGGTAGGGTTTAACTGAATTAAGATGACTGAGGCTGGTGCTCTTCCCAATCGCCCCAGATTGGGCTTTCGGAGTCAAAATCCTCCAGGGAAGCACTAATCCCTGACTGTCGGGGGCAATTTTTATTCCGTAAGCAAAGCTTTCTCGCTCTATCTCACTCTTGCTTGCTCTCTCTCTTGCTTCATTGCTCTATTTATAGCCCTCCTAAGCTGCTCTGTGTTGTACTGTTTACATTTAGAGCCCCGACTCTTTAGATTTAGAGCACCCCCGCCTCCTTTTGCTTGCGGTCTTCCCTTGGTTCTTCAGCTGAAGAAATAAAAGCAAGAAAATCTCTACTGACTAGCATTCTCCCAAAAAAGTAGGGGATGAGATGGACAGAGAGATTATGAGAAAGCGTGCTAGACAGATAGAAGTTGAGAGAGGAGAAGGAAAGACAAAGACGAGGAAGATGTGAAGTGACAAGCAGATCTGAATGTGTATTCAAGACGGTTAGGCAAGCTGTCTGTGTTTGAGTAGACGGATTGTTATAGAAAGGAGGAAGAGGCTATGTTTTGAAGGAGAAGGGAGGCAGAGATTGTTTATGTGTTTATGGAGTGACAGGATATATAAAAAAAACGACGACAAGTGATTGCATCTTTTATGTTTTCCAGCAATTGGAGAGTTTTATAGGAATAGTTTCAACAATTTTTAAAATTCTCATTTGCTTTTGGACTAACAAAGATTGATACCAAACACTGATTACATTTGCAGGATCTGTCATGGAGTACATTAATATAGCTATCCTGTTTTTGTTCAGAGGTAACAAATATCCCATTCCCTTTGGTCTTCTAACTACCAGTGTCCAGGAACTCCCCGAAAAAATAAGGGTTCCTCCAGGTCTTTGCGGGAATCCATGTTCCTATCAAAGATACAGTCATGGTCAGAGGTTTACATAGAGTGGGACTCGAGTAGAGCCACTACTCCTCCACATTGAAAGGAGGTGGTTAGGGTGTTTCAGGCATCTGACAAGAATGTCTCTTGGGCAGCATCTGGGTAAGGTGTTCTAGGCATACCCTACCAGGATAAGGACTTGGGAAAGATCTAGAACACACTGGAGAAATTAGCTTTCTCAGCTGACTTGGAAACACCTTGGTGTCTCCCCAGGGGAGCTGGAGGACATGGCTGAGAGAGGGAGGCCTTGGTTTTTGTGCTCTGGGTGTTGATGGATGCACGGATGGATAGAATTATTGTAAACATGCATCTTTTGTTATTTTAAAAAACAAGATTAGGCAAACCTGTTTGAATTTAGGGTGTGGTGATTAGCACTGTTGCTCACAGCACAGAGGTCCTGACCTCGATTTCACCACCTGGCCGGGCCTTTCTGTGTGGGGTTTGTATGTTCTCCCCGTGTTTGGATGGGTTCTCTCCAGTTAATCTCTCTTCCTCCCACAGTCTAAAGACATGCAATTAATGGGGTTAGGTTAATTGGCAATTCTAAATAACCCATATGTGTGAGTGGCCCATGGTTGTCTGTCTATATGTGTCCAGGGTGTACCCTACCTCTTGCCCCATGGTAGTTGGGATAGGCTCCAGGCCCCCTGCGACCCTGACAAGGATAAGTGGAAGAGAATGGATGTTTGAATTTTTATTTAGATTTTTCTCTAATACACACGGGATCAAAAGCATATATACAGGAGCATGCTGATGGCTACTGAAAGTGTCTGGCTGAGGTGCAACTTCATAATGATATGAATGATGATTAGACATGTGATGTTTAAATCGGACTTAGCACTACTCCTGCACAAGATAATGTCCACACAGTAATACCAAAAGATACATGTGATGGAAACAAGGAAATCAATGACGTTGATGATGATGTAGTATAAATAAAATTGAATTGACCTGAATTGAAATTAACTGAATTAAATGTCTGTTCCTGATATTTGCCTGTTCACAGATGCTGAACAAAGAATGAACTTTAATGGTCCATCTATCATAGGATTTTTTTTTTCTGTTAAACAAATATCTGTACTTTTTAATCTTACATTTTCAAAACAGGCTTGTTACTTTTGGTTCAAGGCATTTAATGGGAACCATTATGTCACGTCACTGTGGGCCTTCAAACATCAAGCCGTTTTGAGCCCAAAGAGTAACACATTAAAGACCGTCCTGTTTGAATATTAATCATCAGCAGATGTCGCATAAATAGAGTGTCGAAGTCAGGGGTTGCAGATGTGATACTTTAGCATCTAGCTAGCCCTACAGAAGATGAGCAGGCATAGATGGAGTAATAATTTTTAAGTTGCCGGTAATTTTCAATGCAGTGTATCTATCAGCTCAACAAACATCAGAAAACACACGAACTGTTTATGTGGAGTTTGTCTCACAGTGTATTGCTAACAAAAGGCCCAGCTGCTGTATTTCACAGGGAGAGAAGTGAAAGAGAGCTAACTTCACTCAGAGATGGAGAAAGATAAGAAAGAAAGACAGGAAGAAGAGAGGTGATATTTAAATGTTCAGTTGTATTTGATACACTGGGTCTGCACATGTGACATGTGATATGTTTTTTTTTTATATTGTGAAACCTGCTGCAAAAGAAACTGAGGCAGACTAACGGTGTTATTTAAAGGTTGCATGAAAATACTGCAGGATAAACAAACAAAAAAAAAACAGTGTGTGACTGGTACACAGTGGCTGTGGTGCTCATGGTTTGGTTCAGAGTCGGGTTACATCAAGTTGTCAAAGGAGCTTGCAAAGAAAAGCGTCTGGACTTCTTTAAGTTGCTTGAAGACGTTTCACCTCTCATCCGAGAAGCTTCTTCGGTTCTAAGGTCAAATGGTGGAGAGTCCCAGATATAAACCTAGTGGGAGTGACCCCCCACAGAGGGACAAAAGGACCCCCTGATGATCCTCTAATCGCCTGAGCCAAGGTGTGAAACTGGGTGTGGGTCCCAATCAGCCAGGGTTTCGGGTGTGTTCATTGTGAAACCTGGCCCCACCTTATCATGTGAATTCCTGAGGTCAGATGGCCCAGGATGTGAGTGGGCGTTAAGGCGTCTGGGGAGGGATCTCAAAACTGGATTATAGATGGCAGAGAGTTGGGGTCGTAAACCCCCGCCTCTGTTCAAAGATGGTCGCTCACAGTGGACATAGATGGCTTCTTTCACTCCTCTTTCAAACCATCTGTCCTCTCTGTCCAAAATGTGAACATTGGCATCCTCGAAGGAGTGTCCTTTATCCTTAAGATGCAGATGGACTGCTGAGTCTTGTCCTGTGGAGGTGGCTCTTCTGTGTTGTCCCATGCGCTTGTGAAGTGGCTGTTTGGTCTCTCCAATGTAGAGGTCTGAGCATTCCTCGCTGCACTGTACAGCATACACCACATTGTTAAGTCTGTGTTTTGGCGTTTTGTCTTTCGGGTGAACCAGTTTTTGTCTGAGCGTGTTGCTGGGTCTGAAATGCACCGGGATGTCGTGCTTGGAGAAAACTCTCCTGAGTTTTTCTGATACACCGGCTACACAGGGGATGACAATGTTGTTGCGTCTGTCCTTCTTATCCTCCCTCGCTGGTGTCTGGTCTTCTTTTCTGTGCCTCTTTGCTGACTTTAAGAACGCCCATTTAGGATAGCCGCACGTTTTGAGTGCTTCCTTTACATGTGTGTGTTCCTTCTTTTTTCCTTCAGGCTTAGAGGGAACATGTTCTGCCCGGTGGTGTAGGGTCCTAATTACTCCAAGTTTGTGTTCCAAAGGGTGATGGGAGTCAAAGAGGAGGTACTGGTCCGTGTGTGTGGGCTTCCGGTAAACTTCGATGTTGAGTTTGCCATTCTCTTCAATGTGCACAGCGCAGTCCAGGAAAGGCAAACAGTTGTCCTTTGTGTCTTCCCTGGTGAACCTGATGTTTTTATCCACAGCGTTAATGTGCGCAGTGAAGGATTCCACTTCTTGTGTCTTGATTTTGACCCAGGGTTTGAGATCCCTTCCCAGACGCCTTAACGCCCACTCACATCCTGGGCCATCTGATCTCAGGAATTCGCATGATAAGGTGGGGCCAGGTTTCACAATGAGCTCACCCGAAACTCTGGCTGATTGGGACCCACACCCAGTTTCACACCTTGGCTCAGGCGATTAGAGGATCATCAGGGGGTCCTTTTGTCCCTCTGTGGGGGGTCACTCCCACTAGGTTTATATCTGGGACTCTCCACCATTTGACCTTAGAACTGAAGAAGCTTCTCGGATGAGAGGTGAAACGTCTTCAAGTAACTTAAAGAAGTCCAGACGCTTTTCTTTGCAAGCTCCTTTGACTACGATGACCTGGATGACTGAGAACCTTCACAGACACGTTACATCAAGTTACATTCACTGAATTCCACCTTCTTACCAGCTGTATACTGTCTAGTATGAAGACACCATAAACAGTGTACTGCCAATGTAAAGGATGGAAATCAGCCAGGAAAACTCATGAAACATCTGCTGACATCTGGTTGAATTCAGTTGTGTACATCCACAGAGAGCAGCAGGTCAGCTGATCACACCATGTGTGAAAATCTACTGAGCTCTCAATAGAAAATATTCCCACACTGAACCATTACATGTGATTTAAGTGTCCCCCACCTGCTGAATCCGACTTTAACCTCTTCCCTACTCATTTTCCTGTTTAGAGGCAATGTCACCCTCTACAATGTAGGCAACAGAAAATAGAGCTATCTATAAAAATGTCCTTCTTTTTCTGACCACCTGTTTGAGCACTAAGGGTTTAGTCAGTGGCCTTTAAACCTCACCCACACACCAGTTAGCGACTGGTTGACAAAACCTCCCTCAAAACAATAGGTTCACCTACTGGTCTTTTAAGGACTTTCAAGCACATTGAATGATAATTCTGAAGATTAACTCTAGATATATCAATTTGAGTTAATCTCAAATGTTTGATAATTCTTGTCATTGGAAGCCTTCAAATAATACTTTTCCCCCGTTCTAGCAATTTTACTGTTACCTTGTGAAAAAATATGTGCATTAAAAAAACAAATATAAAATTATGACATATATTTGACATATGTTTAGTCTAGGTAGGAATTTAACCACCAGACATTTTACATAAAACTTATATACATTTCTCATTGAAATTTGGGTTATTCTAAAAAAAGACCCTAAACATGTATTTTGCACTGTTGCACAAGAAACACTTCCTTTATCGGTTGTGATCTACTGGATGAGAGTGGCTATGTTCAATATTTTTTGTTGTTGTGGTCAACAAACCCCACAAAAACACCAAAATGACAAATGTGTACACTGACCTCCCAAATCTGTCTATATGGCTCTGAGCTGATAGCTTTAGTTCTTTATAAAGCTCTACTCAGACAGTCAAACACCAATTTGTGGAATATGAGCAGAGTAATCAACATTCATACTCTATTAAAGTATCTGGGGCAGCAAGATTGTACATGTGAGACTAACTTAAATACGCTTCAGTGTGTGGTCACTGAAATAAAGGGAACCAGTGCAATAAGTAGCGCTTCAATGTATTTTTTATATTCCCCTGTGACACAAAGCACTGAGATCATCAGGCTTTAGTTGTTGTTAGAATTTCTTTGATGCTCTTGGTCTCTCCCTGAAATTTGCTAACAATAAAATAAACATAGTATATATTTAGATACATTACTGCCAAAAAATACTTCCCTAAGGACATCCAGATTGAATGCAAAGGCTTCTGGAGCCTTTGCATTCAATCTTGTGGAGGTCAGCTTGCCCCCCACAGCTAAGAAGTAGCAGTTTAAGGCAGCAGCTAACATTTAGCTCATTATGTAAATGCTAATCATCAGTTGTAGCACCGACCCCAGGGCTTTAGAGATGCTCAGACACAAATAAGGCTGGCAAACAACACGCTGCATTAACAATTCTCGTGCACAAACAAACTGATTTATGGATTGCAAGGATTCGCTGTGCTAATCTGTCAGTTTTGTTCCCCACACACAGAAAAGCAGCGGTGATGTAAACCAGTTATGTCATTTAATATGATGGAGCAGCCTCGTCCTCTGTGCATTTTACACTCAGCTGAGGCACGCTTCCACTTGTGTTTCTTGCCCAGTGTCAATAACGTAATCAGATGTGGTGCTCGCAGCTGCTCTACCTGTGAGGTTGTAAGTGTGTGTGTGTCTGTTCAGAGAACAGGCAAAAGGACATGATGCAGTATTTGGGCATGGAAATGGCTCTGTTAGCTCCAGTGCGATAGACTTGAGTGAAGCTGCTTTTCTGTGAAGACGTTGTGCTCACATTAGCTAAACTGTTTGAGAACTGCAGAGGTGAGGATATAATTTTGTCTTTGCAAGAGGTTTTAAATTAAATATTTTTATGTAGCGTTTTGTAAAACAGAGCGAGAAAACATAAATACAGCCAGCATGAAAAGCTAAAATAGATCTGCAGTTCCTTTAGTAGCCACTTTAGTCGACACCGGCTGCCAAAGTGAGTGAGTCCTTGCAGACTCACATATTAAAATGAAGTGGAAAGTCGTTTCAGTTACACGTGAAAATTAGTTTGTTGCTTGACCTAAACTGGTTCTCATGAGCATGTTTGTTTTGTTGGAAAGTTTTTAATGTGTTTGTCTGAAGAACAATATCAGAATAAGAATCATCTTTATTTGGCCAAGTTTCTGTAAACAAACAAGGAATTTCACCTTGTGCATGCAAAAAAAAACCAATCCAAAAAAAAAAAAGAAAATAAATAAAAGTAAGAAAAAATAAGTTACAGAAAGTCTTAAGATACTATTCAAACTTTAAGTGCAAAACTGAGTAGTCAATGTACATATGGGCATTTGACCTGAATGATAACAGTGGGTTGTTTTCATTTTGGTAGATGTGTGTGTCTGTGTGTTGCACCATTATCAACAAGCTTGCTAGTCTTAGCTGGTGTCCCCACATTCTTGTCCATATATGGTCACGTCTGACTCTAAAAACCAACACAGCGCCAACCAAAATGCAAACATTAAGGCTCAAAATTGAGTTCCAGAAGCAGTGCATGACATCATGAGGTCCATGTCCATCTTTTAAATACAGTCTTTGTAGAAAAACAGATTTTAAATAAGTCATGGACTGGCTGACTTCTAAGCTAACTCTTGTGGTCTGATGACCACAAATGTACTAATACATTGTACATAAATTAAATCTGGTGGTTGCAAGCCTAAAATGTGTCAGCACAGGTTAAATGTATTAAAGGTTAAATGTCTCAGCACCTCTTTACAGCAGCAGTGTATCCGAGGCTCCACAGTTCTACTCAGCTGCCTGTGTAGCACGCACTCATTAGTTCCTCCTCTGCCAGCTGAGAGCTCTGATCTGCAATCATTGATTGGAATCAATAATTCACACCGCCGCTTTAATATTTGATGTATGGAGCTATAATCTGCTGGGGATAAGTGTCAGCGTTAAGTGTGAAACACATAGCTCCTGGTGATAATGAGTATTTGTGATTATGTCCCTCGCTCTCTCTCCTCCAGTGCGAGTGGTTTCAGAGTGGCACCGAGGCACTGCTGAATATTTGATGTGTCAGGCTGATTGTGAAGTTGACCCCAGATCACGGTCAACGCGAGTTTCTCCAGCTCCTGCATTGATCCGACTGTCCACCCGCCACTCCCTCAACCAAAAAGACAATTAAACTGTTGAACTGCACTCTCTGAACAGTAACAGCAAAAAATACTTTCAACTCATGTAAAGATCAGGACTGTAAAATTTGAACTACTATTGCAGTCATTACAGCTTTATTAATTCTGAGCAGTTTTGGGGGAGAACTTTTCCACGTGCACCTCTGGATGTCAGGGTTCCTGGGTCGTTGACCCAGTGTTTTCAGTTTTGTCATGTTCGGTTTATTTCCCACATTCATGTTTTTCACTTCTTGTTTTCTGTGCGAGCCTATCGTCTGTGTATTGTGTTCCAGTTATTTCCATGTATCATTAGTCAGACTAAGTTCAGCTGTGTACTCACCGGTTTCTAATCACTCATCATCCAGTGTGTATTTAAGTCCTCAGTTTCCATCAGTTCATTGTCGTGTCATTGATGTTGATGTTGTCTTTTTCGCATGTGTGTTCAGTCATCCAGTCAGTCGTTTCAGTTCATGTTCAGTTCATCCAGCCTACAGTAAAACACCATTATCCTGCACCGTGAGTCCAGCGTTTGGGTCATCTCTTCCTCGCCCGCACACAACAGCCTGACACTGGACAGCTTCCAGAACTTGTGGAAGATCAGTTTAGACCACCACTGGACTTCACCCTGGATATCGAACTTTTTCTGGGAGAAAACATCAACTTTGATGCAAACTGACCACAGCTTCATGTTGGACATCTTCACTGCTGATGAGAGCTGGGTTTGAACATAACACATAACAGTTTGGGTCATTTAGGAAATAACCTCAACTGAGATGTGTGATGTTGTACACTAAAAGTACGCTGAAAATATGTTTTGTTTTGTTTTGTTTTGTGGTTTGTAGTTATAGAAATAAATAGAATATTTGCTTTAGCTCTGTGTGACTTTGTGTTCTTCTCTAAAATTCAATTCAAATCAAATTTCATAGGGTGGCCCTGAGGTCCCCTTCAAGACCTTCAAGGTCATGACATGGTAAATGGACTGGTTCTTATATACTGTAGCACTTTTCTACTCGAGCACTTTATACAACATGCCTTATACTCACCCAAGCACTTCTTTCTCTAAATGTTTTCTATCTAACATTCACATTCCAATGAATTCATTTTGAGCAACTTGGGGTTCAGCATTTGCCAAAGTTACTTTGACAGCTGGGGATCAAACCACCAACCTTGTTCTTAGTAGATGACCTGCTCTACCTGAGCCAAAGACACTGCATCTTGCCTTTTATTCCTTTTTAAGTATTAAAACCCCCCCAGCTGACTAAAAGATTGGACATAAGGACATAATATTTTCTGTTATTTCTACATGTTAAGATTTCCCCAAATTAATTTTTAAACCAGAGGCGACCACACTTTTGAGCTCCTAAATGTTGGAACAGCCTTCCACAGCTAGTCAGGCTGACTGAGCTTGTGATTTATTTTGAACGACTGCTGAAAAAACATTTCTATTGGAGGTTGGCTTTTCTATAATATTTCTTGCATAGTTTTTGTCTGCATGCTAGAACATGTATACTTACCTTCAGTGTGTAGTTTTTATTCAAACTGTGAAGCACTTTGTAACTGTGTATTGTAAGTGGTACTATACAAATAAAGCATTAGTTTAGTTTATATTAACATCCTTCAAGTTCTCCTTACACTGCAACAAAAGTAGTTGCTTAGGTTTCTGTTGTAAATCTGCAAATATTAAGTCATTAAGAGCCACTGGGACAAAGAGGATAATAATCTGAACGGCTGAAATCAGATTCCAGAAACATACTTCACCTTCCTCCGAGCGGTCTCTGTTTGTTGTTCTGTCTGTATACAGGAGATTCTGACCCATACAGCTCCTATAGTCCACAGAAAATGACAATTAACTTGTCTAATGTCTTACTGATACCACCATGGGTAAATTTGTGTCAGTTTGCCTCTTCGCATAGATTTTGCAATAATGCTGCATGAAAACTTTGCTTTGTATTTGGTGCGAAAACACTGTACAGTAATACAGCATGATTTATTAATCTGCTTCTTCTTTATGCTTCTGTTTTTGTTTGTATTAGGAGGAAGAAATCATTACTTGGTAACAGGTTAAACACTCAACGAGTCAACGTGTTTGAAAGGAGAGAACCTACAGCGAGCTCTTGGTGACATGCCTGCTTCAACTGTTGTTTCTGTTCGTATTTTCCCATGTCTCCTCTCTGGGATTCATCCTAAGCATTCAGCTCTGATACAGTGGGCTTCTGCATTAACAAACAGCAGAAAATGCCCTCATACATGGCGAGTATTGGGGATTTTATGCAGATTTTGGAATGCAGATACTGTGTTACAAGTCTGGATAGTCAAATAGAACAGGATGTCTTTCCTGCTAAGGGAGAGGGGGAGCCACATGAAGTGAGTATGCATCCTGCTGTGCTCTGTGTGATTGAGACAATTGTGCTGTTTCACAAGCTTCACTGAAAATAGGAGTGTGAGCAAAATCCATTTACCTTCTACTTGAGAGAAATCCTGCAGCGTATTCCACCAGGATGACCTTAATCCTACTTTGGAGATGCGCTGCGGTTTCACATGCACCTAAAAGCAATAGCATGGTAGAAAGTCATTAGGCCGCTGACGGCTACTCCACAGGGAATTATTATTGCCATCATCTGCCATATGGTGAAGCATTATTTAGTCACCGGGCCTCGGAGGTGTCAGGACAACTGAAAACCTTACTTGTCTTTCTAAACAGCAGTTGTTGATTTCTTTTTATGGGTGGCGAGGAACAGTTAGTCTGTTTAATCTTTTAACACCTTCAGTATCAGATTGAAGTGGGTTTGTGTGTGTGTGTGTGTGTGTGTGTGTGTGTGTGTGTGTGTGTGTGTGTGTGTGTGTGTGTGTGTGTGTGTGTAGCTTGACAGGGAGATTTTAGCATTCACTTGGATTCACGAGGAGATGTATCCATCCGGGATCACATTCATGTTTTAATCTTGTTCATGTAAAAATTCCCTCACAAGCACTTGGAGGGGAAATTCAGAAAAAACCCCACTGACACTCTGGCAGGCTTTTTTTAAACTTTCAAAAACGCAACTGGTGCCATATGAAAGACTTCTGAAACTGTATGTGTTTGCACTAGTGTGTGTGTGTGTGTGTGTGTGTGTGCGTGCGTGTGCAGGAGTGTGTGTATTTAAATGATAGTTGCATTGGAAATGTTTTTCTGCTTCCCTCCGACGTCTCTTGCTGAGGGAGATGAGAGGAGCTGACACACAGAATTAAAAATATCTCTCAATAACACTCCCACACACACACTGTAGCCCAAGAGACCACACACGCACACACACACTTTTACAATCGTACACACACACATACACTCTCTAACACACAGCCTACTGCTGAAGACTCTTTTTTTGTGTCTCTCTCATCTATTTCATTTCCTCTCTTGTGCATATGGATGCATACGTACAATCTGCTGGCTTGAAAAAGACATTAAAGCAACAAGATTGAAGTGTCAATGAGATCTTTAGATGCTTTTTTATTACAATTTAAGTAGGTTCCTATTATGTAAAGATGGAAGAATAAAATCACTTAGGATTGCAGGGAGATTATGCGGATGATGGTGCTCACAAGGTCCTTCATTGGTTGTATAAATGCCAGCATTTATGTATGAGAGCAGGCTTCTGTGTTCGTCTATTTCTGTCTAGCACATGAGAAGCGCGGAGTTAATTGTATTTGTATGAATGGCAGCTAGCAGGTTTTTATTCATGAATGCAAACAATGCTGAAGCAGCAGCAGCACCCACCTCAGCCCTGGTGAAGAGCTCCTATTCATGAATTTACTTAAGAGACGCTTTATCTGTCCCTGTGTCTCCCTGCCAACTGGCTCCAATCGCACACACACACAGACAGACATCGGGGCCCCACGACCAGGAAGTCACCTGGCTGTGATTACCAGAGCAGCAGGCAGCAATCTCTGCCTCACCTGGTTTGAGGCGACGCTGGGTTTGCTCTGACATTTTCAAAGTTAATATCAAATTTATGGATTTACCTTTAGAAGCATAGCTTCCCCTGCATGCCTACATCTTCCAACACCACCTGTGTGCTTTTGTGTTTCCTTTTTCTTTTTTTTTGCGGCGGTCAGCCTCAAGTTTTGAGTAGTTCGGTCACTACCGAAGCTTCCTTCTCACCGCACGTACTTCATGTCACATCCTCAATTTCGAGAAATGTCAACAAGCACAATGAGCCAGCAGGGCAGGGCACTGTGGCACCCCTGTGCAGATGGATACGGACACAAACACATCGGCTGCACTCATCAGCTCAAACTGCCTGAAAGAACATCAGACAGGAAAAGAGGAGGGGGGGGGGGGGGGGGGGGAGAGACAGCAACACACGGGAGGCAAAAGAATTGGGAGAGGGAGCCAGGGTGTCAGATTGGGAAACACCTCAGCAGCATATCAGTCACAACTGCTAGCCTCGCTGCCTCTGTTGCCATGACAACAGAGGACTGTCAGGCATCCTGGAGGGAGGGATGGTCCAAAAAATCTGCAGCTGTCACTTACTTCAGGAGAGAGGAGAAATGGAGCCAGTGTATGTGCTGCCTGACTGCGGTATCACTTCATTTCAACGGAGGAGATGCTAAACAGGAAAGATGAGACACTTTCAATGAGCCAGTTGAGATGTGACGATAGAAAATAATTCTGCATTTTCTGCTCCAAAACAACTTAAAACAGATCCAAAGCTTGGACTGGTTAAATAATATAACACAACATAGAAAGGGGGTGTATCTCAGAGTGTTTTATTGCAGAGTAGGCTACATAAAGAATGAATGTGGCCACAGTGACATCACTTATTGCTTTTAGGGTCTGTCTTTAGAAGCGTTGGCTTTAGCATTGTAGTCGCTGCTATGTTGATTTCTTGGAGACAGAAGTCACCATAATGGCAGATGGTGGAGTGCTAAGCTAACAGCTAATGCTACCAAGCTTGGTTAGCTAGCTACAACCACAGGATGTACCAGCTAAGGGGGGGGGGGGGGGACAAAATCACTTTTTGCACTTATCTGGAGTCATGTTGAACATTTTAACATGAGCTTCTATAGGGACTGACTTGCTTTTTGTTCTACTTCTGATTCTGTTCTGCATAGGCCTGAACCCCCTCAGCCAGACCATTAACAACACTGTCTATGATAACCAACTACAGAATGTAGCAAACATCAGAACTAAGGGGACTGCACTACAACAAGGTTGCAGACATTAAGGATCCCTACAAGTAACCTGGAATCCCACAGGCAAATGGAAACATGAAGAGGCTGGTAGGAGAGCCGCAACCACCAAATAGCTGCAGAGTGACAGGAATGTCCTGAGGAGTCAGCAGAACAAGATCCGGGCACGGCAGGGTCATCAGATACCCTGCTGGGATAATCAGTTGTCCAAAGGAGGAGACAGAAGCCACTGACATCAAGACAAGAGAAACAGGAAAGCTCCCGATAAACGGTTTCACCTCAAGTCCAAAACCCTGAGAACAGAAGGAAGGACGCAAAAGAGTAGAGGACTATGGCCATCGGGACTATGGCAGAGCCATTGCAGGGGGGGCGCGGTATGAAAAGAAAAAAAAAAGAATGCTTGGACACTGATAGCATAGTGGACAAGTTTTTGACGGGGCTCCCAGCAAAGCAGGAGATGAAGCATCGCCAAATATGTTTCCAAACCAACTTCCTTCCAAGCCAAAGACTAGAAAATTTGGTGACGCATATCTTCCCTTTGGCTTCACCTGCACAAATGCCAAGGTAGGTCTCCCCTGCAGAATTGGTTTTCCCTGCGTCGGGAGTATGTGCTGGGCTCTCCAAATCACAGGGAACATTTTTCTTGTAAAACAAAGAGGGGCCTAGCAAAAAAAAAGTTTGTGAACCACTGGTATACAGGAACATCTTTGCCGAGTATGGAAGCCCTGAGATCAAAATAGGATATGCCCCACGGGGTGGTTAAGAATGAACAAGATAAAGACTGCCAGCAGGACACGTTGGGAATTCTATTTCATGCAATGATGGCATAGGGAGGACAACATTGTTTTTATCAATAACTGGGAACTGTTTGCCCACCCCCAGTAATTTTCCCTTAGTTTTTATGATCAGGAATTCTGACTCTTACTGTCAATCACTTTGTGAATAAATAAACATGAATAAACAAACAAACAATACACTCAATAGAAAAGAATAAAGTGGGTTTCAGACACTTGAGCTGTGAGTAAAATAGCTTCGCTATCTGTAGGTTATCTGCAATATTTAGTGTCCCTGGTCAAGATTCACCTTTATACTGTTTTTCTAAAAGCACCTGTCATGACTGATTTCCCATATGTTGCAACTCATTCCCTCATCTTGAGGTTGTTGAGAGCAGAAAAGGACGTCAGCTATATTGCATCCTAGCAGGGACTGAAGAATCAAGAGCAGTGTGTTTTCACTCTGTTGGCTGGCCCACTAGACATAATCTTCCTATTCTCGCCTTAGAATACAGTCAGATTGTCACTATTGATCTCAACACCGCAGTCTATTGATTACAGGCATGCTGGACGATAGTGGATATTGACCATGTAGTAATTGACTGTGTGCATGTAGAGACTTTTTGTTAAGGGAGCCCAAAGTGCTTCACATTGACTTCTTCATTGATGAGCCAGTTGGCTGACTTCTCCAGAGATCTTAGCAATCTAAAGCACACGTTCAACAGCAAACAAGGTCATCAGTGAGGGCACCAAAACACCTGCATTTGTCCTCCGAAGATATGTATGTGCACTCAACAGCAGCTTTTTTTAGATTTTAAAAGCTTGTTATTTTTGGCTTTGTCTGATCTCACAGTTGCTGAGAAGATGCTTCACACTGCTGAGGAGGTTTATGTATTATTCCAGGGCAGCCACATACAGAGTTATGTTTCTTTTGCTTAGGCTATTTCTGAAGGACGAATGTAACCCTGATATGATATAGCCTCTAGCCCAGCTTTTACCAGTGTTTCATTTGGAAATGTATGCACATAAGATTAGTTAGAAGATTGTATGATAACAGCCTCAAGGCCTGATTCACTACTATACTAAAAGGAAGGTGCGAACCGAGAAAAAATTAAATGTGAGAATTGAAACTGTATATATATATATAATTTTATTTTTTTTAATTATTTTTTGGGGGTTTTTATATATTTTGGGGTTTTTTGGGGTTGTTTTTTTTTATTCTTGCATGTGGTAAACCCCCATCTTTACTCACAACCGTAACATTAAAAGAAGGAATGGCGTGGAATGACATCACTGGTGCTGTCTTGTGGTGTCTGGCACTGGAACTTTGGTGGTGGATCATTTAGATCCTGTGGATTGTCAGGTGGAACCTTTATTGATCAAGCTTGTTCTGGCACATACATGAATGCTCAGTGGGAACGTGCTCCAAAAGGAATCAATAACTTTAACATTCTTCTGAAGATCAGGTCAGTGACTCAAATTAGTGGATGTGCAGCCTAGCAGAAGACTACAAGCCACATGTCAGTCAACAAGGTCATGAACCTATTCCGTCTTAACAGGATCCAGATGGCTCACCTGTTGTTTTAAAGTAAAAAATGTTTATGAGGGTCACTGCTCTTTCCAGACTTTCACATTGTCTCTGTTGTGCATGTGTATTAACGTGACACATAATATACACATCACCAACACGCGCGCACATGTTTATGTTTCATAGCAAACCTTCGCCAAAGACTCCTGCTGAGCCATCTGCATATTTCACACCAAATTCAAATATTTCTCCCCTTTGATATGTAATTTCCAGCCCCTGCATGGCTTCATTTTTCCTGCTGTTAATCTTTGAGTTTTATATATTTACATATTCTTTTTTTAGCTGTATTACTTTCACTAATTCAGGCCATTATTTTTTTCAAAATGGATCTGACAGCATGGAAACTAACAACAAGAACAGCTCAAAGCATATAAAATCTTTATATTTGATCTCTGTTTGGATATATGGACATTTTTAGGTGTCATAGAGATCTGGGTTCTTATATTTTTATACATTTACATGTATTTTTTATATTTTTAAGCAAAATATGTCCTGTCAGAGTGTTTCCGATTCAGCAGATGCTGCCACTTTTCAGGCCTTTTAGCCTTTTACTCCATTTTATCATAAATTAATACACAGTTATTCCACAGTAAATGGCGTTTTACTTCAGAGCTGTGCCTTCTGACTTGGAGGGAAAGCCCCCTTACAAGCTGTCCTGTCTGTACAAGTCTTGAAAAAACATTTACTTAAGCACTAATTGCACATTCCACCCCATTACAACTTGGCAGGATACTTTATGACATAGTCCACCGCCTATTAGTGTGTAATGACAACGTAAGAAGTAGCGATTTTGATACTCTATAATACAGCCCACATTCTTATTAGTAATGTACAATTATATTGTCAGAAGAAGAGGTCAGGGAACTTTAAGAATACTGCGTAATTACATAGTAATTATACACGAAAGCCATCATTGCTTAACAAAATACTTACACTATGGCCTGTGTTTCTTTTCTTTTCAAATCCACGCTACTTCTTACTTCAAACAAACAAACAAACAAACAAACAAACAAACAAACAAACAAACAAACAAACAAACAAACAAACAAACAAACAAAACAAACATAAAATACAGACGTTAGAATTTGTTTTTCCTTTCCTTTAAAACTGCCCATTACTCTCCTAGTTCTACTTTAACTTCATTCTAAGCATTAACATGAACCAGAAAGGTACATTTAGAATAATTCCGCGTTAAATGTTGGCGAGCTGTACAATAACTGTATTGAGTGATGAGTGTTATGAAGCGCTACCTGTTGTTTTTGCATTGTGTTTGTTTAGCGATAATGATACGCTTGTTGTACCACGATCCCACCTATTATTGTGGACAAGAGCTTCGAAACTTGAAGTGCAAACTCAGACTCAAATTAAATTACCTACAGCGCAATGCACTAAGATGCGAATAAATATTTACGTTTCTGCAAAAATGCGCCACATTTAGATTTTAATTCGGGCTATTATCACTCTGCGGAATTACCACCTTGTCTGCCTAAGCATCATTTTCTGTTAATTATCTGTGTAAAACTGGCGCTTGACTGCAATAAAACACACGAGGTGTGGAGCTGCGGGAAAGACCAAATTGTTGCTATATTGGAACATCCACGGGTGCAGCTGATCTATTTATAGCTGGGAACTACATCAGCTATGACTGCAGACACTGCGAGGGGAAATCACCAGCGCTGTTTCTGCCGCTGTCTTCTCACTCAGCCGCTGACATTTCACCGAAGTGAATGAAAAGCAGGAGAAGATCGCGGTGCAGAATGTAATGTTTACTCCGTGTCTCACATGGGGAAAGTGCACGCGGGGGAAAAGGATGATTAAATTGTTTTGTTTTGTGCGTGTGTGCGTGCGTGTGTGTGTATTGAATGATGCCCACTGAACCTCGTGGTAATGTGTTTTGATTATCACCACGAGCGTGACCCAACCGCTGAGCCCCGCTGAAGCGCAGGATTGCTGGTTACCCTGTGTGAAACGAGGCAGGTGGTCTGAGAGAGAGAGAGCGCGACAGAGTGAGAGAGAGAGAGAGAGAGGGGGGGGGGGGGGGGGGGGGGGGGCGTGCGGCACACACTAGTCGGGCTACTCGGCAGATCAACAATCGTCAACCTGTGGATAGAGCGCACTGCGCCCTGCTGTATCCTCCACTGCCACCCTCTTCCTTGTGGCGCCGACCCCGAACCTCGGACATCCGGGACGCACGAACCGGGAGATGGTGCCGGTTCGATTCCCTAAAAGTTGAGCGGCTCGTGCGCCATCCCCGCTTCATGAATGGCCGGAACATGGAGGATATGCCATTCGAAAGAGTCAAGACGCGGCGGAGGAAGGGTCACTGTCCGGCCGGTGCACCCTTGGGTGCCATCGCCTGCGAGGACGAGTTCAACAGCCAGGAGCTGGAGGCTCTCTTCCAGAACTACAACCTGAAACTGGAGCAGACCGCCACCCTCAAAGCGCTGGCTGTGCTCATCGTGGCCGCGTCGTCGCTGTCCCTCGTAGAGCTGCTGTCCAGCCCGCGTCTCACCTTGTCCAAGGGCTCCAGCCCGGTGCACTGCGTGGTGTTCCTGTCGCTGTTCATCGTCACCAATGTCAAGTACCTGCAGGTGACGCAGCTGCAGCAGATAGCGAAGCTGGCCCTGCTGTTCAGCTTCACCTTCGCGCTGCTCTGTTGCCCGTTCCCGCTGGCTTTGGGCACGTCGGAGCTGGTGAATGCCGCTGCCCCTGAGCAAGGCGTGTGGCAGCTCATGCTAGTCACTCTCGTGGCTTACGTGCTGCTGCCGGTGCGGACCCTGCTGGCCGTGCTGTTCGGGGTGATGCTGGCGGCATCCCACTTCATCGTCATTGCCACGTCGGTGACGGGGAGGAAGCAGAGGCTATGGAGACCAGTAAGTGCTGCATCCGCACCCCGATCAGTCACCCATCCAAGTCGGTTGCTTAACAGTGTCTTCACTTAAGCAATGGCCGTATGCAGGTGGCGAGTTTGAGTTCCAACAACTTCTGTCCAAGTGTGCTTAAGCAGCTCGCTCCTGTGCTGCGTGGGAAGCTCCTAGTTGGACTCCGAAGTAACCGCATGAATGTAGACTGGTGCCGGGAGGCGGCATGCTTACTCAACATTCCCAGGAGGAGAAAAGGTTAAAAACATTGTCAGTGATCGATTTTAGCTGCGAGGCACTGTAGTTGTAAAGCTGGAAACGAGCACTTTCACTTTTGCGCACCAGCAGTAATGAAGTAGAGGGGGAGCTGTTCAACCGCCAATGCTGAAACACTGATCCTACAGGGTCCAACATACAGCTCAGCACTAGGACAAGGAATTAGATTGTAGATAAAAGTAAGAACAAACAAACAAACAAACAAACAAACAAACAAACAAACAAACAAACAAACAAACAAACAAACAAACAAACAAACAAACAAACCAAAAACACATCCTTAAGCCTTAAATATATATAAGGGTATTTATTAATATGGTTCCATGAAAAATTATCTTTTGTGAAGCTGTGTTTGCTGTTTGTCCAGTTCACAGCACAACAACACTGCTAAATCTTTGTGTGGAGGACGCAGTGTTCACCAAACAATAAGCGTGGAGTAGAACAAAGGTCCTGACCTATCAGAAGTAACACACTCAGGAAAAGAATGTTACTGCACCTTTAGATGTATAAACAGCTCATCACTGAGGAGGTACCCACTAAGATGACATACTTGTAGTCTTTGCGGGGTATTCTTGTGGTTTATACCACACCGGACACCGGGGACCAGTCTCTAACCACAACTTTTGAGTACTTTTCCCTGTATATTAATGCATCAGCATAACAACGAGATGAAGGTGCAGAATAAGTACAGGATTCCCCTTTATTTAAATAGGAAACCTGTTTGGAAAAATACATTTACCTTTATAGAAGTTTTTCCTAACCTTTCCAGCTCATGGCCTTTGCAATGTCTAATGAACTTGTTCATGACTTGTCCAACCAAAGAGCAATCTTTTTTTTTCTGTTTTCATATTAGAGATCCGAGGGTGTAAAATCACCCGCTAATCTGGGAAAATTGAATTTCCTGTTAATCATTCCTCACACATCAAATTTATCTTCTGTCTCAACCCCTTAATTGGAAGCCATCGTGCTAAAGCTGTTTGGTTATAACCGGACTAAAGCAGTTTTTGTTTAAGAGGTTGTAATTTGCTGGTCACAGAACAGAGAATGTATCACTCGTGCAGCTGTGCTGGGTTACACATGTCTGAGCTTTCACCTCTGACCCTATCGAGAATCAAAGACATGGACTGACTACAGGGTTCAATCTCCAAATTAGGTGTCGGATGGGATCGATAACCTCTATCAATAATGCACTTTGTCTGCCAGCCATTCCTCTGTAGAGCTTTTGATGCTTACCTGACATTAATTTTTTAATCCTGTGTTGACCTTCATGTCTGCCATTGAATCTGTCCCATGATCTAATCTAGCAGTATGCACAGCAGACACACACGTCATCTTCAAAACAGCATCTGGATGCTGCCAGCTTTGTTTGGCATGTCTGTTCTTGTCTGTGCAGCTGGTGGCCAATGCCGTGCTCTTTACCAGTGTCAACTTGTCAGGGGTGTTTGTGAGGATTTTCACTGAACGCACCCAGAGGAAAGTTTTCCTGCAGGCCCGCGACTGCATCGAGGAGCGACTGAGGCTGGAGGATGAAAACGAGAAGCAGGTGAGGCGGCACACACGGACGCACCGGTGTTCAGAAAACAGCGGCCACACGTTTTAGCTCATCTTGCAGCGCGTATGTTCATAAAAACCTTTGCAGTCTTTGAAGAGTTTTTTGTTGTTGTTTTTTTTCCTTTCTTTTTTTTCATGAAGGTTTCAGGTGCCAATGTATTCTCACAGCCTGCCCACGGGCACGCAGTAACTATGACAGCAGCTATTTAAGGAAAGAACAATTACTGTGGCACATGCACCAGCGCCACCATCCACCCCCTCTGCATACACCTACATGGATTTAACTGTGGAACCATCAGGCAACTTTAACACACCAGAAACACTCTTTTGCACAGCACCCTCCCCACCCACCATGGGCACGAAACCCACTGATTTATAGAGTATTGATTGTCTCGTGTACAGTACAAAATATGCCCGAATATGAATCTCACCTTTGCTATAGCAAACATTTGCAAGTGCACGTGCACACTTAGCACCTGTGCTTTGTAGATTAGATGATGATATGCTGTGTTTTCCTCAGCAGTAACAGCCTCCCTTCTGACAGGTAATTACACAAGCAGATTGCTTTCATGGCCTTCCTACTCCAATAAAGGTCACATTTTATCTGACTGAGAGAAAGATGTGCAGAACCCTGATTTGGATCTATCAACAGACAGCAACCAGGCTTCTGCTGATGTGCTCATGAGCAAAACATCTCAGGCTTGAATATCTCCCATCACGTGGGTCAAATGAGCGTTTGCTTTCAGGTGGTTCTACGAGTTGCACTGACTCTTGAACATGTGTGGACTACACACTGCACTTCTTGTGCGGTGAATTGATTTCCCCGTTCAATAGTGAAGCTTCCTCTTCCTTCCCACAAGCCGGGAGAGGCAGAATATTTAATTTGCCAGTGACTGCAACAAAGCAGTCCTGACACAAGGTCCACTCGTGAGAATTGTCTGAAGCTTTCTGCTCTATCCCACAGCCTTCATCAATCTTCATGAGTGGGCTCAGTTGTCAAGGAGATGGATCTGTTGTAGGAACCCAATATCTGTTATGGCTTCATCCATTGAGCACTGAAAAGCATTGGAGTTCATTTTTGACTTTGGAAATTGTCAGGTAATGACAGATTAGACCATCATCATTATTATTATATTTACTGTACACTCCATGATATCAGTGAAAGTGTGAGACATTGATGGGCCATGAAAAAACAAAACAAAAACAAAACAAGCAAACAAAAAAAAAAAAGTAATTTGAGTTGGGATGAGCACCAACCTCGAGTGTGAGAAAGTGAGAAACTGCAGTTCCTGGCATGACCACTTGGGGCTGATTCTAAAAGGAGGTCAATCACAATAGATTCCCATTTTAAAACTGCTGGAAACTACAGAATTTAAAAGCATTCATAATAACTGTACAGAGGCTTTCTTTGTCCATCCGGATTCTGGTAAGAATTATTGGTGTGGCTGCTTTAATTGACAGGTAAACTGCAAACCATAGCTGTCTGTTAGGCTTCATCACTGCTAATCCACTCCGTGAAGTGGACCTCTGTGCTGTGTTTGTGATGCTCCTGCTTTTAGGAGCATTTTAAATTGAAGTGTCTGATAAATAATATTGACTTTCATGTCATACAGAAAATAGAAAAAGTGTTTGCTTCAGTTTTGAATGACATTTAAGGATTTTATGTTATTTAGCACTAATTAAAAGATATAGAATGTGTGTCTGAGCATTGCACGTCTACAGTCTATGAATGCAGCTTTCTAACAAGGCTTGCTAGCATGAGCTGATGGCTTACTGTAGCAAGTCATGTCAACATCAAGTCTTGAAACTGCAGAGTGACGAATGCCTATTAATGAACACCATCCCAATAGCTTTTTCTAATCTGAAGACTTTGAAATATTTGGTTCAGTGTTTTTGGTGTCAAAAATATTTTGTTTTTTTAAACCCAGAAGTGATCCTAATACACAAGTGTCGAACTTCAGGCCTCGAGGGCCGGTGTCCTGCAGGATTTAGATGTGTCCTTGATCCAAAACAGCTGATTTAAATGGCTAAATTACCTCCTCAACATGTCTTGCAGTTCAACAGAGGCCTGGTAATGAACTAATCATTTGATTCAGGTGTGTTGACCCAGGGTGATATCAAAAACCTGCAGGACACCGGCCCTCGAGGCCCGGAGTTCGACACCCCTGTCCTAATGTGATGATAAGGTAGATTTCTTGAATTATCAGGTAATGCTGAAAAAAACTTGGTTAGATAGGTGGTGACATACTACACCTGTTAATTATTGTTAAGAAACACAAAAATATCACACTGTAAATTCACTCAAAACACAGCAAGCAGACCTTGATGTAGCTGAGATGGCACCCTGGCAGTCAGCAGCCAGCTTTCGATCAAAGCCATCGCACAACAAACAATATGAGGTTTTTAGCCTTAATTGAACTTGAATGGTTTTTAAAAATGTTTTAAAAAAGAAAAAAAGAAAACGCACAGTTGTCATGAAAGTAAAAATCAGATACAGACTACAAAAGTTTCTTGTACATTCTTTATTGATATTTTCACTTTCACCTTTTCTTTTTAAAGCTCTGGAAGTTTATGCATGCTAGATTCTGGTTTGAGAAAAAAAAGCCCAGAAAAGTTAACTTTGTTTTTGAGCAATGTAAAAGTAAAATTTGCATTGAAATATTTCTAATAAGCCAATAACAGTTGTACTTCTTTCTGGCATTTCAAGAGTCAACTCCATCATTGCATCCACTTTGGAATCTAACAGGTGTCTTCCAGATAAGTGGAAGACATTAATAAATTATTATTTATTTAATCAATCAAATCAATTATTGTCTTACACATAAGTCAAATACATTAACAAAGCACGGAACAAAAAACGATTCAGACTGTTGTCATCATGATTTGCGCACCTTGCACACATGTAGAACAGGAAAGATGCGTGCACACACAAACACAGTGACAGACTCACACTCAGACTCCATAATGGAGAATGATGGCTGTTTTAAAAGCTGCTCTCCAGTATCTCTTTGTGTTATTCTCAGGTGAGGAGCAGTGATGTGAATGGAAGTATTATGTGAAAAAGAGTTGGAGGGAGACACGGGAGAGCCCTGGCTGCTTTTATAACCCTGCCACTCAACAGCTATTCACCATAGCTGCCTGATGATTCATTGTGCATTTACAACCGCTTGACATCCTGCTAGAGTTTCAAGCATACTTCATGCCGCTGCAACTGAGACTATTCACACAAACAAAAACAAATCTGCTTCTAGGTGTAAATGCCACTTTATGCCTGTGCTGAAAGGATGTTGTTGATGAAGTCATTAAATTAGCTTTCAAATGTTCTCTGGGCTGCATTCTAGACATACATGGGCATGCATATCTAGAAAGTATTGTACAATGGGAGAATTAGACAGAGAATTGGATGAAACTACCATACCATACTCAGATCTTTTTCAACCATGAATGAATTCATAGAAGAATGCTGGAAAAATAGTCATCCATAATAACCAAAAAATATTTCATTTGTGAAAGTCAGAAAATGAAACACGTAATAAGCAATGTTTGGGATTCTAACGGTATTGCAGCAAGCGCTGTTGCAAAGACACTACTTCACCAAACCAGGAAGGAAGGTTTTGTTACTTCCTTTGTTATGTTTATTACCAGTTGGGTGTCTGTTTTAAAGCCCCTTGAATCTCAAAGTGTTCTCTGCTGTGTAAATGCTTTTTCTATATTAAGACTTGCTTATTTTTTTTTTTTTTTTTTCTCTTCAAGCCTTGCCATAATGGTCCATTTGATTCACCTTTTATTGTTTATTTTATTTTCACTTGCTGAATACGGGACAGACTTGACTGGGGAAAGAAGGGGAGAAAGAAAGAGGGAAAGAGAAACAGCTGAGAAGAGGGACGGGGGAGAAGGGCAAAAAACAAAAACCAACAGAATGAGCAGAAAAAAAGAAAAGAAAATGCATATATCAATCACCTGGATCACCTGTTGAGAAAGAAAAAAGAAAACAAGCAGAAGAGAACAAGAGTAATAGAATAAACAACATCACAATGATATATGGGAATATGACAGTAAATACTAAATATTAAACATTATTGTGCAGCACATAAGATCAACAGAACACAGTGTGCTTTGAGGTAGGAGCCAAAAAGGGTGTAGTTTGTGGGTGTGATCACCCGTGTGTACACCTGTGAGCATGGACGCGCTTGTTTTTTTAAAAAGGTTCCTTCATGTAATGATCTGCTAGAGGGTGTGTGTGTGTGTGTGTGTGTGGGGGGGGGGGGCATGAAGCAGGTATGGAGGAGATCAAAACTCCAGACATCCAGAGGCCCCCAGAACACAAGAGACCAAGGAAGACCAACAGAGGGGCAGCCGCGCCACTGTCCCAGAAAGAGCTGAGGAGAGTCCCAGATGAGGGCTCACTCAGCAGCCGCGGAGCAGAAGCCAGGGGGAGTTGCAGTGACGCGCCCGTGAGCTCCGCCGGCAGCCAGCCGTGCCTGAGAAACTGCTACTATCTGCCACGACAAACAACTACTTTAGCTTAGGTGGATAAGCTAGCCACTAGGCTAACATCTATGATTTTTAAACCCCTTAGCCTTAGCTGTGGGCTAATTAAGTGGCTAAGTGACTAGCTTACTAACCTACACTCAGCCACCATTCCAGGTTTGGCTGCACTGTAAAAGTAGCCTGTCAGCAAGGCTACTTTTTGGACATACATTAAATCTGATATGTGCATGGGAAAATTTGAGTCTGGTGAAATACTGGTGGCAGTACTCAAAGAAAGATTTATTAAGGTTTTTCAGTCACATGACCACTAAACACGTGATGATAACTTGTCTGCCATTTTGCACATGTGACAATGTGGAGTCAAGTGAATTAGGCACACAGAAAAGTCTGTAACCACCTGGTAACTACTGGTAATGAGGGAAAAACCTTTAGCAAAAAAAAGTTTTTGCTAAAGGTTGATGGAAGCTGGTGTGTAACTGTTTGCTAAACTGCCATTCATGCAAGCCTAGAGATTGGTCGCTGATCCTTTGGCAGCTGCTGCATTCTTGGGATAATGTGTATTCCCTGATTGGTTGCCAAAAAGCCTCCTTGTGATTGTTTTTTTTGCTCGCAGATATCTGCAACTGCAATACAAAATGACTTATTATGCTTGAATACAAAAATACACTTTATATCCTTCTCTCCTCTTTTAACCCTTTCTTCTTCAGGAGCGTCTACTAATGAGCCTACTGCCCAGGAATGTTGCCATGGAGATGAAGGAGGACTTCCTGAAGCCGCCTGAGAGGATCTTTCATAAGATCTACATCCAACGTCATGACAATGTCAGGTATGGGGGTGTCATGACAACTGTGGACCACAGACGTGTGCGGAGCGACTGGAGTGTTTTGATCCAGGTGTCACTGGTTGTGACGTCAAGGTCAAGAATAGAAGCAGAGCAATTAAGATTAGCCATTAACGCAGATGCAATCAGGCAGCATAAAGGTTACAGGGGGCAATGCAGAGTGCTGTTGCCACCATAAACAGATTAAAAATAATTGTCTTTCCTGCCTCACATACATATTGCAGATGCAAAAAATTTGCTTTAAAAACAGATATTTTCGATACTTTAAACATTAAGTGTAACAGATTAAAACCTGAGCTTTTTTTTATTAGAAGCCCTGGTGAGATCATTTGATGAGGGCACATACTGGAACATCTTTATGACTCTAAATCAAAAGTTCCTTTAACAGTTAGACACAAGTGGCCCACTGTTCCTCACAACATTATTTCAGCTCACAGAGGTTTAGAGGCATTTGTTTATGCGCACCTCTTCTAATGTCCAGCTACAGAATTTCAGTCAGGTTGACATCTGGACTTTGACTGAGCCATTGCAAAACCTTGATTATTTTCTTTTTCAGTCTTTTGTTGCATTAGTCAATTTTAGCCAGGCTTTAGCTGTCAGACAGATGGCTTGTCTTGGTCCTGTAGTTTCAAAAAAGGCCAAATCATCACCTCTCCTCACCACCATGTTTTAAAATTGGTACTTTGGTCTTATTTTGGCCTCTTGTTCTCCTACAACATTAAATATGCTAAATGAGCGTGTAGAGTCGGACATATAGTCCTTGCATATTTTGCATTTTCTCTAAACTATGCAAAGTCTGATGATGAATTTGCTGGTATTTCCACTTTTGTTTGTGGCATTGTATTTATACCCACCTGAATGCTCCAGCAAATGAACAAACCCCCTGGTTTTATAGACGTGGCACACAACACTTGACTGCTACTTACCCTCTTAATTCCTGGCAGTAAAAATGCACTCAGTTTTTCACAGGTCTGGTTAGAATCCTGTGGAAATGTCCTTTTCACATGACTGTGGCTTGTTAAATTGCAATTTCAACACAGAAAAGTTTGAGAAAGCAGACTTGGTCAAACTTAACATTAAGTGATCAAACAGAGTATCTCCAGCTCCCATCGCATTTTTGTTGCTTATTTGTAGCTCATTTTCGAGCTGTTTAGTTTCACACTCACTGGTTTCATGGGATCATTTTCAGCATCAGCAAGCAGCTGTTTCATTTGTAAAGGAGCCCTAAAATCTACTGTTTCAATGGGAAAATACTGTTAGCAGCTATCTGTCGAACACAGCGGTCCCATCGAGCAACTAAAAGAGCTAGATGCTAGAGTGAGGTAATGATTACGTTTGCACCCTATCGCACCAAAGGAGACAAAATGACAGATGAAATACTTCAGTTTCAAAACTCACTAACAAAAGGTGTTGCAATTAAGAGGCAGTAGATCTCCAGTGCAAGAATGTTTCTTATACAAACAGTGTTAAAACTCAAGCAAGATAATAACGGGCATGACTGTAAAATGGATAAAGAACAAAACAGACGAAGTTAAACATAATGGTGAGTGTGCATCAGTATAGAAGTTTTCTATTGAGTTATTTGTCGCTATGCAGTCATGTTGTAAATCCATTATATGAAAAGTACAACCAATAGCTGGACTCAAGTATAGTGAAATATGATCAACGATTTCTCTTGCCTATCTCCAAACCTTTTCATCTCTATAAAAGTGGAGTTGAAGCATACGATTGCGGGTCCCCTCGAATGCCATCAGTGAACTTGTCGTCCATTTCTAATTGTAAGTGGCATCTATCGGAGACTCCCATTTGACAGCCTTTTGCAAAGGACTGCAAGCTAACTGAAGTTCAAATATTTTTAACTTGTGTCAATGTGAATTTAACAGGAATGAATGTCCACAACATCATGACAAATCCCCAGCATCCTAGGCCTATTACAGCATGACTTAGGGCGTTTTCATACCTGCGGTGTTTAGTCCGTTGAAATCGAACTTTGATTCGTTTTCCTACTTAGTGTGGTTCACTTGTCCAGGTGTGAACACAGTAATCACACTTGGATTTGGACCAAAACAACTGCGTCGAGACCCTTTGGAAAAGGTGGTCCAGACAAACTCGAGAGCAGTTTATTTGTCTGACTAACAGGTGTACCTTGCAAGCTTGAGCTAAAAAAGGTCCAGTAACCACGTATGCTTTGTGTTCTTAATGCAGGCAAGTACCATAGACATGGGCTAGCAACTAGCTGTGCCAGTTGTAGTTGTCCATGTTCTACAAGTCCAGAACATAATACTTTCTTCCTGTATTTACTTTTGTTGCTTCTGCCCAATGAGCAGACTTAACACTCTCACGTGGTTTGTAGGGAATCATTTTCATTTGCTTGGAGTTCAGTTGGATTTTTCTCTGTGTGAAAACAAATAAACTGATCAATTGATCTGGATTAAAGCAACTGAAGTATAGGTGTGAAAATGCCCTGAGGAATGGTTCAGCTTCACCTGATCCAGTCCAAACTATAAGTTTCAAACATCTGGAATTTTTTTTTTTAACTTTATCTGAGACATATAGTAAGTTAAACATCTTTTGGGCTCATTGACTGTTGGCTGTGCAGAAAAAACAATAATCTGAGCAGAGTTTGATTTGAACATTTTATGATTTTTTTTACATTTTGTAATTTACATCATTAATAAGTAATCTACTCATCAAGCAGCTAATATTTACAGGTGAATTTTTAAAGCTATTGGATGGGCCAGCTCTAATGCGCTTGTAATGAAAAATGTGTGTGAGAACTTGGCTTGACTTTGAGCTGATTACATTCCAACGAGGCAGTAAAAAGAATAGGAGAGCTGTATTAGTGCTGCTGAGGGTAGGAGTCGAGGACTAGGTAGCATATCAACAGCACTCCTGTCAAGAGACAATCCTCCCCACTCTCTTCTTGCTCATACTGTCTGCCTGTCTGTCTGCTCGGCTCCCACACTCACTCACATCTCAGGAACATCGCCGCCTGTTCACCAGCCTCTACTGGCACTCAGCCAAACATCATGGGGCTGTGCTCAGCGAGCATGCTCCCGCTCGTCTCTGGGGAGCTGCTGGAAACACATACACACATAAACACATGGCAGTAAAAAAAGAAAAAGAGCAGAGCAGAGACATACAGCCCCCCAGATTTGGTCCGCCTTTTGATGTGACCCTGAGAACGTTTGATCATACACCTATTTAGCTCCGGCACCACTGCCACCTTCTCCTCTCTACCCCACTGCCCCCAACACACATCAGCACGATCTGCAGCACAGCACCATTCAAAGATAAATGGCACAACGGAGCGCTTCTGTCGAGCGGCAGTCGTGATCCGAGCTTTGCATACATCAGACTCCTCAAGAACTATAGTGTACTGCCAAAAAAAGAGTGCAGCTACTCAGTCACGATGCAGAAAATAGGCCTTCCTCATGCTATCGAGCTTTCACTCATTTTAGTGACTGAGGGGAATGTGTGTGCGCCTGTGTAACAAAAAACATTTTGTCATCGTGTAATTGGTCTGGTGTGTAGTCTTATTTGTTCTGTGACTGTTTTTGTAGCCGTTTAACAACATTTGAGAAAACACAGAAACTAGAGCACTGGTCATTTGTTTATATAAAATGGATAATCTGTGGTCCATTTTATCCCTAGTGGTCAGGTTTGGTGTTCCTCTTCACTGAACCTCCCCTCCCTCATCCAGAACATTGCTTAGCAACTACAGTCTGTCAAGGTTTACCCACAGGTTGAACAGGAATGCCCAAGATTACTAACATGAATGGCCTGGTTCTTCCAGAGATCTCTTCCTGTTTAAACCGAGTTCTTTTTCCCTACTATTGCCAAGCGCCTGCTCATTAGGGTTTTCTCTCTAATATTGCATTTTTCACTGATGATGACATGGTTTACACTAAGATTATTGACTCTGCTTTATTTATTTCATCTGGGAAGGTTTGATTTCCAGCAAATCTAGCAAAAAGTAATGAGACAGATGCAATGATGTAGTGCTGAAAACAAATTAGTTCTGACTAGGAAAAACTGTGAAAATTGTCAACTTGAATTTGCTGTACCAGGGATTAGTGCTGTCACTGACATTATACAGAGCCAGGAGTGGAAACAGGGGACCTCGTTATTTGAAGTTTGACATGTTTCATATGACGATGCAGGAACAGTAAATGTATGATAGAAATTAAGACTAATCTTACAGGTCTCCTTAGAAATTAGTCAACAGAAGCATTTGAAAAAGAAAAAAACTATTTTAATCAACTCTTGCAGCTAAAATTAGCTCAGTCTGCTAAATGATATGCAAGCAGCTGTTGTTTGACTGTAAACTAGAAGCCTGATTATGCCTACCTCTGTCTTAAATCAAACTACAATCTGCCACTGTAAAAGGTATCACAAAAGAATAGAAGTCCTAACACATGTAGCATAATATCCTTATTACTACTTAAAAACCTCACAGGCTGGAGGTTATGGGGAAAACATGTGTCATTATTTCTCAAGCGGTATCTATAAAAGTAAACCTAGGCCATTATGATCAGCTCCACACAGCACAAGCCGGCTCTGATCCCTATACTCCACCGAGAGCAGTGATTTTCCACTGAGTCAATAAGATCCATAACACCTTGTTTTGCTGCCATCTGGCCTGCCTCTGAGCAAATGAATGAGGGGCTAAGTAGCTTTCAACACCTTCCTCCACCCCACTTCAGCAGCTAGCCAGAAGCAGGCAATTTAGCTCCGTAATTGATTTAGTGTTTGGCCTAAAAGATGCTTTCACTTATCAGAGATTGGATTATAGTATTTGCTGTTTGCTCACTATTAGTCAATTTGTCGCTCCTGTGTGATCTGTTGGTATTGTTTTGTTAAAGAAAAACATTGCTCTGTACAGTTAACATATCCCATCCTTGCTTGTTGAGTGTATTTTTTTTACTGAATTGAGAACCACAACATGTTTGGTTGATGGTGAACAGGAGGGAGAGCAGGAGGAATCAAAATCAGCTGTCATCGTGAACTGAGCGCTTCACTTTAGATTAAAATCTCTTTTTCATTCTGTCTCGACAGCATCCTGTTTGCAGACATTGTGGGTTTCACCAGCTTGGCTTCTCAGTGTACAGCTCAGGAACTGGTCAAGCTGCTCAATGAACTCTTTGGGAAGTTTGATGAACTGGCTACAGTAAGTCCTCTCCCTTTCCTCTCTGGCTACTATCTATACTTAATTAATAGCAAAGACCATGAAAATCACATTAAGCCTGTGTAAAGGATGGAATTGTGATTTAACACAGGTGTTATTCTAGAAGGGAAACACTCCTCAAAAATGAACGGAGCAGTGGAGCAGCCAAGGGAATGCACTGAATTAAAAACTGTGTCACTAAAATATAATTTATTATACAAAACAGTTAAAAATGCAAAAGCAATTAAAACAACCCTGGCCAGGGAAAACTCACAATAAAAATCAATAAAACAAAAACATTAAAAGTCCAGTGGCGTCCGCCACGGTGTAAAAGTCACTAAAAGTTAAAAATCCAGCCAATCGGAGAAGAAGGGAAAACCCGGCGGCGTCCTCGCCGTCCTATCAGTGTTTCCGCTCCGGGGTTTTGGAAGAGAGGGGCAGCGACAGTCACTATTCTTATTAATGGCTACGGTTATTGTAGTTGGATAAGTCGTGAGACTTACCCCAGATGGGCAGAGCTCTTAACTCTGCCCGCCGCTTTCCTGTAGCACGCCAACCGGCACCAGCCCATCTCGCCGTGGGAGTTAGGGCGCTGTCCCTCTGGCCACTGATTCCCCACCGTGATCTGGCCTCCAGTTATTCCAGCAGCAGAACAGCTCCCTCCGCTTCTCTGCTCGCTGGCGTCGTCTTGCTCTCCCACGTCCTGCACGCCAACCTTTACCAGCCCCGTCTGGGCTTGTTGCCGCCGCCGCCTGATACAGTTCACTCCACCATTTTTGCCTCCTCGTCTCCCATCCCTCTTATTGGGCTCCTCCAATGAATACCATAAAAACATGCAATAAAATCCATAAAAATAAAACACTGTACAATATTAAAATATTAAAAAAGTAAAACACAGCAAAACATGCACAATAAAAAACCCTAGGTAACTTGTCTCTTTCCACCCCGTGACACCTGTTCTCAGGATACAAGAGCAGTTGATTGAGATTAAATACCAATTGCTGGCTGTAAATTCTTCCATTCTCAGAATTCCACTTTGTCAGATTCAAATGTCCGAGTTTCACTAATATGGTAGCCACTTGTTGATATTGGTGTGTCACCGAAGATACATCATCAAATAGTCATCTATTTACACAGCTAGCAAAAGAGGTGCTAGAAATGCATTTGATCTTATTAACTGAAAACTGTAACTCAGTTACCCTGAGCACTTACACATTATGCAGTAAATTACAATTTACAATTGTCATTACAATACCTAGCAGTGAAAGCAACAGCAGTTTAACAAGCAGCAAGGAGCACAATTGGAAGGGATTTATGGATAACTATTTTATCCTTTCATGTGCACTCAGCATTATAGAAAACCCAACCCCTAAAAGCACCAAGATGAAAAATCCCCCACAAAAAATAAATTAAATGCTTTACTCAAAAAGCTAAAGGAAAAAATTGGGGGAAAAAACACATGCTGGATATCTAACCCATGTGGACTGCGTAATGTGTTAGGTTTAAAAGGATGGAAATAATAATTGAATAATTCATCATCTTGATTATCAATCTGCAGAGAGCTGAATTCAAAGACACCAGTGATGGACCAAAACATAATGTCCCAGAGATTGGTGCAGGTTTCATTGCCATGCACCATGAGGAACCCAGGACCCACTGCAGCAGTGTGGGGTCTGAAACCGGGTCCAAGTTATCATCCTGATACCTAATGGCAGTCAGGGTGCTGTTACCTAGCCTGTTTGAGGTCTGTTGTTAGTCTTCTCAGCCCATCACTGACCCACCACCATAGCGGTCATACTGAATGATGATACAGACAGCTTAATGTTTTCCATGGCTTCTCCAGACTCCTTCACATCTGTCCATATGTGCTCAGGGTGAACCGATCTTCCTGTCTTTAGCCCCAAACATTTGCAGTAGATGAGCCTGTTTCTGCTGGAGGTTCCCTTCTGTTAAAAGCAAGTTTTTCCTTCCCACAGTTGCCAAGTGGGTCGTCTGATTGTTGAGGTTTTCTCTCTGTTATTGTAGGGTCTTTACCTTACAATATTAAGCACCTTTAGGCGACTGTTGTTTTTATTTCGTGCTATGCAAATGTAAATTTGAATTGAATGGAACTGAATTGAACCCTTGAAAAGCACACGGCATAAATGCTAACTGTGCCGGGCTGTGAGCACAGGGCCCACTAGAGGATGTCAGGCCCCCAGGCCACCCTCAAAAGTCTATTTCTGATTGAAACCTTCACATTCAGGTAATAGCATGTATTGATGTGGTATCCTGGTGAAATTGGACTACCTGTCCAACAATAAATTAATACCAAAGCAGCCGAAACCGATTAACAACCTCTCTGCTACTTCACTGACCTGATCGATATCCCTGAGGTTTAACTGAATTGATGCTATACTCTGATTAAAGAGTGTCCGTTTGATATTTTTCGAGCAGTATATTAATGTATTTTTGAAGTTAGTGAAATTTACTAATTTTTGTGGCCTTTTTCTTTTTCAACATGGTTACAAGAATTGCTGTAGGTAGAAACCAACTACGGATTTTGTTGGGTGAGAACAGTCTGAAAGGTACTATAAACTGCTCCACAGTGGGACCAAATCTCAGGCCAGACTGTCTCCACAGCACAGAGAGTAAACTTATGTCAAGCTTCTGTTTAGCTTCCAGTGATAGGGAGCTAGCCAAGCCCATGTAACATGTATTACTGGAACTAGTAACAATAATTTATTAATGGATGTAAGCTTGGGAGGTAGTTGAAGAAGGAAACTCTAGTTGGACACACATACTATGCTCCAGTCTCCTCATGTCACTTAGAAAATACATCCTTCCACTTTTGGTGGCCTATTTAAGCTGTAGGATTCCCCATCTCTCCTTCTGACATGCAAATACTGCTGCACTCTTAAGTGCTGTTCGTCAACATCATCCACCTGCAGGCTCCGGGAGAGATATTTTACTCATTACTCCCTAATTTAATATATAGCATATTTGGAGGAGTGATGATCTCAGAGCCTGGAAGCAAAGTGCTGACTGTAATCTGCTGCTTTAATACTTTATTCATTTCGATCACGAGTTGTTTGCATTAACACACAGTTGGTGACAGTGATGAGACTTACAAATAAACTAAAAATAGACCAAAAATGATGATATGAAAGGCATTAGTGGTTTTATTATTTGTATATGTGGCAGAAACAGCATTCACATTCTCCCCACTTCAGATATTCATGTTGTTAGCCATTCATATCCTCGACAGCTTGCTGTCAAACTCTTCCACAAGAGTGCGTCATCTCCCATTTGGCTGTTTGCAGTCTTCAGTGCAGAGAGAGCCAGTTGGTTAATTGGTGAAAAAATAATTAGGTGAATGATTGGCCTGACTTCTTGCGCTGGCTCATTCAGTCAGTATATACAGGGTGATGCTGGGATGTGTAGGTAATGCGGTTTTCTTATTGGTTATTCAGCGACATCAGCAACTCATTAAGGAGGATAACAAAAAAAAAGAGAAAAAAAAGTTTTGAAGGCATTTTTTTAGTCCATCACACAACTAAATGACACTTTGTAGCTAAGTGAGAGTTTGAGCATTGCACAGCCATTCATTCAATTGTTCTGATATTCGAGTGTGCACTGACAATCAAGCTGAGCTGCACTCCTGGCAGCGATCTTGGTGGTTCACTGTATACAGGGCACACCTGTTAAATTGCTTTGATCTTCCCACAGTTGCTGTACATATTTTAATGCCGGATCCACTTCAACTGATGTTGTATACAGGATGGGCCATTTATATGGCTACACCGTAATAACATGGGAATGGTTGGTGATATTAAAGTCCTTTTTGTGGCACATTAGTATATATGAGGGGGCAAACTCTTCCAGATGGGTGGTGACCATGGTGGCCATTTAGAAGTCGGCCATCTTGGATACAACTTTTGTTTTATCAGTAGGAAGAGTGCCATGTGACACATCAGACATATTGGTAATGTCACAAGAAAAACAATGGTGTGCTTGGTTTCAACGTAACTTTATTCTTTCATGAGTTATTTACAAGTTTGCCTTTGTTCACAGCCATTGACATGTTGAAGAGGTTAACACGTGAGGAGCAGATCGAAATTGTGTTGATATCTGGTATATACCATTCCTCCCACAGTCCAAAGACATATAATTAGTGGGATTAAGTTACCTGATGAGTCCAAATTAGCCATAGGTGTGAATGTAAGTGCGAATGGTTGTCTGTCTCTCTGTGTTAGCCTTGCCACAGACTGGGTGACCCTGGACAGGTCAGGCTCCAGCCTCCCCGTGACCCTGATAAGGATGAGCCGAAGAGGACGGATAGATGGATTTCTACTATAATCTGCTTATTTAATTTTTTTTTGGAAATAGTCGGAAAATGGGAAAGCGGTTTACAACTTTTGAGTAATGGAGACGTGAACATTACGTAGACTTTACTCCCTGGAAAAGGACAAGAATGTACAAACTTCAGCCCAAACCAGCAACAGCTATCCACCGCTGGTAACATGACATCAGCTCTTTCCAAGCACCTGCAAAGAAAACATGTTAACAAAAATGCTGTTAGTATATACAGTCAGGCTTGTAGCCTTCATTTCTATCTGTGTATTTTTCTGCAGTGTTTTTTGTGTCAAGCGCTCTTTCACCAGCTTTGGTGTCATCTTATCGTTAACACTTAAGCACTGACAGCAGTCTTGGTCAAGTTCTTTGAAAATAGTAATTAGTTACTAATTACTGATTACTTCTCCAAGAAAGTAATCCTGTTACTTTATTGATTACTTATTTTCAAAAGTAATTAATTACTTTATTACTTAGCTACTTTTTAAAAACATGATACACAACCTGAATACGTAAAGCAATAGACCTTTGCCAATTCTATTTTTTCTGCATAGCCATCATATAAAATTGAATCAAATGAAAAAGTCTCTTTTAAAAACTTGTTTTATTAGTTTTAATCTTTTAACTTCATGCACATTGCATCAAGCAAAATTAAATTATATGCAACAGTCTTTGACTGGAAGAAATTTGTTTAACATTTAAACCTATTTTCTGTATATTCCAGCATATAAAATAAAATAATGTTTTGTGTTTACACTCACTCTTTCAAATAGATGCAAGTAAAACACAGAAAAAAAAAAATCAACGACTCAGCAGCACTGAGTCCTGTCGCTCTTAAATCTATTTTCACCTGTTTAGCAGGAGTAGGGCGGGTGGAGGTTTGCCTGGTGCCACAGTGATCATGTCAGTGGGGGCATCCGTGGGTTTCTCTGTGAATTTCACATTCCTGTGGCAGCGTGCTGGTGCTTGCTCAGATTTGAAGGTTAATGTTTCGCTGTAGAAAGAAGTTTTCTTCCCATGCAGAATGTACAGCGGATGATAATGTTTTTGTCACTTTTTATGGACTAAAACTTTGAGTAATTTAAGTACATCCAAGCTTTAAACGCTGCATGGTCGTACTCTCTGCTGCACTTCATATTATTCATTAATGATCTATACATGTCTGTTGCTGCCATGGACGTCGCACGTGCTTACATCATTGTCATGAGACACTGACAAACAAAATCACATTTTAGTAATGCAATAATGCAGCGTGCTTACAGGAAAGTAATAGTAATCTAATTACTTTTTGCAATAGTAATCCCTTACTTTACTCACTACTTAAAAAAAATTTAATGGATTACAGTAACACGTTACTTTTAACGTGTTACTGCCCATCTCTGACTGACAGAAAACTCTTGTGTACAATCATTAGGACAAGGACGTGTGTAGCCTAAACTTCATATTGTTAAGTAGTGTTAATTATCTTAGGCCATGTTCAATTCAATTCAATTCAATTTTATTTATACAGTCGCTTCAAGGCACTTTATATTGTAAGATGGACCCTACAATAATAGGGCCATTTAATAATGCACTTTCTACTTGAAGTAATTCAGTGATATAATGCTATAAATTTTTGTATTTTAAATAGTAAATAACAATGTGTAATAGGCAGTTTTTTAAACAATGACCTCAATGCTACAATTAATCAGTGTAAAAGCTTATGGCCACACCACCCTGATCACGCAGCTCTCACCTGATCTCGGAGCTGTGCGATTACAAATCAGGGCCGCATAAATGATACTAGGTGTTGTGACCAGAGATGGGCAGTAACACGTTACAAGTAACGCGTTACTGCCCATCTCTACAAGTAACGCGTTACTGTAATCTGATTACTTTTTTCAGGTAACGAGTAAAGTAAGGGATTACTACAAAAACGGTGATTAGATTACCGTTACTTTCCCGTAGGAACGCTGCGTTACTGCGTTACTAAAACCATGATTTTTTTGCGAGAATGTCTCATGACAGTGAAGTAAGCAAGTGCGACGTTCGTGACAACAGCTGTGTGCAGATCAACAGTGGATCACATATCGAGTGCGGGAGAGAGTATGAGCGTGCAGCGTTTAAAGCGTGGAAGTACTGACCTTATTTTGAGTTTGATTCCATAAAAAAGAGACAAAAACATTAGCGTCCGTTGTGCGTGGGAAGAAAACTTCTTTTTAAAGCGAAAAAAAAACCCCTAAACTTCCAAGCGAGCACCGAGTGCGCTACGACGTAATGGGAAACTCACAGAGAAACTCGCGGATTCTTTCACTGAGCGCTGCGGCACACCTGCACCAGGGCAAACCTCTGCCTACGCCACTCCTGTTTTACAGGTGAAAATAGAGCAACAGGACCGCTGAGTCTTTGACTTTATTTATTTTCTGCTGTGTTTTACTTGCATCTATTTGAAAGACTGAGTGTAAACACACACAAAAAAAAATTATGTGCTGGAATGTGCAGAAAATAAGTTTAAATGTTAAACAAATTTCTTCCAGTCAGAGACTGTTGCATATAATTAAATTTTTGCTTCATGCATAAAGTTAAAAGGTTAAAACTAATAAAACAAGTTTTAAAAAGAGACTTTTCCATTTGATTACATTTTGTATGATGGATTATGCAGAAAAAGTAGAATTGGGCTGAAAGATCTATCGCTTTATCACCTCTTCAGGTTGTAAATGGTGTTTTTAAAAAGTAACTAAGTAACTAAGTAATTAATTACTTTTGAAAATAAGTAATCAGTAAAGTAACGGGATTACTCTTTTGGGAAGTAATCAGTAATTAGTTACTGATTACTTTTCAAGTAACTTGACCACTACTGGTTGTGACCGTAGTAGTCCATTTACCATATCTGTCGTCAGTGATGCCGTCTCACTGTACCATTAATTTTCTATATTACTAAAACTGAAATTGTAAAATATGTAAAACAATTTAATGGGAAACCTACAATTTCCTTATTAACTACGTCAGCTGTAACAAACTGAGGCCTCTCATATGAACAGTCCTTTTTTAGAATATTAATGCAGCATTACGTTTTACTTTGTCATAGAAAAACAGAAAATTCACTTCTTACAGCATGTGCAAAAGTTCATTCTGCAGAGGTGGATTTGTCTCTTTAAAAATCAATAAAATGAGGAATCTGCATACAAATGTTGTGTTTGTAAGTCTATGTGGTTTTAGTTGCAGTGAGGCAAGTATATGGGATGGTGAAACTTGCAAAACAAAGTAGCTTTAAAAAAAAAAAGAAGTAATGTCACTGAGCCATCACACTCACAGCCTACAGTGAGGGAGGAAGGCTGGCTGCAGCGAGTCCAAACAGTTGGTGAGCTCCTTTTTTCAGCACGTTGTTCCGAAGAAGCCTCCAAGAAAACAAAATGTATTATTTAGTCCTGGAGCTCATTTATTATGCCAAGTCATGTATTGATCCAAAAAGTGAAAGTAAAGCTGGAGAGGTTAACTGACATGTAGGAGGAGGAGGAGGGAGTCAAGAAAGAGAAGGAATTGGGAGGCTGAGAGAGGAAGAGATGACAGTATCGATTTCTAGACAGAGGGGAGATGAGCAGGGCTGAGGAGGTGGAGTGTTAATGTGTGTGTGAGAAGAAGATTCCTTCCCAACAATGTGAGAAACTTATAAAGTCATGAAGTAAATGATTACTTCAAGTTACTGCCTCAAAACATGGTTCTACAAGCTACTCAATCAGAGGGTGTACTTAGCTTTTTCAGAGGACTGCACAGAATCCTGTAAGAACTTTCTTTGTCACATGATTGTATATAGTCATTATAAACATGCAGAGTTAACATTGTGAATGGATGTATTTGATCTATGATCTTTTCATTATACTAAACAAGGTGCTTTGGTCACTGCTCCTGTAACATTTGTTGCTAATATTCAGCACTTCTCTGGCCTCTGGTAGGTACAAAGAGGCTGTGGCCTTGAGAAAACAGACTGTACCATTAGAAGTCAGTCCTGTCCAAGATATTGCACTCACACTCAACTCTTTACCACATGCTTGACCTCTTCCATGAGGCCAAGAGACAGTTTACTCCTGCTTTCTACATGCAGACACGCACACAAGTCACATGATGGGCAGGATTATCCGTCATGAGCTCATTCTGTCGTGGCTTAACATAGAGAGAGCGATAGACCGAGGGTGAAAAGAGCAAGATACGAGTTATGTGTCTTGCTAGCAGCGCTTTGAAACTCAGCAAGCCATTATATAGAAACCTTGTGATGAGGATATATTGGGTGCATGTGTGTGAGCATTTGTGGGTAGCTGCAGCTGCAACCTAATTGAGATTTATACCCCGTCGTGTTAGCCAGGGAGAAATTCTCTTTCAAACCAGCTCTGTCACAGCTGCTGAGCCTGTCTGGCTGCTGTATGCTACACAACACATTAGTTCCCTGCGGGCTCAACTTAAACTTAACCACAACAGACACATGCCTAACACTAACCTTCACCTAACCATAGCGAAGACAGCATCAAGCAAAACAGAGGCACAAAGTCTACACTTGAATCAGGTAGCTTTATTCCTAAATGTGTCTTCCAAAGCAAACAGAGATACTTTTCTCTTGTGACATGGTTTGCTGTGAGCAGATTATTTCTGTTCACAGACATGGACGCACACACAGGCACATGCACACTTCTCTCTCTTCCGAGTGCCGGGATAATCATGCACGTTCTGAATTCTCATATCCTCCCACGCCAGAATCTTTCTGCTCCCGTGAGCAGAAAACCAGAGCACCCCATCTTCTCTCTTCTCATCTCTGCCTCTTACCCCGCAATTGTCATGAATCTTCTGTATATATGAATGTGTGTGTTTGTGTGTGTGCACATGTGTGCTTGTCAGTCAGAGGTTGCCTGCAGGCTAAGCTTTGTAGGGTCTTCCATTGCAATTTTCTGATGACTCTGTGTGATACAGTGCCAAAAGGAAACCCTGCGTGTGTCACTAAATCGTGTGCAGTACAGTATGTGTGCAAGTTACCATGCAGCTGTTTTTTTGCATTTTTTTTGCAGGTATGTGTCTGAGTGGGGATTTGTGTGTCTGTAAAGGTGTCTGTGTGCATTGGTGAGTGTGTGTGTGGCACCATTGCTGAGTTTGTGCACAATGTGCACTGTGACAAATAGCGGATCTGTCTGGAAATGTGGGGGCGGGATTCTACTTCAAGAGCATGTCGGAGCAATTAGAGTTGGCCTCAACTACAAATACACAAACAGTAGCACAAGCACACACATCTGATTAAAATGAATCGAAATGCAGCTGCAGCTTCCATACAGTTTCTGCAGAAGAAAGGGTTTAAAATAGCAATGGTTCCTGTCATAATTAGCTATTTATGGGGCGTTAAACTTTACAAAATCTGCGATCCAGATGGAAATAAAAGTTAGTCACACCAGCTCACGTCACAGAAAAATTTGACCATGCTATCTAAGAACAATTAGGAGTCATGCTCCGTGTAGAGTAATAATGATAGAGCCATCAAATAAGATGGCTACAGGTAAATGTATATCAGGGCAAGTACCAGTAGTTTACAAAATCAGGGACGTGCTAGGATTAAGCTGACCCCCCACAAGGGTTATCTACTGGTGGTTTTCAATTGAGTTAAATTAAGAATTTCATTAGCTTCTAGCTAATGTTAACTGCTTTGACATTTAAAAAGAGAAAAAATGAAAACACAAGTAAGTAAAACAGGATTAGAGAATAAGTTAAATAAAAGGAAAAGCTACTTTTAGCTACTCCTTTAGTAATCCCGGTATTATGAGTGAATAAAGGGATCACTCATTGTGGTGATCCCTTTATTCACAAGGGATCACCACAATGAGTAGCTCTGCATGTTTGATTGGGCAGCAGGATCTTTTGATAGTTAGGCAAATGTGTAAGCCACTACACTATGGAGGACCTGTTAGACAATAAGTTAAATATTTTGACTAACTAGTGCTTTACCAGTTTAGACTACCTTGCTAACCTAGCAAGGTAGTCTAAACAGTTCAGTCCTATGTGTAAAACAATTGTTTTCTGTGCTCTTCTGCTGGTATTTTACTTTCTCCTCATGCTGGAAAAGGGTCAATAAACCCTCTGATACCTGTCTCTATCCCCCTCATATCTTTTCCAGTGTACAGAGCTGTAAAAACGCAGCTACGTTAATCATTATGTGCCACCACACAATTAAAGATTCGTTTAATGACATTAAACCTGACAAAGATACATTTAAAGATATGTGTAGTATACACTCAAAATAACTAAATTTTTCTAATCTCACTGACATTGCTCATCTTTCTTTTTCTCTTTGTGTCTGTAGGAGAATCACTGCAGGCGCATAAAGATACTGGGGGACTGTTACTACTGCGTGTCAGGACTGACCCAACCCAAGGCGGACCATGCCCACTGCTGTGTAGAAATGGGCCTGGATATGATTGATACCATTGCGTATGTCACACACTGACATGCAGGCAAAAATGTCTTTGTTATGATTGTTTTGGGGAAGGACCAGAAGTCAACAGTTACTCTACAATGTGTGATCATCCGAATTGTTTCTTAAGAAGAAAACAATTTTATCCTTTTAAGTTGCTTTCGGTGCATTGCTTCTATGACAACAGTTTCTAGGAAATCCGAGAAAACTGAGGCACTTCTTACCTGCTTCAACAGTAATATACATCGATCAGGGATAACATTAGGACCACTTGTCTAGTATTGCGTCGGTCCCCCTTTTGCTGCCAAAACACCTGTCACAAAGGTAACCTAGAAAGCTGACCTTTGTAACATGTGATTGATATTGAGTGTGTATATATTCCAATCCAAACAATTTCTAACCACATAGATTTGGTTGACTTCCAAATCTATTCCCTTTACTTCTTTTTCGTTCATTTGGAACCTAAAAGACACTTGCTTGCACGTAGCCCTGGTTTCCGCCCCTCTCCCTAAAAGCATGTAGACACCACGTACACGGAGAACCTTTGCCTCACTTTCCTGTGTGAACCTGCGCCTGTCATGTTCTTTGCCCCACCGCTCTGTCTGGGAGGATGGATGCCGGAGTGGGAGCCCTTTATCTCAAAGGACAGGTGCTGCCATGCACACGCATTCCTCAGTATGCGTGTGAGTGTAAGATGTCCCTTCTTCAACCTTATGGGCAAACCACATTTTCTTTTCTGCCATCCTGTAAACAGACACACCCACCCCACACACACGCAAATACACACTTTGTGAACCCTTTGCCATTCTCAATTTCCTTCCTCGTCTGTGACTGTCTCACATCTGAAGTGGGTGACCTCCCACAGGTTACTAGGTGATTTACCAGGGAGGAGAGGCTCTGGAAAAGTCCTGCTTTTTCGTCACTGCCCCACAGTACGACTCAGGGAAGGTGATCCACACATGCGCATTCATATTGTAAACACATACATGTGAACATAAACTTTTTTGAAGGCGCATTGAGTAGTTTGTGCTTTTTTTGGAACAAAGTTGAAATGTGTTGGAAGCGTATGATTACAGATGCGCCTCTCTACATCAAAGATTTTGTACTCGTGTAGCAACCCTGAATCAGTTTTGCTACACAATTCAGAACTTTAAGATTCAAGATTAATTCCATTATCATAATCTAACACGAGGCTGTAAAACAATATCCACAAAAATAGCAATTTTAAAAAAGGGCTCTTGTGCTCAAATGTGGTTGCGCTACAGCAGATGTTTCTGGTTGGCTTGCCACATGGCAGGAAGGTAAACAGGTTGTGGCAGGGGGTGGAATTGTCTTTTAATATATTTTGGGTTCTGCACCAACATTTAACCTCATTGTACAGCTATCACTGATGCTTGGTAGATGGTTGCCTGATTTCTTCCAACACATCCCATACCAGTTAGTGGTGTTTCCTGCTGGGAAACAGCTATACTTCTTTGCAGATGTTAATAAGACCTTGTTGTGAGAATTTATCCTCTTTAAGTTTGAGCTAAAGGTCACTGTAGTCTAACCTAGTGTTGTTAACACTCAGTAATCTGGAGAAATTTGCTGGGCATCTTTTACTACCCAGCATTATCATTGCTTCAGCCACACTGCTTCCTATATGGCAACAAAAAGAAAAGAAAACAACAACAATAAAAGAAAAATGCTTTAAATGTTAAATTGTCCTGGTTTTTGTTCAAGTAGTTCTAAATCATTCTTTCCCCCCCTGCAGGTCGGTGGTGGAGGCCACAGAGGTGGATCTGAACATGCGTGTAGGCCTGCACACAGGACGGGTGCTGTGTGGCGTGCTGGGCCTGAGGAAATGGCAGTATGATGTCTGGTCAAATGATGTCACACTGGCGAATGTGATGGAGGCTGGAGGGCTGCCAGGGTCAGTACTGACTGTTACACCCACTGAAAATCAGACGAACGCAGCACACACACTCATGCAAAGACACAGAATACAGTATGTCAGCTACAGTAATATGACACAGTGCTATGACAGACTTTTTGTATCTGTATGTACACTACTATGTTCATAGACTTCTCAAATGGTTATCATAATTCACAGGGTCATTTACATAGAAATGTAAAATTACCGTATTTTCGGACCATAAGGCGCACTGAATTATATGGCGCATTAAGTGAAACAAAACAGTCTGATAAGTCAGACTTAACTCATTCTTCTTGCTTCCTCCACTTCCGTACCATTAATTCATTAATGTTGAATTCTCTCACAGCTGCTCTATTCCCATGTTGTTTCAGTATATTAATGACTAAGCTGTTCTCCTGACTGAAGTTTGGTCCTTTTACCTGCCATGCAATTGCATTTGTCCATAACCATCAGGAACCCTCACGTTGCCATTTAGAGTGAAAAAAAGTTAGCGTTCATCTTCCAGTTTCACTGTGTTTATGTTATGCTAACATAGCTGTGTTGCTAGTGATCAGGTAGCACATCATTATATACCAGCTAGTCCAACTTCAGTAACCCTACAAATGTCACTGCTGTTTAGTTTTCTGTCTTCATTTATGTTGGAAGTGATAGCAGAGCTGTACATTTTAAGTTTTTCAGAAATCTCTCAGTCAGAATATGCTATATCATGTTTAGGTGGTAACTAGCAAGCTAACTTCCTGCTAACTTCTAACTCCGTTAAATTTAATAAATTCTGTTTTCATGGATGCCCGGATGTTAAACTTAATTGTTGCACCTGGTAAAGCTGCAAAATGATCATTTTATTAAAGATGAAACAATTTAGACCATGTTTAACTCTCAGTAATGCCGCAGTGTTCGTTTGACTTTGGAACCTGAAGGGACAGAGTTTTGGACTCAGATTACTCCGTGAGGCTCCTGACTACGGTAGCCATAACGCTCCGACAATCCATCAAGCAGTGCGGTTTTGTAGCTTACGAAGTCATACTAAAGCATTTTTTGACAGATTTCTGAGCCCGTGTACCACATAAAATCGGTTTGAGGTCAGTAAGCACAACCAGAATTCATACATAAGGCGCACCGAATTATAAGGCACACTGACGATTTTTGAGAAAATTTAAGGATTTTAAGTGCGCCTTATAGTGTGGAAAATATGGTACCTTTAAAAAAAAACAAAAACAGACAAACAATGAATTTAGCAAGCTATTGCTTACCTAAGTATTTTTCAAAATGTATAAAAATTGTGAAAATGCACTTGATCAGTCACCCATTTTCCATCCATTAACTGAAGATCAGTGAAAAAGTATATAAAATAGTTTTTGAGCATGAGCTGACATTGTTACCAGATATGAAAGAAAGCTTTCGCAAGACTCTAAGCAGTCCCATGGAAAACTGTATCATTAGCTTGTTGGACAAACTTTAAAAAGCTAGAAGCTGAAGTACTGATTTTCTGTAGGTCTCTATCAGTTTTTCACATTATTATGAAAGTTTGGCCCCTGTGTTTGAGGCAATTGTCCTGTTGCATGATTCAATTTTGGTCCAGCTTTACCATTTAGGCAGATGCCCTCACATTTGACTCTAGAAAATGTACAGGTCCTGTGCCTGAATCATCACCTCTCCAACACTGTGCTTGACAGCTGGTAGGATGTGTTTGTGCTGATATGCTGTCTTTGTTTTCTTCCAAACATGTTGCATCATGGCCAAACATCTTTACATTGATTTCACCTGTCCAAAGGACATCGGTCCATTCTCATGGATTCTTTAGCTACAGCTTTGCAAACCTAAGCCATGCTACCATGTTCATTTTAGAGAGAAGAGGCTTTCTCCTGGCAACCCTTCCAATCAAGCCATAGTTCTTCAGTCTTTTTCTAATAGTACTGTTCTGAGCTTACCATTTTACTTGCTAACTGAGGCCTGTAGAGTGCATGGTTTGCATGGTTTGACTTGGTGGGATGTCCACCCCTGAGAAGACTGTTGTGGTGTGTTAACACATACCTGGATACTCCACACTAGCAAACTGCAGTATTATAAAATATAAACAAGATATAAATTCACTAGCTGTGTCCATGTCCTCATTTTAGGCTTGACAGCGTTTTAGTAGATAATGCGCCCTGCCACAAAGCAAAAATGGTACAAGAATGGTTTGAGGAGCACAACACAGAGTTTGAGGTGTTGACTTTGCCTCTAAATTTGCCAGATCTCAATCCAGTCGAGCATCTTCGATCCATGGAGGCCCCACTTTGCAACTGGCAGGACTTAAAAGATCTGTTGCTAAAAGCTTGGTGCCAAATACCGCAGCACATGTTCATATTAAGCAGCGGGTCATAATGTTATACCTGATTGGTGTATACGTATATGCAGCCATCAGATTATGTTTTGGACAGCACCACATTTTTTGACATCAGAAGAGATCATATTGGAAAAAAAATACTAGAATTTCACTCACCGCACTCAAGCACAAATTTATTGGACTTTACTACATATAATTAGTGTAATAATCTCATACTATAACTTATACTAAGCTATGGTTTACAGTTTTTGTACTTTTTCCAATAAACAGAAAAGATATTACAGGTCCGATTGAATAAGCTGCTGCTTACAACTGTTGTAAGATACATCCTTAAACTTGTCATGTCGATCTGACCTAGAAAAAGCAAAACAAAATATCAAAGCAATGTAAACATAAAACAGCATCCCTGAGTAGGCACACCAACATCTGCTCAACAAGTAACTGAGAGATCACAACCTGTGTTAGTTTACAGAGTTGTACCAAAATAAACCACACGGTTCATCCTGATATTTTAAGTGTTTTTAACTGTTTCCATACAACATCTGGATTGACTTGGCTTACTGTAATCATTTGTGGAATCATTTCGTTGGTGTTCATGCTAATTGTTGATGAAATAGTAAATAAAATGATCTTTTAAGAGGTCAACTTTTCCCACATTCTGCCCTGAAAAACCATTGCAAGAAAATAATTCAGATTTAATGTAGTTGCACAAATGTGCTAACTAGGACATAAACAGCAGCTAAAAATAAAACTGACCACCATGATTAAATTAATGTCACTTCATTAAACTGGCTGCAGAAATGATCAGACCTACACAGTGTATACGGACGTGGCTGGGTTTCTTTATTTTGTTTACTAGTTCTTTTCAGGTTACGGCACAACTCGAGCCAGGAGTCAGCTCTTCTCGAGGCTTCCTCCACTGCACACTCTCCCCGTCAGTCTCCTCCGTTACTATATACAAGGAGAGAGTGATTAGTCTCTGCACAAACACCTGTCCCCTCTGCCACCCCGACGCCGCCCCAAGAGCTAGCTGCGCCACCCGTCCCACGGCAGCAGGCCAGAGACCACACCCCTGCCACATTGGCATACAGTAACAAGCAGATTTGCATTTTAAACAGCACTGAAATGAGATCGCCTGTTTGGCTAAATTTGGTTCTGTTTCAAGTGAGGCAATAAGATTTTAGGACTCGTTACCAGATTAGATGATTTACCAGGATGAAAATTTCTATGAAGTGACGAGTTTTGAGCAAGCCGAGGGGCTATTAAGCTGATAAAAATAATGAGGGGATAATGATTTGAGACCTTAGTGTTGGACTTTTTATCACCAACTGCTTTTTGTCCTCTGCTTTGCTTGTGCTCCCAGCAAGGTGCACATTACAAGGACCACCCTGGAGTGTTTGAACGGAGACTACGAGGTGGAACCGGGCTTTGGCCACGAGAGACATGCCTTCCTACAGAAGCATCACATAGAAACGTTTTTCATCGTGCCGTCACACAGACGGAAAGTACGACAGAATGATTTCTTTTCTGCAGATTCTCTTACAACCGTATAACTTGAGAGGTGACACAGCTGTCAGTGTTGTAACAGTTAATCCTCTGATGGAGGGAGAGGGAGGCAAGCCATGTGCTAAGCTGGCATACACATGACTAGTATCAATATCTCACACCAACTGCACATGTGCATCGGAGCTGGCTGTTCGTGTCAGAAAAAATGTTTTAAATCCCTCGTAAAGTGCACATGCACAACGCTGGCACCGGCATGGACACGCAGATAAACACTTGATCCAGGTTTTGTAATATCCCACATTCACAGTTTACTGTAAAAATCCCACTCAAGCCTACTTGATTTCCATGAATGAGACAATTCTCCACATTTAATTTCATGCCATGTCCTTTTAACCGCTTCATTAATGGAGAATATAAATTTTGAATTTGAACATTTTTGAATTAAAAGATTTTTATGGATAATTAAATGGAGGGAAGATGCAATCAGAAACACTGATGTTAAATTGTTTAAGTTGTGGAGGGTTCCAAAATAATAATAATAATTATGATGAATTGGCAAGAAATAATATTACTTGGTTGTACAAGTAATCAATGGTGCATTCGTCCCTAAAACAGAATATATGTTGCTTTTATTTCCACACATGACACTGAAGTAAATCTCTTTCGATTTTTAAATCAAATGAAATCAAGACCTGATGTCTTCTCTGTCCCATCTAGCCTAAAATGAAGCATAACAATAGTGAATTTAGGATTTTTACATTTGTTTGCTTTTTTAAATTTAGATGCATTTTACTACTTATTATGAGAGCTGTGCTATTTTTGGAGCTACATATTTGTTATTGTCATTTTACATTTACTCATATTTAGTCATATGACTAAATGTAAAAAGAGCGTGCCTGCTTGTATTGTGCTTGTTCAGATCTACTGCGCATTATCATAATACATTTTCTTTATTTGTAATATATGTAGAGTGATACGTCTGTCCTAAGGGCCAATGGCAATACATAGCTCTGATTAATGAGGACTTAAAGGCAGCCACTGGCGCAGTGTGGCATGACACACATTTTGTGTTGCTACTGTGTTGTTGATAACAGCTGGCTAGTGGCGACTTTTTATTGACCCTGTAGAATACAAAGAAATGAGCAGCACATTATTTTTGGTAATATATGAAACTGATTTAAAAAAACAAAACAAAACAAAAACATTTATTGTTTTTTCAGCCCGTATAAAAAAACCCTTAAAACCATAATAGCTTTAACAAATTTACAAACATAAGAAATTTAATAAGACTTACAATTTCCTTGATCTTAATGAAAGCTTTATAATGACCCACAACGGTCAGGGTGACTTGAACTAACTAGTCTTTAAGCACCCTTAAAACAATGAGAACAAAATAATCACATTCACATGTCCAACTATTTAGTTAAAAGATTAAGTACCTTTAAAATACATGGCCCAAATCAATAATTGTATTAATTATAAAAGCAATAGTAATGTAAATGTTCCAGCCTATTTAACCTTTTTTATCTCAACCATATTTAACGTAGTACAACAGCAACAGTAATACAAAAATCCTAACAATGTATGCCACAAAGCTAAATTTATAAGTCTGATACAGCACATGATAAATGGTAAAATTCTAATGTTATGGCAAATATCCATATTCAAATACGAGACTGCGTAATGCTAATGATAATTACTTTGACTTTGGCATGTTTCAGTTTCATATATTTCACATTTTCACTTCGCAAGCAAGAAAAAATAACATAAAAAATGAAAGACGGATTGAATTTATAGATGTATTAGTTGCGAGTTTTTGTGTTTACTGTTTGTACTGTCAATTATTCTATCAAAGCTGTGCTTAATTGTGCTATATACACTAGGCTAAATGTTAGCTTTTTCATCCTGAAAAATATTAACAAGATAAGAGACTTAATGCTTCACTTGATTTATGTGATGTTTTCTTTTTCTTCTTTTTTTTTTCTTCAAAAAAGCCTATTATAGTATATCATATCAAGCCTTAAATGTGTTTAGTATGTTGAGTTCTTTATCAAATGTTCTATTTATTGTTTTATTTTTATCTTTATTTCCAGATCTTTCCTGGTATTATCCTATCAGACATCAAACCAGCCAAGAGGATGAAGTTCAAGACAGTGTGCTACTTGCTTGTGCAGCTCATGCACTGTAGGAAGATGTTCAAGGCCGAGATCCCCTTCTCCAATGTCATGACCTGTGAGGATGATGACAAGGTATGTGTAAAAAGCACTAATGAAAGCATCTCTTTGGTTTCAAATTACAAAAGTAATTTGCTATGCTTGCATATGAGTGCACAGAATATGAATTACTAGTTCACATAGTCAAATGAAAATCCTTTTATTAGACTTGCCTATAGGTGTTTTTTGGGTGGATTGAAATCCTGCTTGGATCCATAATCTGCATGTCAAACAATCACACAAGAAAACATTAATATGTATTTAATGTTTGCTTGTATTGTATTAATGAATTAATATGTACATTTCACATCTTCAGAAGTACCACAGTACTCCTGCTTTATGACAGTCTCTTAAAAAGTAAGCCACTGGGACTGATACAACCACTGACATTGACTTTATATATGCCAGATTGCAATTTCATGTCCATATGAGCATCACCTTGTTCTTGTTGATGTGTTTCTTAGCTCTGTGTGTGACGAGGCAGTGAGTCAGTCATGGAGTCGTCGAGTGTTTGGGCGATTGGTGTTGTGTCACAGTGTCTGGCTGTCAGAAATAGCCTGCTAGCTCTAATCCGCCCAACTCTGTGAGCCGGTCCAGGCATTAGCACTTCATGATTTTGATGAGGTTGCATTACAACTGCTGGTAATCACCCACTGCCTGGTATCATCTCTCATAATAGCATTAGACACATTGTTATATGATTATCCAAGTAGCTAAAATCCTTCCTTTGTGACACATAGCAAATCTATAATAGAATTATGACTGGGAATTGTTTGGTGCTATTTACAAGATCTAATCTTGCTATACATGACAAATTAAAAATGGTGACTCTTGCTTCACTGTCACCTGTCAAGGGGCGGAATACATTAGGCAGCAAGTGAATATTCAGTTCTTGATACAGATGTGTTGGAAGTAGGAAAAATGGCCGAGCATCAGAATCAGAGAGACTTTGCTAAGCCAAACTTTGATGGCTAGGACACTGACTGTTCCAGGAGGAGTTTTCTAGTTAGTACATACTAAAAGTGGTCCAAAGAACCGTTTTGAATGACAACAAAGTTATCACCATGTTCATCTGGGAAAGTTTGTGTTTTGAAGCGTTACTTTGATGGGTTCGCAAACATAAAAATGTTCAAGCTTTAGACGTGATTTCAAATATCTCAGTGTGACTGAGCATCTGTGGAATATTCTAAAAAAACAAGTCAAACTGAGGGAGCCTTCACCTGGCAACTTTGCTGCTTACATCTTTTTGCTACAGGACATCGTCAGAGATCTTGTGGAGTCTCGATTCCCCAACAAGCAAAAGCTGATTTTATGACTAAAGGGGGTCTTTAAAGCATGTATGCAGGATGTGGCATGTACTGTGCTTTGAAACACATTATCTTGATTAGCTTGCACCCACTTTGGGGGCACTGTGGTCAACATTAGGAATAACTTTGATTGCTGCATGCTGTGAAAGGAGAAGGGGGGTATCCAGCTGGCAGCACAGAAAGCTGTGTGTGTCAACAGTTGTGGAGCTCGGTTTTGGTCAGTAACACATGTAAAGAGCTTGGATTTGTTATTCGTTCTTCCAAATAGGTCCATAAATCTGTTATACCTTCAGACATAATAAGGAACAGGAGTTGAAAAAGCAGATCTTAAAGAAAAATGTCTTCATCTAATATTATACTGTAGCCAATGAGCAGTAACTTCTGCAGTTAACATACCATTCTATAGTTTGTTATCATAATTTTCAAATTGGGCATTATTTTATTCATTATCGTATTTGACAACTGAGTTCCATCTCCCTGGATAATTCCACCCACAGGACCAATAAAAAACCGCCACACAGAAAAAGCAATTAAAACACACCAATGTGTACTTTGTCTACCTACTTATTTTCTGATTAACTGCTACCTGAAACTTCAGTGTGATGTGACATTAGTGCCTCGGTTGTATTACCAGCAGCAAATAAGTATTTATAACCTTATCATCAGATTGTATATTAGACCTTTTCTCTTTGCCACCATCAGATCAAAAGCACAATGTCAGTACAATGCCCATTTTAATGAGCTATACTTCATATCTATATATACTTTAATTTACATTATAAAATGTTATCACATCTTAATCTGCTACATGGAACTTGTAGTAAGTTGACATGTGAACAAGAAACAAAAGAACCCCCCCCCCCCCCCCCCCCCCCAAAAGGCTATTAATGGGTGGTGGAGCAAAGAAAAACTGCTTCTTGTCTTTTTTTTTTTACCAAGGTCTTTTAATGATAAGAGCCTTGTGCCGAAATTTGTGCCTGAGCTCTAACTTCACAGTGGTTAAACAATATTCAAGGCCCTGTGGTTTTGATCGATTAGATTTAAAGCCTTTTGCATGTTAATTTCTTAATCTGTTTAAAAAAAAAATTCAGTCACCTAACTTCTAATTTCAGCCTTCTCTGCATTTATGAATTTGTGCACGCATAACATGCGTGTGTGCATCTCTGTGAGCTGCTATTGGTAGTTTGATGGTAAGTAATGAGTATTATATCCTCAGATATTCAGACAAGCATGTCTGCAAACTTTTTTATCGTCTTTATAGAGTTATATCAAATTCTCCTGTGCTCAGGAGCTGTGTAAGTGCTGAGCTCACAAAACTCTTCATTTGTATGCCTCACCGCATCAGCTGACAAGCAGTCAGCCTTAACGCACGAGGCAGGTCTCTGCAGAGACTGATTGTGTTGTCTTTTTCGCTGTATGACAGCGGCGAGCTTTGCGGACTGCATCGGAGAAGCTGAGGAATCGGACGTCTTTCTCAGCCACTGCCGTGCAGCACTCGCCAGGAACGCGAGTCAACCGCTACATTGGGCGGCTCATCGAAGCGCGTCAGACCGAGTCTGAGACATCAGACCTCAACTACATCACCCTGTTCTACAGGAGCAGAGACAGGGAGCGCAGGGTGAGGACACACGAGACCTGAACATCTGATCGAGAAACACGTAACTTTTCAACAGATATACAAATGTATTAATATATACTTTGCTCAAGATACAACATGCTTCGTGACTGCCCCCCCTTCTGTCTTACACTCGCACATACACACCCTACACGAGCTCTAATTCTCTTTCTCCCTCTCTCCCACGCCTGTTGTCTATGTGTGTGTGCGTGCAAGAGGAATCCACCCACCCTCTCAAGAGGGGGTGCAGATAATGATTTGGGAACGTCTGAGCAGCACACGTGATATCTTTCTGCAATGTGTGCGTGGGTAGCCATAAAGAAGAAGCAGAACAGAGATGGGTTCATGCGTCGACGTGTGCGCGCGTGTCAGCGTCTGCATTTAAAGTTGTTTCAGAAGAAATAAAACCTGTGCAAAGTAAAAACATAATTAATTGCCTCTCATGTTTAACTTGTTTTAGCCTTGCTATCTTTTAGGAGAAGCGCAATAAATAAAGAAGACACAAATGAGCATAATGGGTTTTTAAAAATATATTCCTGCACTACACGATTTATTTCAAAACAAATTTACAAATTTAGACATCCCCTTTCCTTTCTTTTGCAAGAGATAAGTGAAGTTTTTTATTAGTACAAACATGAGCCAAAAAGCCTCTTTTCCAGTTAAATAAAAACAATTGTGGTATTCTGTATTCTGGGTAAAAACTATTTTTCTTGTTAGAGTAAAAACAGCTGTGATAAGTAAATGGCTTATGGCTGTCACTTTTTGTGGTCATAAACAAGTGAGGATCCAATTGGAAACACCGTAGGAGACGGAAAAATCAAATCCTGTATTTTCAAAGGGTAAACAGAAGGCTCTGCAGATATGAGGCAGGAAGTCTAAAATGTGTCCTAAAAGTCTAGGTAGGGTAGAAGGAAAACAAACTAGATTCAGGATCGGATTCAGGAATAACAGAGAGTTGTGATAATGACAAATACTGAGGTAGGACATGGAGAATAAATGAGCACAACAGGGAAAGGGATAATAAACCACATGTGAATTAAATCAGGACAGCAACCAGGGCAGACAAATGAACGAAAGGCGGACAGGAACTATTCTTCGAAATAAAGCAGAGAATATTAAAAGAAGTAAAAAGAATGAACTGTAAGATAAAGACAGGTGGAACAATGTAAAAAAGATGGGTGTACCTTCCAGGTCTGTGGCAGTGTCTTAAACCTGCATTCTTTCTAATGACCAGCAGGGAGAGAATCTGCTGGTTTCAAAAACACAGTCTGAATGTATAGAAGTCAGCCCTCTGCCTCTCTGATCCATTACCTCAGTAAAGACTTTTCTAGTGAAATTAAGTGCTCACTCACTAGTTTCAAGTCACACTGAAACTATCGAGATGTAAAAACCAACAATAGCACCTTTAAACTTCATTAGTATCATACCATGTTAACATTTGTAGCTGGTCAGTTTCTAATAAAACTGAAATGACCATGTAGTTGTCTTCAAACAATCTTATGTACTTATCTCTAGGATGATGTAAAAGCAATGCCAGGATTCCCCATGATAAAGGATTTCCAACACAGTGCTCTGAATCGACCTACACTGTTTTTGCAATGGATGGATGGATTCTTTGTGTTTCCTCTTCTATTTACATTTTAACTCTTGTTTCCTCTTTTCTTAGTATCATCAGGTATATGATGACCAGTTCATCAGTGCTGTGGTTCTTTCTCTGATCCTTGCTGCCCTGTTCGGCCTTATCTACCTACTAATGATCCCACAGTATGTAGACACACACATTCACGCACAAAATGTCCAATCATATTACGCAAAAAAGTTTGTGGGCCAGTTAGAAAAGGAGCTGTTTTTCACGGCATTTAGTGAAAACTGGGAAAGCCCTGCTCACACTCTTGTCTCTTTGTCTCTCAGAGGGATGCTGGTGCTGCTGCTGTTGGTGCTGTGTGTGTGTTTCCACGTGGCCTGTGTCATGTACCTTCATCTCACCAGTGTTCAGGTAAGACTTCCAGACCTCTTCCAGCAGCCTCACACGTGTAAAGATCACACTCTTAATACACTCTTTGTCAGTGGTTTTAGTCACTTTGTTGTTGCTTTGGGCCTCTTAATGACTATTTTGTGTCTTTTTGTTGTCTAATTCTTTAGGAAGTTACTTCATATGGCTTTAAAATAATTTTGAGTCTCTGTAATTGCTTTGCTTATGTTGGGGGGTATTTTGTATTTCTTTAAGGTAATTTTATATATATGTTCATTGTGGGGTTTTTTTATTTTAGAGTTGTTTTTTCATAATCTGACATTTCTTAGATAAATCAGTGTTTCACTATTACTACTATAACTTCATAGTTTTATTTATTTATTTTTATTTAGCCTCCTTTAGCATACACTTAGTGGTCTCACAAACCTTTTAGCATTTTAGCAGTCTTTGATTAATTATATTTTTGTGTGTGAAAAAAAAAAGCCTTCATATCGGAGCACCATAATCATTTTTGCATAGTGAGCGCATAATCTCCATATGACACTGTGGCATCATGCTACATTGAACTATCATCATACCCTTTAAGTGTCTCCTCTAATAGACCTGAACATAATGAGCCACACCACAAAATGCACTCATTTTATTTCCAGTCCTGGTTAATGATTTGTCCAAAATGCATTTAAAGTAGATAAACTGGTGCTTCATTTACTCCTTCTATTTTCCGCCTCCCTGCCAACCTCCCTTTCCCTTTCCTCTGGCTTTAGTGCCAACCGGGCTGCCTCACCATCCAGATCCGAACAGTGCTGTGTGTCTTCCTCGTTTTGCTCACCTACTCTGTTACCCAGGCCTGTGTGGTAAGTGTATATGATTTATATAAATGATATCATGGTCTGTGTTCAAAATCAGTTACTATTCACTATATGTAGTTTGGCACATTACCTATTCATGGTTGATATACCACAGTTATGTTGAGTGAAAGGAGTTGTCAGAGTTTCATCATTTCAGTTCTGGTCTAAGGAGCTCGGAAAGAATGCGATTGGACTTCTTTAAATTTTGTCACCTCTCATTCGAGAAGCGTCTTCAGTTCAAGTAGGGATTGTCCCTTAATAGGGTCGTTGGTTACGGGTCAAACCACTGTGAGATCTTGCCTCACTCTACCTTGTGACCTCTATAGGTCACCTGACACAAGATGTGAGTAGGGGTTGAGGCCCCTGGGAGGGATATCAAAACTGCACTGGAGGTGGTCTCTTTCACTCCTCTTTCAAACCATCTGTCTTCTCTGTCCTAAATGTGAACATTGGCATCCTCGAAAGAGTGTCCTTTATCCTTAAGATGCAGATGTACAGCTCAGTCTTGTCCTGTCAAGGTGGCTCTTCTATGTTGTGCCATGCGTTTATGGAGTGGCTGTTTGGTTTATTCAATGAAGAAGTCAGAGCACTCCGTGCTGCGCTGCACAGCATATACTGTGCTGTTCTTCTTGTATTTGGGAGTTTTTTGTCTGAGGGTGTGGCTGGGTATGAGGTGCACTGGGGTGTCATGATTAGAGATAATTCTCCTGATTTTCTCTGACAAAACTTCATTGTTGGTCACGATTACAAATACCAAATCTGATTTGACTGCAACTTTATCAGAGAAGCGCTTGTGTCAGCACACCACTATTTTATTTGGATATTTTTTTCTTCTTTTGTTATTTTTCAAGGGAAATGCCCATATGATTTTTGTTTTAATAGTTAAAAAGTTGGCACCACTATAATCAGGATATAGGTAGCTTAGCATAGCAGAAGAAGAAAAAGTTACTTTAAGCTGATGTCACCCCAAAGGAATTTGCACCTTCTCCTGGGGATCTTTTTCCTGATAGTCAAATATATGAACTACTACATTATGAATGTACTAGTTTAGCATAGCAAAGAAACACAAATACTGGTAAAAACGGGCAGAACCCCTTTAACAACCTAATATGCAGACCAGTGTCTTAAGAAGATGGACGTCACATAGCCAGGCTTGCATTATTTCAGCTTGTCGTAGACCATTGAATTTGAACATTCAGCTTGATCAGTAAACAGTTTATGGCCTCTCCAGTCATCATATTGCACATGGGTGTACTCTAAAGATAAATGCGTGCATGCAGAATCTGTCTGTCTCCTTCTGCAAGGCAAATACGACCTGAGTGCACCAGCAGGTTGGTCTTACTGTTTATATTACACGGGAAGATAAGGTTCGGAAACAGAATCCAAAGGCATGGTTTATCACACTGTACTTACGCTTTATTCAAATGTTCGTGGTGCTCTGTACCCAGACGTGATGTAGCAAAATAATTAGTCGAGGATCTCTTGGAAAGGAACAAATCAGGCACATAGATTGTTAAATTGTCTATTCAGGTTTCTAACCTTAATGCCATTAGATCAATGAGAAATTTATTATTTGATATTAAATGTTTTAGGATTTTTTTAAGATAAATTATCAAAGTAATTGTCTTTCAGGTGGGTTGTGTTCCCTGGGGTAAAGTTGGGACAAACTCCAACCGCTCTGTGGAGAACATCCCCGCAGACACTCTCATGGTTAGATCTGCTAACACCACAGCAACGGACCGGGCTTGTCCCAACATGGCCTATGCCTTACTCTCCTGTGTGGCGGGGACCCTCACCGTGATCCCTTACATTCGTGTCTCCTCGCTCCCCAAGATCCTCCTCCTCTTTCTACTCTCCATCACATATGCAGTTGTCATGGAGACCAGTGGTTACCGTCAAGCTGTGGGGTAAGCTGTGCTGTCAAGATTTGTATATGTAATATATGTAAGGTTTATGGTTATAGTCAGGTTTGGCTAAGTGTGCTAAGTACAAAAAAGTTGCTGTTATCCACAAGAACACAAGAAAGTACAAGACAAAAGTTCAAAATCCTATCAAATTATTATCAAAATATTAAAACAGTAGGAGAGGAATTGCAGCAAAATCTGACATATTTCCCTCATCAAAATACTCAGTGTAAAGTTCTGCTTTACATTGTATTTGCATTTGAAGCATGTATTTCTATGCATATTTTCCCACTTTATTCTTCCACTCCAACACATTTCAGGGCATTGTTTTGTATTGTCATGAGTTCTTCCCTACATAACAAAAATAATAAACATTATAAAAATGTTTTTATGTCTCCATCTTCCAGTGGTGGCTTTCTGCACACACGGGGCTATGACCCTGTTTTGGCAGTGTTGCTTTTTTCTGGAGCCCTGGCTCTGCATTCAAGACAACTGGACCTTAAATTGCGACTTGACTATCTCTGGGCAACTCAGGTGTGTGGCTGCTGGTACATTCAACATCCTGTTCTTGCTTCTAGGGTTCAGTTTTAGTAAGGATTTGATCATTGTAATACAGATTTGTGTTTTCTTTAGTGCCTATGCTCAGTCTTGGGTTGTCTCAGTGGATCATCAAAGCCTGGATGTTTCTATTTTGGGAAGATGCTGCATGTTTGTCTTGTCTGCAAATCATTATCTCCCTCTAGTGATAAGGACGGGCAATTACATCTCCTCTTTGCTGTAAGCTAGAGTACGCCATCATAGTGCTTAAAACTTAAAATGTCAAGATCAGTGCCACTTTTTAAAGGATCTGCTATGTGTGTGTGTGTGTGTGTCGCGTGATTGCTGATGTCATGCAGGCGGAGGAGGAGAGAGACGACATGGAAAAAGTGAAGCTGGACAACAAGAGGATCCTGTTCAACCTGCTGCCAGCTCATGTGGCTCAACACTTCCTGATGTCAAATCCCAGGAACATGGTGAGCATCTGCGGGCATGTCCAGGCTCATCCAACAGGGATCGTCAGTCTAAAGTGCGTAAGCACCTTTGAAATCAGAAAGCACACCCTGACACAGTAGGTGCTTTAGGAAGCTCTGAGGTTTAGGTTTGCTGACTTACAGGTCAGAAGGTGTCTAGATTTTTAGGTGACAAGTCAAGATTCACACCTGTTTGTTTTTTTTTTCAACTATTTTGCCTTTTAATGTAAATGTCTCAGTACAGTGCATGTATGTGGGTTTTGAGAAGTTTAGTTTCTGGTTTTGCATTTTCAGGAGCTTATATCTGAGGAATTTGAAGGTCGAAGGTGGAGGGAAAAATCTAAAAAGCATACATTTCTAAATTTTGTTATATCTTATCAATAGTTTTGTTCTGTTACAGTAATTCCAGAATTGCTGTTACTCAATCTGTTCTTTGAATTAGGAAGTAATTTCAAATTCAGTTTTTCACATTTTGGTTATCATCTTATGTCTTAAGTATTATGTCTACAAGAGATATGGTTAAATAATAATCTTGTTAGATTAATGAATAATAAAAAGACATACCAGTAAATCATATCATCTGTATGGCCCTTACAGGTCATACAGATTTGTAGACCCTTTGCAGGGACCATAGACTCCCATTGTTGGGAAATTATCTCAGCTGTTTAGGACAATGACACTGCTATCCTAACCATTTGTTTTGAAGCACTTAATTTTAGCATTTCAGTGACAACATGATGTCGTGCTAAAAATAATTTTCTGATCATTATATAAGAGATAAGATAAGATAAGATAAGATAAGATAAGACTTTATTGATCCCACAATGGGGAAATTTTTGCGTCACCTCAGCTCAGGTACAGATATATGAAGGAAATACAAAAATACAATTAAGTACAATCAATGAAAAAAGTAAGATAATATACTATATACAATGGTAGCATACACAGTATATGATTATGGATATAGTTGGAAATATGGAAGACATAAACTATATAGCTTGGAAGGTCATGGAAGGTCCATTATGCATGAAGTGGTGACCGTGGATGTTCACAGTGTCCAGTGACTTATGACATCGTGATTGAGGAGTTATAGAGTCTAACTGCTGTTGGGATGAATGATCTGCGAAAGCGCTCCTTCCTGCAGCGAGGGAAGGAGTATAATCCAGTAACTCAGAATAAGAAGGAGAAATGAATTTAAACTGCAACTTGACGTGTTTGCAGAGACACACAACTGTGGGGATATGTGTTATGCTCGTTCCCACTGTAATAAAGTAGCGTTGCTCTTTAGCCTCATTCCCCTCAAGCCAGCTTAATATCATTGGCTGTGTACCTCAGATGACTAAAATAAAGGTACCTGTTCTCGGTGACATCATGCAGAACCTAGTGTAGATAAATATGCATGAAAGTGCAAGCAGAGAAGCCTGAGCTTTAGGCTTTTACATATGGCTTCATCATTTCAAACTTTATGCATATGACGGTAAATGTGAAAGCATGTGATAGGTTCCCTTTCATCTTCAATACCATTTTGAACAATAGAGGAGTTTTATGGCTACTGTGAGAGTACTGGAGGCTGGAATTTGTTAATAATAATAAAAAGATAAAATAGTTCCTTCAACAATCGGTGGGGCTATACATGAGACGATGTAGGATGGTCTGAGGCTGAGACTCGTAAACACAGGGGGGAGGAAGTCAGGAAGTATGTTTCCAGCACATTGGTGACCCCACAGAGTTACGGTGTATAGAAAGGCTTCCTCTCTTTCCTCTGGGCTAACGTTCACTCATATACTGTATTCATAACACAGCACAGTGGGACTCCACTGCCTGGAAGTTGTGCAGCTCCAGCATAATAATTTAACCAAAATTTTCCATGCACATGAAACTGCAGCTTTGACCTGCAGGCATGCTGATCTCATCTCATAAACGATCGTTGCATCATTTATGTAGCTCTAATGTATAGACGGTATTGTGATTCACGGCAGTTGATCTGCTTCACATTCGTCTTTATTTTCTAGCTCTATTACTTGTTTTAGTTTTGTCCCCTTTGCAATATGTCTTTCCTGAGGATTGTTGTATTGTTATTTCTTAAGGGGGCAGTTAAACCAAACGACACAAAACAATATGTTTTTAAATAGACTATAAAAATATTTTTAGTCATGTCACTGCAAGAATTCCCAGCACTTAGATACTCTCAGATTTAGTGAAAATCATTGCACAGATATCTGCTAAACAAGTCAAGATAAACTGATATTACTATTATTACTTCTTATTTTAACTTTAATGTATTAATGTAGCAAATATGCCCTTCACATTGTTTTAACATATGTAACAGTAATAGTACAAATCAGTGGTTGTTACCTTAACATTTGATCTGGGTCACTGGGATGAGCAAGTGACCGGTATGCTGAAAAGCTACTGCAGGGGTCCATGTTTAAGTCAACCCTGCACCATTTCCTGCTTGTTGTTCCCTCCTCTCTCTCCTGCCTACTTTGCTGTTGTTTCAACAATAAAGTCTAAAGGGACTAAAATCCCTGACTGCTCATTTTGGTTACAGCTTAGAGCGAACTTAGACAGCAAACTGTGTCAAAGGTCTTCCAAACTTGGGGCTTCTTAAGGACATTGGGGCTGTTTTTGCTTTCTTTTCATTTGAATTAAAAGGTCTGGATCTGTTCTTAAACTCTTCCACAGACTTTGCTGTATATGTTAAATTAACATATATTTATTAGGAAAGGGTGCTTTTGATGTGTATTAAAAATTCTTTGGTTCAATGTGTTTACACCTGCTGCATCTGATTGATTATGCATCAGTATTTTACAGATATAATGACATTAAGGTTGTCTTAAATCTTGTTTTCCTTGCAGTAAGAGAATATGGAAATATCAAAATCAGGATGTTCAACTGAAGAGCTCCCCTAAGCTTGACTTCAGCTGGTAGTTTCCAGTGAGTGCATATAGTACAGTTCTGTCAGGAGGATTGTATTTAAATCAGCATCCCATCAACTGTAGTATGTATTTGGTGATTTGGCTTTAGTCTGGGACGTTCCTGCCCTTCAGTGAGCATTCACAGAAAGCCAAAAGACAGTGAAACCATCTACAAGACCCAACACAGTTTAGAGCAGGCATCACTTACAGAGAACTAATAGTAATACTATTACATGGAGAATCCAAGGTGAAAGTACGTTACAAAGTGTTTGTCAGAGGGGAGCAGAAAATGAAGCGGCCAAAATAACTAACATGTCATTTACCAATCAGGCATCAGCTGATGTCTGCTGTCAGTGATATTAGTTGATCCACCAGGGTTGCTAGCTAAACTTATATGTAGTCATCTAAGTATGCTTTGAAAAAACTAATGCAAGCACACACGCCCATAATAGAGGGAAAACAGGGACTTTTTTGTGAGTGAAGGAAAATGAAATGTAACTTCAGTGGTTAGTGGTACACAATGAGAAATTATAGTGACAATTTCAGGAGAAATGCACCAGGGATAGTAGTATATTGCTAAGAGTATGAAAGCAGGGGGAAAAGAATCCTTCAACAGTTGTCTTTCAACTTGTCACACTCTCCCCCACTCAAAAAATGTCACCCCGACATTATACCAACAAATTGCTTTTCAGTCTATATTCTCTTGTAGTCAGGACATCAACAGTAGAGTGAACCAATGTAATAATGTGGGTTTAACACCTGGGTTTAACACCTGTTTCACCACAGTCCATCACTGGTGACTGCAGACAAAGTCTATAACCAGTCCATATGTGAGTCTTCACAAAGTCTATTGTCTATGGTTATAATCCACAGATGGGGAAAAGTTAATGTCTTTTTCTTGATGACAGTCTGTAAGTACAGTTCTCAAGTCATCAGTGAAAAAGTGTCAACTTACATTTGCTGGAGTCCATACAAACCAATGGGCTGGGTGCAGTATGACTGCACAGCTGGAAACCATGGAACAAGGCCCGGGTACACAGGAAGCAGTTGCGGTACTGGCTAAACACTGTAGCAAGATGGGGTGCCCAGTTGGTCATACGTCATCCGTCTTGGCGGGTGTCTCTCTCGCTGTGGCCACTGAGGCGTCTCCTCCTCAAGTCTCTCGAGTACAACAGGTGGAGGATGGGCAGGTATGTCACCTGCAGTGGGCTCTGCCTCCTCACAAGTTGTCTCCATGACAGCTGGGTAAGGCGCCTCCAGATGGTCTCCAGCAAGAGGCTCTGGTGTTGGTGCAAGAGCAGGGACCGAAGCTGCGGGCTGAGATGTTGCTGTGAGAAGTTCTTGTTCTGATGGCTGGGACACAGGTTGACGTGGTGCGTAATGACAGCGGTATTCATCAACATTGCCCTCACCATCAGAGTCTGGCACAACAGCGACGGGGGGCGATCGTGGCTCAAGAGTTGGGAGTTCGCCTTGTAATCGGAAGGTTGCCGGTTCGAGCCCTGGCTCGGACAGTCTCTGTCATTGTGTCCTTGGGCAAGACACTTCACCTACCGCCTACTGGTGTTGGCCAGAAGGGCCGATGGCGCGATATGGCAGCCTCGCTTCTGTCAGTCTGCTGTGGCTACAACTGTAGCTTGCCTCCACCAGTGTGTGAATGGGTGGATGACTGGGTGTGTAAAGCGCCTTGGGGTCCCTAGGGGGGACTAGTAAAAGCGCTATACAAATACAGGCCATTTATCAGTCTTTTTCTGTTCATGTCTTGTACGATTATCTTTTTTCAAAAGGTAAGTGGTCACATGACATAAGCAAGTTTCTGTGAAGCACTCTAGAGCGACCTCTGCCTCTCTCCGGTCTTACCTTGTAGATAGGGACGTCAGGCCCCATTTGTCTGACTACTGTGTGAACAGTGTCCTCCCAATAGTCTCTCAGTTTCCCTGGGCCTCCTCTACGTGTCAGGTTTTTGACCAGAACTCTCTCACCAGGTTGTAACACAGAACTCCTTACTTTTGTGTCGTAGTGTCTTTTGCTCTTTTCAGCAGCTTTCTTTGCATTCTCATTTGCTATAGAGTATGCTTGTTCCATGCCCTTTCTCCATTTTTCAACATAGTCTCTGTGGTCACTAAAATCTGTTTCTGAGTATAGTCCAAAGAGCATATCTACTGGTAGCCTGGGTGACCGTCCAAACAGTAGGTAAAATGGGGAGTAGCCAGTGACTTCACAACGTGTGCAATTATATGCGTACATTAACTTGTTGATAGATTCCTTCCAGTTTGACTTTTGTGTTTCAGTTAGCGTTCTAAGCATTTGCAACAATGTCCTGTTCATACGTTCAACTTGACCGTTCCCCATTGGGTGATAGGGTGTTGTCCTAGAACCGGCCATGCCACACAGTTTCTTGAGCTGACTGAATAGCTGATTTTAAAATTCACCTCCTTGGTCATGGTGAATGCAACAGGGGAAGCCAAACTTTAGGGCATAGTCATTGAATATCAGGTTTGCAGCAGTTTTGCCTGACTTTGAGGTGGTGGCATAGGCTTGCGCAAAATGTGTGAAGTGGTCAGTTATCACTAGAATATATTCATAACCGCTTTTGCATTTTTCAAGATGGAGAAAGTCTATACACACCAGCTCAAAGGGCTGCGTAGTTACAATGTTTGTTAAAGAAGCTCTTGTTTCATGGCTGGGCTTTTTCTGCTTTACACAGGAACAAACGTTGGTCACAAAATGCTCGATGTCTGCCTGCATGTGTGGCCAAAAGAAGCGTTCACGTATCAAAGACACTGTGCGATCAACACCTTGATGGCTAGGGATGGGTATTGATAAGATTTTCACGATTCCGATTCCATTTTCGATTCTGTTTAAGGATTCGATTCTTTATCGATTCTCTTATCAATTCTTTTTTTTAAAAAGGAGAACACTAAGGTCGATCAGCTTAGAACTTTGTTTTATATCTTCTCTTTGAACAAGATAGAAATTTAGGAGTAACATGGCTTTACAAACCCAACAGTGAGATCTTAAGAGATCCAGCCTATGGCTCTTCAATGGGGTGTCACAGGATCCCCAGGAAAAAAAATTGTAAATGTAAAATAATAAAATAAATATTCTTCTGTAGCAATAACAAAGTATAACATAAATTATTCTGTAGCAATTACACAAGAATATCCAGTAATGTCCCTGCCTACAATTAAACACATTCACTTACCGAAAATTGGGGGCATCTGCTGTGGCAAATGGGTGCAAGCCTTTTACCACAAACTTAGTCACTGCTCGGTGACATTCGTCTATCCTGGCCTGAAAGGAGACGCTACCGGTAGACTGCAGGGAGAACTACCAGCATCTGAGCCAGCCAGACTCTGTCTGTCTCTCTCATCATGGTCACCTAAATGCACAGTAATGGCAGGTTTTGTAATAAGGCAGATCGCGCTAACATAAATATGCACTCTTAGTTGATTATTCACCTGCCGCATTAACGGGAGAGGACGTGCAAACGTTACCGCTGCTGCTGGGTTGAAATTCACGAGTCCGGAGCGGAATTAAAAACACGACATTCATTTAAAGTTATCGTGTGTTTTGTGAGCAAATGCTTTTGCATATTCGTAGCGTTTCCTCCCTTAAATGAAATATCTACTTTGCAAGTATTGCAAGTTGCCCTGTTGTCTTCCGTTCTCGTAAAGTGTAATCAAACTTTTGAGCGTTTCAGCCACCATGTTTCCTGCCAGGTAAATGATGCTCCGCAACGTGGTGACGTGATTCGGGGCGACTGGAATCGATAAGGGAATTGTTTGCAAAAATGGGAAACAATTCCAAGGAATTGAAACAGTAGGAACCGGTTCTCAACAAGAACCGGTTTTCGATACCCATCCCTATTGACGGCCCATATTATTGTGCAGCTCTTCAATTACAGTCTTTTTGAACTGATCTGGCAGGACTAGCTGTTTCTGGGCAGAAGTGAGTCTGTACAAGATGCCATTGTTATCTAGTCTTAACTTGCCCCACTCTCTGAACAAGCATTTTGTCTTAGGGTCAAATGTTCTTAGCTCTTTGGGCAGTGGTTTTGAATCGGTCTGTTTACACTGTAATACAGGGCTTATAACAGGATCAGACTTTTGCGCTTCATTAACCCTTTAGAGCCGGTCAGAGCGGACACGCTCTGTTTTGCGTAACTATTTTTAAATCCCGGTAGCTCTGCAACCACGTAAGCTAGCGCAATAATTTTTTTTGCATATGAAACCGGAGGAGTTGTACTTTCATCTTATGCCATCAGCTTGTCCTAGGTCACAGTTTCCTTCCACATATAGCTTTGCAAAAACTGCATAAAAAACACTTGCGGCAACAAAAACATAATATTCCAGAAACACGCTTTGCCGATCCGATCAGCTGTTTGTAACACTTCCTACGTCCATCAGCGTGAACTATCACATGTCCGGCATGACCTGCCCGAAACCGGAAGTGACGTCATTTTGCGGAAATGTAGTTTTTTACCATCGTGGCCTTATGAGCCTACACTTGTGTTTTTAAAAGTTGTATTTGACTTTATGACTTTCTGTGTCGTTTCTGGGATGCTTAGGACTCATATTGCACTGCTGGAAATATTTTATTTTGATGCATATGCTGTTATTTTGCAAATTTGCACTATAATATATTTTTTCGTTTTTCCTGCAGTATATGAAAATTGGTGTATCTCAAAAATAAAACTATGAAGACACTTAAAATAAATTTCCTTTGGTGGGAAACTATTTTGTGCAACTTTTTTGTATTTACAGTTTTGAGGGATAAGCCTCTTAAATTTCTCTAACTAGAAATATATGTTAAAAAAATCAAAAACGATTTTAAATTTTTTTGTAGTTTATTGCACTTTTTTGCAATTTATGTAATTACTATGCAGTTAATGCAGACATATTATTAAAATGTGGGCTATAATGGTTGTATTGATGTATAGCAACTTGAAATGCTCCAAAAAATGGCTCCACAGCATGTAAAAATATACTATAAGCTCTGGCGGACTTGGTTCTATGGTAGGTCTTAAAGGGTTAAGCTGTTCTTTTGGTATGGGTGTGAATGTTGCTTCTGCTGGCTCACCTTCTGCTGTGACTGACATTGCTGCAGCTGAGAGTGTCCATGTGGCAGGTGTGTTTTTCTGTGCCTCAATGGCCTGGATAGCAGCTGTGATAGTGTCCGGTGGCACTTCCTCAGAGCAGTCTCTCATTAAGGTTTCTACATCAAGTGGCATTCTTGATAAAGCATCTGCGTCACCGTTTCCCTTCCTTAATGGTGAAGTGAAAATCAGCGAGCTCAGCGACCCATCTTGATGTGGTGGCATTCAGTTTGGCTGTTGACAAAATGTACGTTAGCGGGTTGTTATCGCTATAGACAGTAAATGTTGGGGCATAGTACAAATAGTCTCTGAATTTGTCAGTGATAGCTCACTTCAATGCTAAAAATTCTAGTTTTCCTGCATGGAAGTGGTAGTTTTTTTCAGCCGCTGTTAGAGTACGGGAGCCATAAGCAATAACTCGCAGCTTACCATCTTGTCTCTGGTACAAAACGGCGCCTAGCCCTTTGTGTGAGGCGTCTGTGTGTACGATGAACGGCTGTGTGAAATCTGGGAACCCCAGCACTGGTGGGTGGAGCAAACAGTCTATTAGTTCCTCAAGCGCACGTTGATGCTGGTCAGTCCACACGATTTGTTTTGAGGAGGGCACAACTTGACTGGCTCTCTTTGGTCTTGCCCTTGGCCCTTTTGTGGTGTCTGAGTTCTCTGGGGTTTTGACAGCTTTTAACAGTTCATACAAACGACCTGCTTTTCTGGAGAAGTCTTTTATGTATTGTCTGTAGTAGGAGAGAAGGCCTAACATTTTTCTGAGCTGACCAACATTTTGTGGTTTTATACCTTTGAGTGCTTTGACTGCTTCAAAGTCTGCAGGATCCACTTTACTGCCCTCTGCAGACACTATTCTGCCCAAATAGCGCACCTCAGACTTAAACATGTCACACTTACTTGGCTTAAGCTTTATACCAAAGCCTCTCAATCTCTGGAGCACTTTTCTCACATCCTCCAAGTGATCTTTGAACGTTTTGCTGTAAACTAATGTGTCATCCAGATAAGGGATGCAGATGTTGTCGCGCAGCCCATCCAGGCACTCTTCCATACAGCGCTGAAATGCTGCAGGGGCATTCATAAGTCCAAAGGGGATGCGAATCCACTTATATAATCCCCAGGGGGTCACAAAAGCAGTGAGTGGATGACTTTCTTCTGACATGAACCCCTGGTGGTACGCTTTCCCCTGACCTAAAAGCGAAAACCAGGAGTTTCCACCCAAACTGTCCATAATGTCCGATTCAGGTCTCTGTAGTCTATGCACAGTCTTAAAGTACCATCTTCTTTTCTAACACAAACGACTGGTGAGGAATATGACGAGTCTGACTTTCAGACCCAGCCTTGTGCTATTAAATCATGCAGGTAACTTTTCATCTCTTGGTAGAGCGGCCGTGGCACAGATAGGTATGTGCGTTTGACTGGTTCGTTGTCTTTGAGTGAGATGGTCATTTTCAGTTTTTCAATACAGCCTATATCAGCGGTCCCCAACCCCCGGGCCTCGGACCGGTACCGGTCCATGAGTCGTTTGGTACCGAGCCGCGAGAGTTGAGGCTCAGGTGTGAAATATATGGTTTTCAGGGTTTTTATCAGTTTTCAGCGTTATTTTGTTATCGTTTTTATTGTTAACTCGGTTTTCCTTGGTCTTTTCATGTGTGTTGTGAATAAAACTTCTTTTTTTCGGTACCGCTACTAGTTTTATTTTGTTGTATTTATCCGCGACACCTTAAAGGCCGGTCCATGAAAATATTGTCGGGTATAAACCGGTCAGTGGCGCAAAAAAGGTTGGGGACCGCTGGCCTGTATCATTGTCTGTTTTAGAGAAAGAATGGCATTCCTCTCTGAGCATCTGTTTCGCTAATACTCTCTGCTCTTCACCCAGGTGGCTAAGATCTACAGGTGGGTCCCACTCTTCAGTAGAGCTACACTGGGCTTGTATATTTGTCTGGTTAACAGTAGCTACAGATGCGGCTTTTTCATACACCTGGGCAGGTAAAACAGCTGTAATAGTCTGAACCGAGCCAACTAATGTACGGCCTGGAATGACAATTTCATGGTCAGTGGGGTTAGAGACACCTAGTGTTATGACAGGTAAAGTACCCTTCTTAACTTTAACCAAAGTGTCAAAAAACTCAAGATCGTCTGGCCACTGAGGATTTAAGTCTGGCTCAAATATCATGACCTGGGGCCCGTTCTTCGTACGTCGCTCACTACATCCAAGATCAAATGACACATCCAAGATCAAATCATCGCCCTAACCGTGAGCTCGCTAATCCGGTTCTCCGAACACACCTTCCGTTGACGATTAGTACAGCTGGACGCAGTAATGTGAGATCACTGGGTGTCGTAAAAGGGGCTACGCATCGATAGTAGAAACATTGATCGGCAACCCGCTGATTGGTCGGCGAAAATGTCGAAGGGGCGCGCTCGGTATTTTCCGGCAGCAGAGCAAGAACTCTTGAGTGAGGGATTTCAGGAGTTTCAGAGTTTAATTAAAACGCAAGAGAACACTGCAAAGGCTGCAAAAGCAAGGAGAGAGGGCTGGCAGAAAGTTGCTGACAAATTAAACTCGTAAGTAAGTTAATAATAAAAATAATAATGGAGTGGATTGATATAGCGCTTTTCAAGGCACCCAAAGCGCTTTACGATACCACTATTCATTCACTCTCACATTCACACACTGGTGGAGGCAGCTACGGTTGTAGCCACAGCTGCCCTGGGGCAGACTGACAGAAGCCAGGCTGCCATATCGCGCCATCGGCCCCTCTGGCCAACACCAGTAGGCGGTAGGGTAGATCTATCATATGACACTATATTGTCCAATATTATATGGCATTATATTATATTATAATATGTTATATTATATCCCCTTACACATTAGAGCCACAACAGGACCCACTAGAACATGGGAACAAGTAAAAGTGAAATATAAGAATATTCTACAGAATGGTAATATTTATCACTTATATTAATTTTCATCTCTTGGAAAGAGACCCTGGAATAATCTGTTAGTTTGTTCATAACAGCAACCAAGAAAAGGGCAGAGCAAAAAAAGACAGGTGGTGGTCCTGCACCCCCTCGTCAACAAGTTGGTTAAGTAAATAATACCCTCACGGGAAAATCAATATCTCTCTATGAGCACACTGTCGCGCTGAGCTAAAGGATCCTGTCTGTCCCACAATATACGCTGAATTCTGAGGACTCTCCTTATCAATCTTGCACCTTCCGCAATGGGTGGCTCGCGTATACGGACAGGACATGGCTGCGACAGGCTTCCCAAATCCACCTTCGCTTTTATAGCCGCAGTCTCTCATCTTGATTACACGAAGTAATTTACTATTACTACTCTGAAATATGAATTACATCTGTAATAATCACATACATGTAATAGAATGTTAATAGTACATTTCCCTTTTTTAGGAAATGACCTGTATGTATCTGTGTGACATCAATAAAAGGATCAAGTGCTGCATTATCTTTAGTTACATTGATAATATTTATTTATGGTGAAACAGTGGTGGAATATCGCTGTTGCTTTCGTATACATGAAGCGGACATACCTGCGTGGCCGCGATCTAATCCTGTTTACATAAAGTAAGCCTGCTCCCGAGCAGGTTTACGCTTACGGATCTGTTGCTATGACAGCAAGTCCCAGATGTGCTTCGAAGAACCGAACGATCCAAGATCACGCGAAATCGTCAACATTCAAATCCGGCTAACTTACTTAGCGAGGTACGAAGAACGGGCCCCATGTCTTGTTTAAATGGCCCTGCTGCTATATGACCCTCAACATGCATGTGGCTTTGTTTAGGTACAGTAATACAGTCTTTCTTTGTCATCACTTTGTACTCGTCAACTGTATCTGCACTAACAGCCTGTATAAAAGCTTTCACCTTGTGTCTTTTGAGGCTGTGAAATGCTTTTCTCTGTGCTGTACAGTTTAGCTTGGTCAGTCTTATTCACAATGTATTCAATGATATTGTAACCTATAATAGGGCATCTGAGCTGAAAACCTTTCATTACCAACATGGGGATGGTCAATTTCTCAGTTTGTTCAGTTCCGGAAACAAGTTGGAAGGTTGTCTCAACCCACCCAAGATATGGCATGTCGGTCCCATTTCCTGTGGTCGGGGTGAGTTCAGATGTGTCCATAATATCGGCTACATCTCTTAGTTCTGTTTGTGGCAAATAGTCCTTTCTCCATTTCTCATCGATGATCGACACCTGTGAGCCTGAATCCCATAGAGCTTGAAGCCTGTGGCCGTCCAGGAGACACTCAACCAGACATTGCCTGCCCACCAGAGATGTGACTTTGTGAGGGGTGTTTACATGAGCTGGCGGCAGTGGTACCTGAACAGTCTCATTGTCTTTGTTAGTCTTTAAGCCAGTGCATTGTCTCTTATGTTGTCTCCAGTGTTGCTTCTGGCATGCTTTTGAACAATAAAGTGCGTTTTTACATGCTGAACACTGTCTCATGCCTGACTTTTCTTGTTTACAGTTGGAGCAATGTTGGGACTTGTGGATGATGGGCATGGTTAACACTCGTCCCTCGGTGGTAACCATTGCTGGTTTAAATGTTTCTCTTTATATGGTCTCATACCTCTGCTTCTACATCCAGCCTGAAAGTGTTCTCTACTCCCATAGAGGTAGCAGTGTGTGCAGCATTCGTTTCTTGTTCTTCTTGTCTTTCCTTTCTGCCTCATTGGCACAAGCCATATTTAACCTCTCTAACAGGAGTTCATCAGGTGTCTTAGAGTCTAACAGGAGTGGCTGCATATCTATCCTGACACTGTCACTCTGGAAGCCCGTGAGTATGGTGTGCAAACACATACGCTGGACTAAAGCTGGGTCGTATTTGAGTCCTGACTCTGACTCTTGGGAAGCAAATAAGACTTTCTGCTTTAGATCTAAAACTCTCATCAGGAAGCTTTGAGCAGTCTCTTTTGGGGTCTGTACTTCAGAGGCAAGTTGTTTATAGAGTTCGGTGGCGTTCTTCTCTTGGAAATGGGAGTGCAGGATGCAGCGTAGAGTCGTAAGGGTGAGTTGAGCTTTTCCCTCCAAATAGCTGCGTAGTTGTAGACCTGGCAAGATAGCTCTGATGACAGCATCTACAATGTCAAGCTCTGAGTAGCCTCTGCTCAGTCCATTTTCGATCTGGTGAGCAAGACTGGAAAATGTCAGTTTATCTTTTTGACCTGGTTCACCAATCTGGCCTGATATTTTGAAATCTTTCTGCCAGTAAGGGCTTGGTCGTTGGGGGGCACTTGACACAGATGAGTTAGGGACAGAGCGATTAGCTTGGGAGTGAGAACTAACCGCTGTGTTAACTGCATTAGCTGTCTCTGTTACCAGTGAGATTGCAGTGTTTAGTTGCTCTCTGTGCCCTGAATAACCCCTTCCATTTGCATTTGGTTCAGTCTCAACAATTGTCTCTTTCATTACTTCAGCAATCTTATCATTAAGCAACAACAGTTCTGACATTCCATCATCCTCAAGTACTGTTATACCTTCTCTCTCCATGTGTATTTGAATGTGTGTTAGCAGTGACAGTTTTTCTGCTAACATCTATTTTCTCTGCAATGCCAAGGAACTCGCAGATTGACACCAGTTGATCTTTGGATAGAGTGTGCATTTCACGCACAACCTCTTCTTGCAGCTCTTCCACCGAAGACATTGTGGCAGTAGGCAGGAAGAATGTTGTTTTTGCAGCCCCTGATGATCTCTGGCTAGCCTCAGGAAACATGTGCTAAAACACAGCTACCAGTGCGCCTCGATAGCAAACTTTCCTCACTGCAGTCTGCCTGGGTTGTAGGGCTGGGCTATATCATACCGTTCACGGTAATACCGGTGTAATTTTGGGCAACAATAGGAAAATATAATATCGCGATAGAATATGGGTAAAACGCACATGCGCAGTGCCTTTGTTTACATACGCACATGGCGGCGACGGAGAATGAGAAGAGCGAAAGTGGATCGTTAAATGAAACGGATGAACCAGAATTGATTTGTAAAAATGCTGCAACTTCAGTGGTGTGGAACTGGTTTGGCTTTCGTCCGTCAGATACACAACAAAGCACTATTTTTGGTAGCGCATGCTAGCGGGCCGTCGTTATTACCATGTTGTTTGGAAAATACGGCACACTTAAAATCAATCCTTTGATTTTTCTGAAAATCGACAGTGCCCCTTATAATCCCGTGTGCCTTATGTATGAATTCTGGTTGTGTTTACTGACCTCGAAATGATTTTATGTCGTACACGGCGCTCGAAAATCTGTCAAATGTTTTAGTACGACTTTGCTAAGCTACGAAGCCGCACCGCTTGATGGATTGTCGGAGCATTAGGGCTATATTAGGCAGGCGCCTCGTGGAGTGATACGTACTGTGCTTCAACATAATATTACCGTATTGTGTGTGTATAACCTCTTTTTAAGTTTTGTGGATATTATACATGGTTATGCTGAGGATATGTCGGCCAATTTCCACTGGAAATGCCTTTTGGTTAAACTGTCAGCAAGGAATTTGCACTGTTACATTTTTATATAACTTTAATGCACATAAAAAACAGCTGCTTGTTTAAGTGAAAATACATTGATGAGGTTTTTTGCACTAATAAAGTTGTGGAGTTGTAAAATATTTTGTCTAGTGTCAATTATATCGTCAGTTATATCATTATCGCAAATTTTCAAATGTATATCGTGATAAATATTTTTGGTCATATCGCCCTGCTCTACTGGGTTGTATGGGGGGATTTGGCTGGCTTGGACTACGATGTGCAGATGTGGACACCGGACATCTAAGCAGCTATCCCAGCGGTGCCTCCAAATGTTACACCCCTGAAAACAGGGGGGAAAAGAATCACGAGAGTGAATATGACTTGCGTCTCTCATGCAGTCGTTTATTGCAGTGCAAATAAACAGAAACGTTTCACGTTCTGTACTGCTTAATGTCACATGGTGGAAGAAAATCACTAAATAATAAACCAAAATACTAAAGTGCTTACTATATATGCCAGAACAGGTTTCCTGACAAAATGGCTGACAATAGCGGCGTTTTTAGCTCCTGCCGTTATCTTACTGGTCATTACACAGTACCTAACTGGGGCTCAAAACCGCCATGTATATGTGCACAAAACTGTAATATAATGCTTCTAACGCTTACAAAACAATGAAGGATTACCTCTTAAATATCTTAACAGTGTACACATTGGAAATATATCAACTTTTAAACACTTTTACCTGAAAACAGGGGGAAAAGAATCACTATGGACATCAGGATGAAGCATGTTTATTTGTTGGGGTTGTGATGGCACTGGGTCACTGCTATTTAATACTGACAACAGTCTTGCTCAAAGATTCAGTAAGCTAGCACAATCTTCCATATGCAAATATTTTTTCTTCTTTGGTAGTATGGGTTGTTGAATTGTTTTTATTGAATTGTTCTACCCTGCAGGATCTGTACTATCAGTCGTACGCTCAGGTCGGAGTGTTGTTCGCCTCTATCGCCAACTTTAATGATTTCTACATCGAGCTGGATGGAAACAACATGGGAGTTGAGTGTCTGAGGCTGCTCAATGAGATCATCGCTGACTTTGATGAGGTGACTGAAATAGTTTGTTCCATCAGATCATCCATAAATCTGCAGCATTTTATATGTTTTTCGTGTAGTGAATCTTCTGGCCAGCAGTGCAATTTTCAGAGATGATATGGCTATGACCAAGGGAAAATACTGTTTATTTATGGAATATAAAAAGCAATGGTGGCAGCTGGGAAAATAAGGAATTACTTACAGATGATTTTTGGCTAACTTGAATCTATAATCAGCTGCACAAAGCATTCCTTTACTCAAACATGCCAAACAAGTCCATTTTAAATTGTTTTCAGATTTGTTTGTCACTTTTAATATACACTCACACTCACCACTTTATTAGGTATACCTGTTTAGCTGCTTGTTAATGACTGATATCTAATCAATAAATCATATGGCAACAACGCAGTGCATTTAGGTGTGTAGAGATTGTCAAGACAACCTGTTGAACTTCTAACTGAGTATCAGAATGGGGAAGAAAGGTCTTTTAAGTCACTTAGAATATGTTGGTGCCAGACCAGTCTAAGTATTTTCAGAAACTGGGGTTTTCCCTCACAACCATCTGTAAGATTCACAGAGAATGGTTTGGAAAAAGAGAGAGTTTCCTTGAGGTTACAAGGCAGTTAGAACTGTCTTGTAGATGTCAGAGGAGAACCAGACTGCTTTGAACAGAAAAGAAGGCAACAATAATTCAAATAACCATTCACTGCAAGTAATACAGAAGAGCATCTCTGAACAGAGATAATGTGAAACCTCGACGCAGAAGACCGCACCAGGTGCCACTCCTGTCAGCTAATGAGAGCAACCTGAGGCTACTTTCACAGGGGCTCACTAAAATTGGACTACAGAAGACATCGTCTTCTCTGATGAATCTCAGTTTCTGCTGTGACGTTCATATGGTAGGGTCAGAAAATAACACTAAATCATGGATCCATCCTGCCTTGTAATGTATCTGGTTGGTTGTGGGGATGTAATGTAATGATGTGGGTGATATATTCCTGACATACTTTGGGCCCCCTTACTACCAACTAAGCATAATTTAAACACCACAGCCTACCTGAGTGGAAGCTCAGGTAGTGTAGCGTAGTGTTCAGATCATCTCAAATGGGTTTCTTGAACTTGAAAATGAGTCACTGCAATCAAATGGCTCTAAGAATGTGCAACCAACAAATCAGCAGAAAATTTGATTTGAATTTTCTTGTTGTGGTAATCTGTTTCTCCTGTTTTTGTCCAATTTTTCCTTCTTTTTCCCCACTTCCAGCTGATGGATAAAGAGTGCTACAGGGACATTGAGAAAATTAAGACCATTGGCAGTACATACATGGCTGCAGTTGGGCTGGTTCCTACAACTGCTTCAAAGGTAGACCTCTACTAATTATATTTATCTCCTGAATAAGGTTTTTGTACTTGTTTGCAGTGTATTTGCACATTTGAAAACTGTTCTGGGTGTCCAGGGTACTGTTGAGAGGCCTAGCCTTTCCAAGTTTGTGTTCTCTGAGTGCTGATCTTTTAAACACTGCCACATTTCACACCACAAAATCCTCTGTGGGGGATTACTGGTATCTGTGGTTTCAGCATATTCTGCTTTCATAAAGTGCATTTAAAGCCACATGTTACCACATCAGGGAAACAGAAATGGAGGGTAATATTGCTTCTTACTTCAGGTTTATTTCTGCATTAATATGTCACATATGTGTCTTCCTCTGATTTTCAGGTGAAAAAGTCCATCACCTCACATTTATGCACCGTGTCAGATTTTGCCATCGAGATGTTTGATGTCCTGGATGCTATCAACTACCAGTCTTACAATGACTTTGTCCTCAGAGTAGGTGAGTGAAGAGATACACATACACACTCTATGGCCTATAAATATGGATGTCAGAACTTCTGGCCTATTGCACTGGACACCGTGAACACTCGGTGCCGCTAAGCTTGGAAATGGAGGAAATGCATCACAGAAAGAACGTTCCCCACAGGAAGCTCGTCACAGCGAGACCTGAAGTTCTGGGTTCCATTGTGTTGGGTATCCTGTGGGGAGCCTGCAGCTAGAGCCCTTGTTTAATCCCAGTGAAACCTGGTGTACACAGTGCCATCCTGTCTGCAGCCTAGGTGGCTCCACATGTAGAAACTGCCTCTGTTTGTGTGCTTGGATGGACTTACTCTGCAGAAATGCAACTTTTGGTAATTTTTGCAATTCTGGATTTCCAAAAAGGAAAGAAACCAAAGTTAGAACTTCAATATGCGCCATGTTTCTGTCTATCACTGAAGTCCTTGGGAAATACTTACATAGATGATGCAATATACTGATGCAAAAAATGTCTTGCAAACATGTATTATCATAGTTTTAAAAATGATATTGATATAAATGATGTCAAATTCTTGCAGTCATTTTTTACTATCATAAGTATACTAAACACTTCATTAAAGTTGCATTTGCATAACATTAATATTATATGGAAATGACAGATAGACCAAGCCCATTGGTCCCTGTTGGATTAAACTATTGCTTTGCGTGTGAGTTTAAACATGTGAAATTACAAGAAGCCATGTCTGATAGATTTGTGCAGTACTTTATGGGGTATAAAATATGATGCTCTTTTAGAACAGTGCTAAAAATGTTTAGTGTATCAGAATGACAGTGTGTCTGTTAATGTGCATGTATGATTGTGTAATTTCCTAACAGCCTTGCACTACATGTTTTCTGTGACACTAAGAGTGTACACAAAGTTTTTCTGAGAACTGTCATCTATACTCAGTACTCTTTAGATGCTAATATTAAGTGCAGTGAGATTTAATTGCATGTATTGTGTTTTAATAATCACACAAATCAGTAAACTACAGTTACAATAAGAGAAGAAGTAGCATAAAAACATCTATCGTTGCTATGGCATTTTTACTATTGCTTACTGTGTGCAATAGAATATTATGGTAACACACCAGAACTGGGAATCAGTGAACCTGTTATCACTCATTCCCATTCTTCATACCCTCCTTTGCAGTGTTACTGGGAAAAGAAACACTGTGTATGCCAAATGCATCCTCTGGAAATGTTATCTTTGGCTTGCAACAATGCTTTTCTTCTTACTGCAGCAGCAGCAGCAGCATGTTATACTGCTGGTAAAATGTTTCTCTTAGCACTAACATAAATAAACAGATCATTTGCCATAGTTTCCTAAAATATTTCCAATTGCTAATAATTAACCTGAAATGCTCTTTCTGAAGAGCACGAGTAAGACACTGATTTTTGTAGGAGTTTGAATATTGTTTTGAAAACTTTAAAGTGATTCAGGACATGAGTACAATCAGAGAAAAACTATTACATGCGACTTTTATTCTGACGTAAAGAAAATGGTCTCTTGGAAATTCAAATCAGTTTTACTTACAGAACACCAAATCGTCGTCATAGTCACATCAAGATGCTTTATGTTATAATGTGAAGATCCTACAATAATACAGAGAAACCCCAACAATCAGATGCTCCCCTACGAACAACCACTTGGCAATAATGGGAAGGAAAGACTGCCTCAATCTTCCTCCCGGGAGCTGGTTCCATAGTAGAGGAGCCTGAGAGCTGAAGGCTCTACCTCCCATGGTACTCCTACCATAAGTATCAGGCCACTGCTTATTTAACATAAGAAGTGGCCATATTATTCAACCCCTTGTATGTAAGAAGACGTTAAGTTTCATTCTGGATTTAACAGGCAGCCAATGAAGAGAAGCCAGTATAGGATATATGCTCTTTCTTTCGCATTTTGGATCAACTGAAGGCTTTTTAGGGAGTTTTTACAACAGCCTAATAATAATGAATTACAATATACTCCAGTTTAAAATTAATGACTGGTCCAGACAGGAATTAAATGAGGAATATGATCAAAACTTTTTCTTCACATCTGCTGTTCATAAAGGAAAAGTTAAAAGATATGCCACCAGCTGCTGAAAAACGCTGGGTAAGTCTAGCTGTTTGGTGTATGTTAGTGGAAAGAGAAATGAATCCTATCACTAACCAACACTCAGCAATTACTTTGTAATTCTCATTTCTTAGTGCTGCACTGCTTAAATTTGTAATTCCAGTAGAAGCTCGACATGTTTGTTATAATTATATGAAAGCACATGAAAACTATATTTGAAAATAAGTAGCACACATATGTAATATGCATGTGTGACCCAGACATATGTTTTGTTCATGTTAACACCAGGCATCAATGTGGGCCCAGTGGTGGCAGGAGTGATTGGAGCCCGGAGGCCACAGTATGACATCTGGGGAAACACAGTGAATGTAGCCAGCAGGATGGACAGCACTGGAGTACAAGGAAAGATACAGGTACAGCTCGTCAGTCCACATGTATGTCTTCTCTGTTACCTATCCTTCTTCTTTCTATTCCCAAATGTAACAATGTACAGATCTCACTAAGATTACAAGCTGCTGCTGTGTTATGAAAATACATGCAACGCAGATCAATATTGCAGTCATAGAATAAAAAATAAAAAATAAAAACAGCATAAAGGTGTCCAGCTAAGATATTTAGAGTGCTATTTGAAATAAAAAGTTAGCGGTTTTGGGGTAACTTTTCCCTGAGTTGGGTGGTTTTTGCTGGACATATCTGAATATTAAGGATGTTCCTTGAAAGCACTTGCATAGACTCATAAAATAATCTCTCCCAGTCATCACCTAAGACCCTCCCGAAGTGTGTAGTGGTGTATTTACCTGTGGAGACTGTGGCCCCTGAGGGTTATTTTTATACATTTAAGGCTTTCCTGGGGTGCTTTCTTTGGGCAGTGAGTGTGCTGCCTGTAGCTAATAACAGCAGCTGGTGCCACTTTAAATGCAGTGACCAGTGACCAAGCACTGCTGTCTCTTTTGCGCTCTGTAAGTAAAGCACATGTTTCACTGATGGAGACTCAGTGAAGCACAGTAATACTACACCACACCACACATGTGGAGGTGTGGGCGTGTCTATGCTGTGCCGTAAAACATAACCATCGTGAAGCAATCAGAAAACAACTGTTTAATTCTCTGCTGTGCTCTCACTCACACCGCATAGGTAGATCAGTCATTCTCTGGCTCGCTGCTAGGCCGCTGCTTTCTTTCTCTCTCTCGCTCATTGAGTGGGGATAAATTAAGAAAGAGTAAGTAAGTTTGAATGTTTGCTTTACAAGCAGTTGCTGCATACTATAGCTTTTTATTATTGACATGACTAGTTCTTATTTGACAAAGGTAAACAGATTAGAGGGTGTTATTTGGAAATAATTAGAAAAGTTCAGATAAAGTTCATGTGTTTCATTATTTTCATATATTCAATTCAATTTTCTTTATATAGCATCAAATCACAACATCAGTTGCTACAGCTAAAACCTAACAATCAGAAACTCCCTATGAGCAGCACTTGGTCAAAGTGGGAAGGAAAAACTCCCTTTTAACAGGAAGAAACATCTGCCTAAGGACAATGTACTAAGGACAAAAGTAGTATCTGTTTAGCTTTGAAATCAGGTGTTTTCAGTCACAGCTATATAAAATAAGGCACCTAGCCATGCAGTCTGGCTGTACAAACACTGGTGAAAGAATGGGTCATTCTACACAGAGGAATATAGGCATGGTACTGTAATAAGATGGTACTTTTGCAACAAGTCAGTTTGTGAAATTCCCTCCCTTATAGATATTTCATGGTCAACTGTAAGTGGTATTATTGTAAATAAATGGTAAATGGCCTGTATTTATATAGCGCTTTACTAGTCCCTAAGGACCCCAAAGCGCTTCACATATCCAGTCATCCACCCATTCACACACACATTCACACACTGGTGATGGCAAGCTACATTGTAGCCACAGCCACCCTGACAGAGGTGAGGCTGCCGGACACTGGCGCCACCGGGCCCTCTGACCACCACCAGTAGGCAACGGGTGAAGTGTCTTGCCCAAGGACACAACGACAGAGACTGTCGGAGCCGGGGCTCGAACCGGCAACCTTCCGATTACAAGGCAAACTCCCAACTCTTGAGTCACGAGCGCCCCATTATTGTGAAATGGAAGCATTTATGAACCACAACAACCCAGCCATGAAGTGGCAGACCACATAAAGTTACAGAGCAGGGTCACTGAGTGCTGTGGTGCACGGTGCCTAAAAGCCAACACTGTGCTGACTCATTAAACCTCCTCGGGCATTAACATTTGCACAAAATTGGGAGCTTCATGTCATGGGTTTCCGTGATCAAGCAGTTCCTCTAGGTGTAATGTGTAGGTGTCCCAGTACTTGTGTCCATAGAGTGGAGGTTTAAAGCATGACCTCACTTGAAAATTGCAAAACAAATGGAGATGTGGTGATAATATGTTGTGCTCATAGTTCGCTCCCCTAGTATGTGATGATTTGACTGATGCTCTCCTGCGCCGAGAGAAAATGTCTCTCCTGTTTGTCTCCAGCTTTTTATCTGCAATCAAAGATATTGATGATATGCTCAGAGTGAACCTGCTCTGATCTGTGAAAAGCACAGAGTACCAGTGGTGGCAGTTCTGGTAGTCTGTTGCCACTAGGGCTTCAGAGTGTCAGGCAGTGGGCACAGAGCTCACTGGAGGGCATTGGGCCCTTAGGTCACCCTCATGAAGTCTGTTTCTGAGTGTTTGGTCAGAGACATTCACACCAGTGGCCGGCTGGAGGGCATTGTGCAGCTCTAACAGTCCTCGTGCTGTTCTTCCTTGCACAAGGGATGGGTTAAGGACCTTCTGTGTGATTCCTCGCTACCATACAAAATAAATATTTTTATTACATTTTCTAATATTAAAAAAAATATACTAGAATAAGAAGATTACCGATAGTTCCTCCTTCTGTAAGACCCACTTTTATCTTTTCTTTTTGTGTTCAGGTACAGATGTAATTCTTTGCCCACATAAAATTTTTATTTGTCTTTTTTAAAAAGCATATTATTGTTGCTTCATTGTTTGCAAACTCCTTATATATTTACTTGTGCAATCTCTTGTTCATTTTTGTCATGTCGTAGGTGTGTCATGGTAAAATATTTGGTCATAAAGCTCATCAAACGTCTGTGTGCCTCCACCAGGTAACAGAGGACGTCTATCGCCTCATCACCAATTACTACAATTTTGTGTGCCGTGGCCAGGTCAGTGTGAAGGGCAAAGGTCAGATGCTTACATACTTCCTGGAGGGACGCAGACAAGGCAGCAGGCCATCTCAAACCCAGCAACAGCCTGGCAACGGTGAACGCCGTGCCAGTGCATTCGCCCACGGCAGTGTGTGCACCAGGCTTAGCCCCGCCCCAACGGTGACCACCTACGCCGCTATGAGGACCCCAAGCCCAAGTGTGGCTAAACCAACCACATCCACCAGCACCACCAGGTACCTGCCCTCTGTTCCCACTGCAGTGGTGTGAAGGGCACTGTCTCCATCGTGACTACGAAAAAATAAGAATGTAAGAGTGGAGGTGGGTGAGTAACACAGATGGCTGTAGCAGAGAAAGGCTATTTAAAGAGGAAAGGTTGTTCTCCACTCTTCTTCTTCTGTCTGTGGAAGACAGGGAGGCGAGACACTGATCATCCAATGGGAAGCCTGGATTTGGGCCTAAAGCCTGGAACCTGAGGCGTCCTCGATCAGACTGTCCCTCCACATTCAAACCCTGTTTGTTGTTTCACACAGCGGGATGTCATGAACAGGATACAGGATGCCACGTTGCTCTGTCATCAATCAAAGGCCAAGGATGTCTCCAGGATTTCATAACTGCCAAAAAACTGGATCCACCACTACGATAAACTAAATAAGCATAAAAATAAAAACACATCGCAATGCACAATTGAAAGTGTAGCACACAAACCTGTCACAACAACTGTGTCCCGAAATCTAAGAACGTTAGCTGACTCTTTTCTCCCCGTCTAAAACCAAAACAGTGCTGTTGCCTTAGCGACCACTCTTCACAATGAGATTTTTGCCATTTTTTTTGTTGCCTTTTAGATTGATTTATCAGATTAATTCATTTTAGGGGCATCATTGTCCTAGAGACAACAGTGTTTAAAGCGGTTGAAGCCAATTGTGGAATTTTAGATGGCAGTTAATGACATGAACTTGCCAAAATACAACAAGGCGTTGCCTTTGACCATTTGTGGGTGGTTGATGCTGTATGCTTCATTTCTGCCCCTTCGCTGAACCCCTCGTACACGAGGCAAGCTCTTGATTCAGTGAGCCGAGCTGCTCAGCGTCTTTAAGTGCATGATGCCACTGCTGCATTTCAGTCATGTGTGCTGTCTGTTTCCCTGTGATGCTTGACTTCCAGATTCTTCCTTGTCAAAGTGTAGCAATAAAGCAGTTTGTCTCCTATCTCAGCCTATTCACTCCTTGCATGCTGTAGCCAGCTGGATCCTACTTTGACCTGATAGTGTTTGTAGCCAATAGAGTGTGCATAGCTAGCCACACCAGTCTGTATCTGTGGAGTTGAAGCATGAATTAGAAAACCTATTTTTAGTATTGTGCGAGTGTGATTCCTTCTTCCTCAATGAATTATATTTAAAAAAAGAAAACTTTTTTCTGTGTGCTTGTTTACAAAGAAATATTTTCTAGTGTTGAAAAATATTCTGTTCTACTATTTTTATGAACTCGAAGCTGCTTTGGAAAGGGCGGAAAAAAAGAAACCTTCTGTTTATGAGGAGATTCCCACAAACCTCTGTGTCTGGATTCCTCATGCAAACCCAGATGATTTATTTTACGGTATAGCATGCTACTCACAGTATGGCTTACCACAGCCATTAACTTTCCTCTAATCTGTATGAGCATGCACTGCCTGGAAGCCTGCAGATCAAACATGCATGCTTTGATGAAGCACTAATGCAGGCGGAGCAGCGGACACACGTTGACTGTGTTTTATTATAGTCCTCATGCATGCGCTAAAGGTAGCGGTCCTCTTGAATGTAAGGTGCTTAATTGACCCGTGTCTTCTTCATGAGCTTGGTGTGCAAACCTTTTTGAGGACATATTCAGGATAGATAGACTTCAGGCCTGGGGGGAGAGGTTCCTCCTCCTCCTCCCTGCTCCTGCTGTAATCAACAGGTAGCTGATTTTCTAATGTGCCAACCTATTTTCATAAACATATCAGACTTTTTCGTGTTGAGCTGTAGCACAACTGAATGCGTTGCTACGGTTATTGTGGATTTTCTTTTGTTGGATGCCTGTATTTTTACTGTTCGAGCTGATTGAGTTTTGTTACTCAAAACGATGGCAAGTGTCGATTTTGATCAGATTTATTTGGAACCTGACGGAAATTACGTTGGACTTATCATATTTAAAATAGATTTTAAATCTATATGGTAGCTTGAGTGCTTAATTTAAGTTTATAAAAGGTTTAAAATGAGGATTTTTTATACACTTGCTTTAAACAATTAATTGAAAGTTGATGAAAAGGAATTGTGTACAATATTTTTCCTGTAAATTGGATATTTTCATACTGTATGATACGGGTTTCAATTGTTATATGTAGGTATTACTAGCTATTATTGTACATTGTAGAGATATATTATGGATGATACAATATTTGTCAAGTTCTTTTGTTGAAGATGTATTTATTGAGATGTTTTATGTGAATGTAAATTTTGGTAAAGAAAATATTTTATACTAAAATATAAGTGTTTGCACTGCAATTATATCGACGTACCATGATTATGAAGAATAAAGCCAGTGGAGATGTGTCTCCTGGACTAAGAACTCTCATTCTGTGCTTATTTTGAACAAACACAGACAGAAATGCACATACAGAGTGCATATGGAGAGGACATGAAATTTAGTTAAACAGTTACGTAACGCTAGAAAAACAGAGTAGCTCATGTAAGAAGTTGGAGCAACATCGGGGTCAGTGGCAGTTTGACTCCTCTGGTGCTGCTCAGCATTGGCGACCTCGCGCTGATGACATAAACACGTCTGCTCTAGTAAAAACATGTCAAAGGAGTTAAGTGTGTGGGTGTGCGTACAATATGCCTTAAGTTTATTGCTCATAACAGTTTAAATGCAACAGATACACATAATAAGGGTCTATTTTTTGGTTTGTTTTGCAGAAACTACACTGCAGGGTTTTTTTTTATGTTGTATCAAATCATAAGACATCTTAAGCAAACATCTAGAAACGAGTGTCACAACTCAACAATCTTCAAGCATTCACTAGACCAGGTATTTGCATATAAGGAAACACCAGTCAAATGTGATAAGGATCCACAAATCTACTAAACACAGTCCACAATCCACAATGTATATTTTGTCTTGTCCCCATCCCCTCACCCCTAACCGGTCGCAGCAGATGGCCGCCCCTCACTGAGCCTGGTTCTGCCAGAGGTTTCTTCCTGTTAAAAGGGAGTTTTTTTCTTCCCACTGTGGCCAAATGCTGGCTCTTAGGCCGTGAGATGACTGTTGTTGTAATTTGGTGCTGTATAAATAAAGTTCTATTTGAATTAAACACTGAAAGAGACCTAAAGCTAAAGAACGATGAAATACTTTTAGTTTTTTATACTTTGATGTACTTTTCTCCCATGCTGAAGCAGAAGCTTTGATGGTTTGTAGAACATAGAAAGCTGTGATGTTAAAACTAAAATGAACAATCAGCACACATACATGGTTGAGAGGACAATTTCAGTGGGTCAGATTAGGCTGAAACTACTTCTGTTTTTTTGTTTTTCTTTTTGGGCCAGGTTGTAAATATACTATAAAGTTGGATATTAGGATTACACGTGGGAGTCTAGTGGGATTAAGAGCAATCTTTTTAAATATTTTGCACTGCTTTCATTTTTTCATTCCCCAGAGGTTACCAATTCATGGAAACTCAAATTCCCCACCCACCCTTAGGCAGGACTTGGCAAATGTGGGGAGGAAGAAAGCTTTAACAGGAAACATTCACAGTGCTTAGGGCACTCCTCCTGCTTAGGGCAGTTAAAGTTTTTTGCTTATGAGAAAAAATGTAAGTTTCTCATGATTTTTACATATAAAAGGACCTCAGTGGGTATTCGTTTGTGTCTTTTCCCACCCTCACCCACCTCACCCCACCCCACCGAAGGCTTTGGTGAGAGAAAAGGAATGTTTCAACTCCTGTCACAGGAAGACCCGACCTCTAAACATTCATCAGTGCTGTGAAAATGTGTGTGTGTGTGTGTTTACCACTGGTGTGGAAATGCCATGGCATTGCGGAGCATCCTGCGTGACAGGTTGTCATGGCAACACGACAAGAATACACGCTGACATGTAACCAAGGTTGTGTTTTTCAGCGGGTAAATGATAAACCAGTAACCCCCACCCTCGTTCTTCTTCTATTAGCTTTGTGATCTGTGCTGATTGTGTGCAATCACCACAGAGGATGTCAATATTCCACTTGTTGATAACCGAAAAATTTACAACTCTGCGTGTGTGTGTGTGTGTTTACCACCTGATGGAATCTCCAATATGATCAAAGACGCCCGGTCAGGAGTGCCAAGGTAAACACTTACACACAGCGAGATAAGCGACGGAAATGGTCTTTTTTGGACCTCATTTACAGCTGTGGTGTAGTGGAACGGCCGTCTATCTGCAGCCTGAATCAGACACTGCAGAGCTGAGATGATGACGGCAATGAGGCTGACCGAGACACTTTGAAGGGTTATGGATAGTTTTACTACACTGCTTACTCAATGACTCTGTGTGTCATAGAATCACTTACTGTAAATGTTGCTGTCATTTCAACACTGGAGCGTAGGAGGAAAAACACAACCTGACTGCCAAAACAGCGTTTGTGTGTATTAACTGCATAGATGTATGCAACATTTTAACCCCTCTAAGGATGATCGGATAGTGTCATCACCCTGCTGGGGGTGGACTCTCAAGTTTGTGAGTGTGATAACTCAAGGATGAGGCGCTTTAGGATTTTCAAAATGATACCAGCTGCATCTACTAGAAGGCTGAGTGGCCGTCAGCATTGTTATACTAACTTGCAGACATATTTGTATTTGTCTACAAATGTCGGTAACTACAGTTTGTATGGGAGTCAGACCAAACAAAGTGATGAACTAGCAGCTCGGCATCAAACATGGATTGCATTGGCCACATCCACCCAAGAACCTAACTAGCCTAAGGCTGTTAAAGAGAAATTTAAGGTATAGTAGTGCTGTTAGATCAAAAATATAATACACTAAGACATATGAAATCATCATTAGAAGAAAAACAACACTGTAAACACACAACATTGTTGGAGAGGAGTTGCTCTATACAATGGTCCCTCGCTATAATGCGGTTCACCTTTGGCAGCCTTGCTGTTTGTTTGTTTTTTTACAGCACATTGTGTTCTGCGTCCTGATTGGCTCTAGACCACTGTCAATCAATCTCGTGCCGTGTCTCCTGTACAGTACATGATGCATTCAGCGTGTCAAATTTACATAAATCTATGATCGCTAGCAGTGTGTGACTCTGAGGTGCTGTACGTTTACGTACATGTATGTTTGTAAGTTTTCTCCCCAACAAACACAACAAAATGTTGATGAAACGTTTTGCACTGTCAAAAGCAACCGCGGGTGCCTTTGGTTTCATTCTATAATACTGGACTTAATTTTCTACAAAGGTTTGAAATTTGAGAGTGTTTAAACAAGAGAGAAAAGTGTGGAAATGCTCATGCCTGTCTGAGAAAAGTGTATAAAGTGTGTAGTGAGTGGCTTTACAGCCTTAAACATCTATAATAATTGTAAAAAATAAAGTTGGCTACTTTGCGGATTTCACCTATTGCGGGTTATTTTCGGAACGCAACTCCAGCGATTAACGAGGGACCACTGTATCTCAATCTTGATGTCTTATTCGTGACTTGGGTAAGAGCAACACTTACACTCTTGCTACTACTCTTCCATCACACAACACCCTGACACTCATCTCTATCCATTCCACCCGGCCTCCACTCTGTTCTCCACCTTATGTTTTATACACTCTCTTTTTTTTTCAATGGTTGACCCCAGGTATTTAAACTCATCTACCTTAACTATCTCTACTAGCTGCATCCTCACCTTTCCAGCTGCCTTATTAACATTCACACACATGTATTCTGTTTTGTTTCTGCTGACTTGCATTCCTCTTCTCTCCAGTGCATACCTCCAACTTTTCCAGATTCTTTTCCATCTGCTCCCTATTCTCATTACAGATTGCACAATGTTCTCTGTGAACATCATAGTAGATGAAGACTCTGGCCTGACTTCATCCGTCAACCTGTCCATCACCATTGTACAAGATGGCTTGGATTCAAACCTTCCCACTCTCACCTTGGACCGATCTGTCACTCCTACCAAGCACCTCGCCACAATCTCTCTATCCTCATACGTGTCCTGCATCACTGTCACATACTTCTTTGACTTCCTTATGCAGTACCACAATGCTTGTGAACTTATATGCTTTCTCTAGATCCACAAGGACACAATGCTACTCTTTCTGATCATCTAACACTAAATCTATAGTGCTCTTTTTTTTTCTTTTTTTTTTTAGCATGATGCCACACTGCTGATCTTAGCTTGAACAAGTCATTCCCGTATCTTCATGCTATGGTTTATCAACATTATCCCATTGTAATTACTACATCTCTCTACATCTCTGGTACCAGAAAACTTTTTCTTCATTCAGACATCTGCCCAAACTCCAAGACTGTGTTAAATAATGTGCTTAAAAAGTCCACTGTCTCCCATTTACTCTCTAGTCCCTTAACCTCAGCACACCTCTTCACAGTTACCCTCACTTCCTACTAATCCTCTGTGCTTCCAGTACTGCTGTGTTATTACATCCATCCTCTCTCATTTTCATGATCAATGAGTTGATCAGTGTACTTATTCCATCTTCTCAACACATTGTCTTAATTTGTTAGCACATTTCCGTCTCTGCCCCTAAGCTGCCACACAACCTTTCCAGCTCAATGATTCTATCTATCCACTTGATATAAGTTATTTTCACCTTCCTTCGTGTACAGTTTCCTATAAGCTTTTTCCTTTGCCTTTGGCACCTCTCTCTTTGCTTTACTCCTATCCTCCCAGCTACTGTGGTCCCTTCGCTATAACGCAGTTCACCAGCAGTTCGCACCGAAATTCGCGGCCTCCCTGTTTCGAGGATTTCTTTTGTGCAATTTTGCATGGTTTTTTTGTGTTCTGCGTCCTGATTGGCGGTAGACCATTGTCAATCAATCTCGTACCGTGTCTCCTGTACAGTACAGAATGTGTTCAGCTGGTCAAATTTACATAAATCTTCGATTGCTAGCAGTGTGACTGAAGTGCTGTACTGTATGTTTGTAAGTTTTCTCCCCAACAAACACATGTTGAGGAGCCTTTGGGTACCTTTGATTTCATTCTATAATACTGGACTTGTTTTTTAACGAAGGTTTGAACTTTGAGAGGGTTTAAACAAGAGAGAAAAATGTAAAAATGCCCATGCCTGTCTGAGAAAAGTGTTTAAAGTGTGTATTACAGATGTTTTACAAACATCTGTAATAATTGTAAAAAATAAAGTTGGCTACCTCGAGGATTTTTTTTAGAATGTAACTCCCGTGATAAACGAAGGACCACTGGCCACATGGCTAGGAGTACATCCTCCACCTTGCCTAGCCTCATTTTCCACCATTTAATCCACACCTCTGCTCTCTGCCTTCACTTCACTGCTTCTTGATTACCAAAGTCATCATGCAGACTACCATCTGATGCTGCCTAGCCACATTCTCCCCTGACAGCACAGTGCAGTCTCCTATCACTTTGTTATTTTCAAAATGATCTCATTCTTTTGTGATATTTTCTCTACTGTGAAATCCTGAAGAGTTTTAAGACTCCAAGAAATCTGAACTCAAGGGTTCTAAAACTCTAGGTATCAGTGAGTGTCAAATATCATACAGTAATGTTTTTAAGCTTTAAAGGGCTTCACATTATACAGTCAGGCACAAGACAAATTGTAGAGCTCAAGCACATGAGTCATCCTTAAGGTTTGTTGTTGTTTTTTCAGGTTTTATCAAACCCATATGAAGCCCTAAATCTTCAAATACTTTCAGTGGACAAAACATTACAATGAGTTTCCAAGAAAAGCGGTTTCACAACCAAGCTTCTGCAAGGTTGTGAAACCAAATGCTTCCTAAGGAGCCCAAAACACAAACTACTTTTTTCTGATTAGCTGAGGAAAAAAAACATCCTCCCACTAGATTGTTTCTCATCACAGATTTCCTCAATGCCTGAGTGTTATCTTCTGTCTTCTACAATATGTTTTTCCTACAAGCACATCAGCCCAGATACAGGCAGGGTCAGTGAACTCCATGTTGTGTAAGAACTGCAGTGACCCCTGCTAACCTACTCGTACCACTCCTTTGTGTTTGGTCTCTTCTGAACAACCATGAAGATGGAATGTGACGAGGTGCCAGAAAACAGCTTTAAACATGCAAGAAATGTTGTAATAACCTCTACAAACAGAGCAGATCAATGTGACCTGCTGTAGATTGATGAATCCTTTGAAAAACATAGCAGCATAACAATAGTTTGACCTAGAGACTTACATCTGTAAGCACACACAGAGAACCTCCCATCACAACTGTTACAAAACACATATTTCCCCCTTACCCTAGTCAAGCAGGTAGTGTGGAGTTTATTTGTCAAGACTTTGAAATATGTGAAGTTTCTGCCTCCACCCCAAAACAATAGAGGTGATATTTTGAGGGGGATGCACAGAGGCAGATCTTTCAAAGAACCACATGTTGGTTTCTTAGGATAATCCACAGGCAAACTTGTCCTGTGGATTATCCTGCATATGGTTTCTGTAATGCAAGATGCAAGCTACTGGATTATAGGCATTTTCAATACTTTAAAGTCACAAATTAGTACTCAGCTATGCTGTTACTTTATAGTAAAAAACAAATCCTGGAATTTAAAGCAGAAATCATCTACACTATGTCTTGTGGTGAGAAAATAAGACTTGTGTTTTTTGTTATTGGGGTGAAACAATCTGTCTCTATCTGTTATGGTTACTGATGAGACTGTTGACAGCCTGTTGAACTTCCCTTTTACAAAGGTTGTTTTTATTCCTCTGGTTAAAGAGATCTAACAAGCCACTTCCAAGAAACATGAAAGCAGTGCGCTGACCGTGGCTCAGGGGGTTGGGAAGCGTATCTGTAACTGGAAGGTCGCCGGTTCGATCCCCGGGCTCTCTGTCTTGGTTGTTGTGTCCTTGGGCAAGACACTTTACCCTATTGGTGTTGGCCAGAGGGGCCGATGGCACGATATGGCAGCCTTGCTTCTGTCACTCTGCCCCAGGGCAGCTGTGGCTACAACCGTAGCTTGCCTCTGCCAGTGTGTGAATGAATAGTGGCATTGTCAAGCGCTTTGGGTGCCTTGAAAAGCGCTATATAAATCCAATCCATTATTATTATTGAAATAACTTTAAACCTCCATGAGTTTGGATCTATGTTGGAAAAATGCCATAAAGCATCCAAACTATAATATATATATTTAATATATAATATATGTTGTAAGCAAAGTTAATTTGCTTTGTTTAATTTGATATCTACCTCTCAAAGAGCAGTAGTTACCTCTTTGAGCATAAAATGTGAAGTTATTTCCAAACGCTGACATTTTTTGACACAGGCTGTGGCTGTAACTTGTGAGGCATGTCACATGTTTACATTTCCCTGTCACAATGTAAGTACAGTTAATGTGAGAGGTGGACTGTCACACACTGAGATTAAAGGATCTTGCTTGAGAATAGAGATTATGGCTAATATTGGACTGTATATGAACGATGTTGAAAACTTAAGCAAAACCTGCATTCTTTATAAAGGTCAGCAGGGGGCGACGCCTTTTGTGTTTTTCTTTTTTTTTCTCCCCTTTTCCTGACAGGTTTCTGGTCTCAGTCATTAGTTTCATCATTTAATGAACAAAAATTATATCCATTTTATAAACAGCATAGTCAAATAGGAAGATAAAGCATGAAAAGCTATTGGGCAGGCTGTTGCATGTCAAGTGATCTGAGTCATCAGAGTAGAAAAAGTAGTCTGTTTACCATGTACCTGCTGTAAAGTCCTAGCTTTCATATACTGTTTCATATTGTTTACTAATGAGTGGGTGGTGACACATTTAACGTTTGCAGTTGGATTTTTATTCTTTTATGATGTAATCACCATTGCAACCTGTGTAGCAACAAATTTTTGGCTTATTAACATATTGCCAGTAGTCGAGCAAAGCTCGAAACACTGGAAAATACAAAATCCACAAATACTGGTTTGTTTACAAAGTTTTATTTTGATCTAATTCTTCATGTATTATGTAATAGCTTCAGTGTATTTAGTATAAGGGGAAAAAAACCTTGAAACATTTTGACTCATATCCAATATGTACATTAATGTAACTGAAATACTTTTTATAAAAAAGATACAAAACTCTTTCCTTGTGCCCAGGACACCACTGCCTTAAAGGATCAATTGCATACAGTATCTAGACACATCAAAATCAACAGTAGGCTACTTAATTCAGAAGCAATATAACTGTAGTTGGTAGTGCAGCTGTATAGTTAATAAAACTGTACAATCTGTTGCTTTGACTTTGTGATGACTTCATGAGCAGAAGTTGGTTTCGGTTTGCATTACACTGTCTTGATATTGATGCAGAAATACAACACCTCAAATCAGAGAACATATTAATTACTTTTGGTTTGAATTCATTTCCTCTCTGTCTTGGTGTTGGAATAAAACAATTAACCTGGAAAATAAAACACAACATTGTCCTTTTAATGTAAATCAAATGTATCTTTCTTAAACCTCTGTATGATTGGACGAGTGTGTTATGTGAGTGTATTATTCACCCCATTTGGAGATAATAAAGTTAAAAGACAAAAGGAGTTAAGCTGAACCTTTGTCAGTATCACAAAGGGTGGTGAATGTGTTTATTCGCTGTTGCTCTTCCTAACTGTACATGAGCCTTCAGTCTCTATTTACTCAAGTGGGGATTCTTTGATGTGGATGTTTTGGACAGATCGTTCTATTGTGAATAAAGAAAGGATCTGCGGACATAGGTTGGATGGAATGTAGGGGAGGAGTGTATCTTAAGTAACCATGAGTCTGGATGGAAAACTCCATTCTGTTGCACAGGGAGATAATAACAGCTAATCCTACCAACACAACTCCCCTGACCCATTCATGAGACTGTTTCCAGTTAACTTTGCCAAGTGCAATCCTCTGGCTTGGGCTTCCTCCTACTTCTCATTAGAGCCGCAGCGAAGAGGGAAGCATTGCAGCTAAACACACAGAGTCACTCAGAAAGAGAGAGAGAGGAGGAAACTAAACACAATGGATGCTGGCGCATGGGAGACTGGATTTCCTGGGTTTCCCACACAAAAGTGTACGATCACAAGCTCACAAACATATACACTCATTTGGAAACACACTGTCCGACACACACACGTGAGCTATCATGTAGCATGCCAAGATGCTCGGGTCTAACGGATAAATCCGTTCCCCTATTCACAACCTTAAAGTGGTGAGAGCAGCCCCCGATGCCAAACCCCAATCTATGATCTGCACTGGCTGTTTAATAAGACATAAATGATCCGATTAAGGAAATCTTGTGAGAAGGGGAGGAGAAGAAAAAGAACAACTTTGCTGGGGATTAGCGTCGTTGTGCCCACTCACATCATATTCCTGACTGCTGATTCTGACCCCTGGTACTACTGTTCTGTGAACAACTAGAGAAAGGGAACACAGAGCACAGAGTTACAGAACAAAACTAACTAAAAATAAGGGCGAGAGACAACAAAAATGTAATAACATGCTGCCGTGGTATATAAATACATGGGGAGTGAAAACAGGTGTGTGGAGAAGAAGTATTCAGTGCCCTGCGTAAAGTCCTGCAGCCTATTGCAACATAACTAAGGGACGCTTCAGGATCACCTGATCCAGCTTTAACTATAAGCTTCATCAAAAAATAAATTATACGTTTTAAGCCTCCTACTTTTAGAAACTCTAGGAACTACAAGTAAGCCAGCTGTCTGACAGCAAAATGCTCTATTAGGATAATATGGTACTATAAGCTATGACGGGACCTGATTATTCAAAGCGTGTGTGTGAGAAGAAGGATTGCAGGGATTGGGAGCCAATGCGGAATAGGAGAAATATAATCTAGGTTTCTAATTTTTGAAATATTGTACAGATGTATTTAAGTATTGTTTTTGTATTTATGTATTTAAGACCAAGTAACAACTAATTAACTATTTTAATTGTTAATTAATTGTTTTGATCATTTGGCTTCATAGACAGATATAACTGGGTATCATCAGACATATTACTCCTTCTGTAACCAGGTTTCTGTAAGGCAAATAAACCAGTCTATTAATCAAATATTAAATCATTTACTAATGTGAAGTCGGAAGACAGTCCTCTAATGTTGAATAGTCCACATTTATGGTGATTGATTTTGGCTGGTGGATAAACAAACTGGAAGTCTAATTTTAAAAACCCAAGCAGGATCCAAAAACTGTCCTGGTTGAAAATCTTGTATTTGACACCGTCTCAGCCCAGCCCACTCCCACATGGACTTTGTTTCTCTATGTAATGCCTCGCTTGACATCCTCAGGCCCTTTATAAAGCTTTCTGGAAACTTTTCTTCAAAAAGGAAATACACCCAACTTCTTTCAAAGATGCGTAGAAAAAGTTCTGAAGAATGTGGGATGTGGGAAAATATTTAAAACAGATGGAGTCTTCGTCACAATATATATCAACACTGGAGAAACAGTTTTGCAGGTCCTACATTCAAAGTCTGGGCTTCCAAAGGACTTTTTAAAATTCAAGATCTCTATCATCTAAACTGATGATTTTGAAGAATTGAAGCATAATGCTGCTTTAACGGGAAGCTTCTTTTTCACTCAAATAGCTACACCTAAGAAGTTTTGTAAAAGCAGGTGGACTCAACTCAGTAGACCCTCGACAAGCACCTGATGAAACACAGATCATGCAGGAATTTTTGTGAAAGTGCGTGAAATGTTCCATTCTGTCCATCAGAAAGTTAACATTACAACCTGAGAGCATGAAACAAAGACTTAGTCACTTAATCACTTTGTGCTGGAGCTCAGACTTTGATTATACACCTCTAGTTAATGTTAGCATATGTAAGTCCTGCGAAATTAAATGTCAGAAAGATTAAAACATTTTGAGCAAGAGGTCAAATTGACACATGGGGAGATTATTTCAAAACAAATCCCAGTAGACCCAAAGCTATTTTTACAGGTTTTGTATCCAAAAGGACACAATTATAATAAAAATGAACAGACACTAACGGACGTCAGACTTTGAAATGCCAAAAACACAATGGTATTGTATTAGAGGGAAGAAAATCCAAACTTTACACACATCAAATGATGCAAAACCTTCCTCTAGAAACACACTGTAAAGAATTTGGATCTGGCAGAGGGTAAATCAGGACAGCTGTTTGTTTTGGACCTCACCAAAACTTGTTGTAAGTTGGATGTCAGTTTGGTGTTGGTGTTTTTAGAATCTCTGCTGTTTTCTTTTTGTTTCTTTTTTATTTAGATAAAAATAATACTATAAAAAAGTAAATGAAACAAATGTGGCCATTAGATATAGATATATTAGATATAGGCTACATTAAAAAAAAGTAAGATAAAGACACGAACAGCTTTGCAAATTGCGTAAACATTATAGACAATATGTGTTTATAAGTGTGTTCCCCTTGCCTCATACATGGTGAGAAGTATGAATGATTTCCTAAACAGATTTTTCTGTGGCATGGATTGCTTTGGATGGGCTCCCCATATTGTGGAGACGTTTCTTGAGGGATCGTCTGCATCTCAATCAAACATTTCCAGGTTTTCACTACTTTGATTGATCCTGCTGACATCTCTGCAGTTTCAGACCTAAGAAAGATGGACTGTATATGGCACTTTTCTATTTGAACACTCAAGGTACTTTCTTCTGAAAACTTCATTCGCGCACACATTTAACATAACATTAACACCCTCACATGGATGCATTGGAAGCAACTCAGAGTTCAGCATCTTGTCCAAGAACTAGAGGAGACGAGGATCGAACCTCCAACATTCTGATTGGGAGACAACCCGCCCTCCTGAGCAGCAACTGAAGACTGAGCTGAAATTTCTGAGCATAAACTTGAGTCTGTTTATTACCTTACTGTACACTCCTGCACGTATGTCTTACCAGAGATCATAGATGCACTGTTAGCCATCTCTCCCACAGTCTGTGATTCTCTCTCTCTGTCCAGTCTCCTTGTTCCTTTCTGCAGGTATCTCAGGCTGCAGAGCTGCGTGTTCCTGCTCTGTGGTTAATGGCCTCACTATCCAGCCACGCTTCGATTGTTTGTTGCATTGAATGTTATTTGTTACCTCTACACTCTTTTGTTCTCTCACTGCTTTCTCCTCATCCTGTACCTGGTATTTCCAGAGGATTCTTCCTGATAAAAGGGAGTTTTAGTGCTGGCACAAAGAGGATTACTGGATAGTTGGAGGTTCCATTTGTAATTCTATAGAGCCTTTAAAATATAAAGTTCACTGTGATTACTATTATTGTGCATGAAGACAATAATAAGTACATAGAGGCAATTCAAGCAGTTTTTCAGGAGAAGTAGATAGAGAGTAGCATTATTCAATTCAATTCAATTTTATTTATATAGCGCCAAATCACAACAACAGTCGCCTTAAGGTGCTTTATGTTGCACAGTAGATCATACAATATTAGATTCAGAGAAAACCCAACAATCATTAACCACCATCCACAGCCATGTAAGAATCTGGTGATTGTTTTGCACCATAAGCTGTAAGTAATAATGTATAGTATGACTGTATAGACACAGATTTGCCCACATTGTTGTATCTTTATGCCTGTCATGAAAGGTTGTTCGTTTTTTATTATTGCTATCAAAACACTTCCTTTTTGTTCTTATGTAAAATGAAAAGATAAGACATAATTGAGGCTGATCAAACGATAAGACACTGAATGCATATTTTTTATAATATGTGATAACCGTGAAGTAAATAGTCTTCCAGTCACAGATACGGTAACTTATGGGTGTTAGATTGACCAGCTTCAACCAAACAAAATTCCTACTTGCAGAAGTGCTTGGTGGATTTTAGGAGGCTAACAGATGATGTCATCAAGACTGAATGGCTAATTATTAGTTGAGACCCACTGAAGGGAATTTCCATCTCATTCTCTAGTGTGGTTTTTGTCCCGTCTCCCTCCTCTCACACCGCACTGAGCCAGATGGGTAAACTTCCCTGAGCCTGGTTCTGCTGAAGGTTTCTTCCCGTTAAAAGGGAGTTTTTCTTTCCACTGTCACCGACTGTTTGCTCATAGCCAACCAGCTAATTTTTGGGGTTTTTGCTGTATTATTGTACAGTCTTTACCCTATGTTATAAAGCGCTTTGAGGGGACTGTTGATGTGATTTGGCGCTATGTAAATAAAAGTGAATAATTAAATTGAAATGAAATTCTCATCCCCAAGACATCAATCAAGATGTCAGTGTTATGACGGTAACAAGTGTGGATAATTATGTCACAAGATCTCTTTGTCATTTGTGCCATGGGTCACTGTGTCTGACTGAAACTCTTTAAATAACCTATTCCTCTGCAGACAAACTGTTAGCTGTTTGACAACTACTCATTCAAAAAGAATTTTTCATATGAAAAGAAAGTTGGAGATTGGTCTGCAACGATTGTTCTTATTTTCCTCAATCATTGATAAATAATAAGATGTTCTAGCTTTACGGAGGGCTTTCTTATAAAGCAACAAACTATTTCTCCAGGCTAAATGATGATCTTCTAAATTTGTGACACGCGATTTCCCCTCCGGCTTACGACTTGTCTGTTTTAGGCTACGTGTTTGAGAATTATACCAGGAAGTACTTCTGATTTGAGGCTCTATTTTTCACAGAAGCTACAGTATCCAGTGTCATACGTAGTGAGGCAGTAAAATTATTAACAAGATAATTGACTTCTGTTGGAGTAGTGTTCAGGTAGCTGCTCTGCTCTGTGTTGGTACAGGGCATTGAAGACGATAACAGTGTTTGGATTATATTCTTAAACTTAGTTACAGCGCTTTCAGAAAGACATCAGATTTAAATGTTGTCATGTTGTCAATGTTCTGAAATGATCAGAACAGAGACGGTTTTCAGGAAACACTGTTCATATGTTAAAACAAGATCTAGAGTGTGATTAAAGTGGTGGGTGGGCTCTTTTACACCCTTTCTTTACTCTAATAGGGACCACAAATTACAAAATGAACAGCATCTAGGATATAAGAGTTTGCTTAGGTCACAGATCAAAGCAGTCAAGGGCCATTTTCATATAGACTTCTATACAATCTGACTTATTTTGAATTCAGACAATCTGTCTCCTGCTGGCCATTGGAAAGAATACAGCTACTTCCACGTTCTTTTCATTTTTCATAGCTGAAAGTTACGTTCCTCTGTTATATGCAGTCTGTGTTTTCAGAATTCGTTTATATAACTTTATTTGTATAGAAGCTTTTGTCTCAACAAAAGCTTAGATTTGAGATTAGGGTGATTCCAGGTCCTGCACAGCTGACTGACAATTAATACAATGTTGAAAAGAGCTGAACAGAGTAAATAAAAGACAAGTATAAATCTCATAATTTTGTAAAAAAGAGAAAAAAACAACATGTTATTCAATCAATATTTACTGTGAACAGCCTTTGACTATAAGGCAGCATGCATTTTCCTCTTGCACGGTGTTTCTTGTTGGGTCCTTTGGGATGACTTTGTTGAATTTGTTATCGTATTCTCATGTAATCCTGGACTGACTCATGGAGAGAGTACTGTGGGGGCCAGACCATCTGTTGCAGTACTCCTGTGTCATCATGCCACAGATGTTGCCTGATTAATAACAAACACGTACTGATGGTGTTAATGTGTGACAGATGAGAATCTAAACACATTAAGTGGATGTAAAACTTTTGCACAGTGCTGTATGTAAACCTCAGAGAACTTTCAGCGTCAGCGCTCGTGCAGGTGTGCGTTCCTTGAGTGGGTGTGATTGCAAACAGCCCTGTTTTTCTCATCCCTTCTGTCGTGGAATCCTCCCCCCTCCACCCGCCTCTCCCGACGCCCTCAAGAGGGCAAGGTTTAAATCACCTTAAGTGAATCTGGGGGACCAGCATGCGTGTTTGTGTATGTGTCAGTGTGTGCTTGCGTATATATGTGGGCGTGAGTAGCTCCTGACAGAACCAGACTGTTTTTCCCGTTGCTCTTTGTCAAAGGTAAACATTCCAGTCTTGGGACGTTCAATGCCATGTGCCGTTTGATCTCCTCATCATGTGACACCTGAAAGAGATAGAAAGCCCTTCTTATCGTGGATCTCCCAAACACAAACCCTGCAGAAAGCACACGGGGAGGGGGGCTTTGTGTTCAGGGTCTCCGGCTTGTTAGGGATCTGGCTGCGTTCGTGTGTTTTTGAAAAAGTAGGGCCGACTCTGACCTGAGATAACTCTGCTCTGTTTGACCAGTCCGCCTCTCTGATCTGACAGCAGAAGAAAACCCCACACAGCCTGGCAGCTACCACATGTAGCTTTTCTATGAGAATACTTCACATGTTTTAATGCCTCATGTCTCTCCCACTTTATATCAACCTTTAATTACACAGATGTGTGCTTTAAAGCTATGTAAGGCAATATCACACAGTATCACAAGGACCAGCTTTAAACAGGGGCATTTGGGGGCTTGTAAAAAAATATTTTGAACTGTTTAGGATTAAGGAACATTCTTTATTATTTTTTTAAAAAAGCAAAGAACATTTGGGTCACATGAAAATAAAAAGTGCAGCCAGCTCCCAGCGACCCTGGAGACCAGATTCCCTCACAAGGACATAGACTGCAAGCATCATCCTGAAATCACAGTTCAGCTGAGGACAGATGCTGCACATACCCCAGGAAACATGACTTTCATAACTTTGATGACAGCGTATTGTTTGAACAGGTAAACTGGCAGCAGGGGAGATAAGTGGCAGTTAACACTGAAGTTAAAAAAATGTTCAGCACAACTTTATGTCTGCTCATTTGGTGACTTTGTTAAAAAAACAAACAGAACAGGAAGCACTTCACTCCCTGGGAAGTATTTACTTTTAAGTGAATAGTATTGTATTTTGTATCTATTCATGCTGTTTTCTTTGTTCTCTTTAAACATACTTTAAGAAATTTGTAGTGGAGTAAAACTCAGATAAGGGAAGCATGACAGATGTTTACTGTTATTACACAGTGACGCACTGGTGATGCAGGAGTAGGTCATGGATAACTGATTTGTAAATAAGTGGACATGAATAACTTGAACTGCAGAATTTTAGGCTCTGTTTTGCAGATAAAAGACATTTTATGAAAGGTTGGGCTAATTTGACCTTGAAGCAGAAGTCAGAGGTCCAAACTAACATTATGTTTATCCCTATATTATTCCTAGATATCATTCCTTATACATCTATATGGTGTCAATTTAAACAATGGCAGGAAGAAACATGGTTTTAAATAGCTCTATATTGCATTATTATAACTTTGACCTTCAGGTTAATTTATTGACCTTGAAGGAGAGGTCAGAGGTCAGATGTGACATGACATTTTAAATCATTATACGATGCTTTGTATATATTTTTACAACACACACCACCTTATATTTTCAAAGTTAGAAGTTTGTCCAGTTTTCACCTATAAATCATTACAGTAAGCTGACTTCGGAGACCTTGGTGGAAGTAAGTCACATGTTCATGGATCATAACATGACCGAACTCTACACCCATACAAAGTTTTATCAGAATTCGTTCAAAACTATGTTTGCAGACAGAATGGCACGCATGCACACAAAAACTACCAAAAGCATAACCTCCTTGGTTGCAGTAATAACATTAATAAGTGGAAATGTACTGCTAATAGCACTGGCACTGCATCTGTAAAATAATGTCCAATATTATGAGTACTACTCTGCAGCATTATGAATAAAATGATATCGAACTGTTTGAAAACTTGGTTAAAATCCTTTGATATGAAATTATACACTCTTGTAAACTATATACTCCTGTAAAGTTTAAAAAGCTTTATAGGAGTTTTTGTTTTTTAAACTATACACCAGGACTGTTTTGTTATGCTGACATTACATTAGATTAATGGGATACTGTATTATGTGCACAGTGACTATGGATTATGGTTCAAAGCCCCAGAGACAGCTGAACTTTTGTCAGGAACATTAAAGGACCTTAGATGTGAGCTGCTTTCCTGTGTAGTAGCTCGTTAGGATTGAACTAATTGTCTGACAGTTTCAACCCTTTATGCACTAGCCAATTTTTTTTAAGATTAAAAAGGTGTTCCTCATATTCAGTTAGTAATAGCTTCACAACTATGAGACCAAAATAAACAAACATGGACTGTAAGATAATTTGGGCTGAATTGTGATGTTTCTGTTTCCCAGTCAGCTTATCAAACCAGCATTTATCTCCTGCCTACTCAAAACTGTGAATTAAATGCAATCAAGTGCAACTCTCAAAGTGATATATGAGATAAATAAAATACAAGTAAACATAAAATAAAATGCTGTACAGCCCTTGCAAAAGAAAAAAAATATGTTTTGCCAACTCTAAGTCGAGAAAGGATGCTGTCAAAGGACTTCCTGTCCTGTGAGAGTGAGAAAAAATAAACACCATTAGGACATCCTGTAGGACATAGTGTATAAGCTGCACATGTGCACGTGTTTTATTGGTGAATGGCCTGAATGCTGCCTCTGTCCTTTTAACCCTCGTAAAAGGAGCTGCTGTGGCTCAGGGGGTCACCCAGACTTCAGAAGCCATCAGAAGGCCAGTGGTTTGATCCCTCGGCTCCTCAAGTCTTTATGTTTATGTCGAACAAGGAAAAACTAATATGGTCATAGTGCTAACAACAAGTGACTAAAGTGCATACAATAAAGTGCTGCGTGGGAGTAGAGTAAAGGCATTTGAGTACTTAATAAAGTTTTTAAATATCGTACATAAATACCACTATGTTTAAACCTCACTGGTCTGTTACCAGATGGACTATTGACGTCACCTTTTGGTTTGTCCTGTTTTCAAGCCCTCGAGTTTATAATTTTGGTCATTGTCATCTCATGTTGAAACTGAGGACATCGGACACTCACATCCATACCAACTTGAACATCACACATGGAAACACACACTAAAGTTCTGCTTCACCCTAAACCAGGTCCAAGGACCAGGACTGGCCCGGCAAAGACTCTAATGAGGCCCACTGGATGGTTTTTGGAAACGCTTTAGAGGACATAAATTTTGGATTTCTAACTGTATTTAACATGGCTTTCAGCTTTTACTACTGATAAAGACTTGCCCCATGGCCATTCATATAACAACAAAGTAACTGAGTAACAGACAAACAATTACAAACAATTACACGACAAAAAGATTGCTGTTTTTTAGTATCTCCTATAGAAATATCCTTTTTATTTTCCAAGGTAAAAAAGTTTGGTTAAACTTCTTTACAAGAACAGAAATGGGTGTTTTACCCACTTGAGCTCAAAGTGGGCTGTACGTGGCCCAGAATTAGTTCGTTTTCGTAATGGAACCATAATTCACATATTGAATATGTTTGATTGATTGATTGATTGAATCTTTATTTTGAACATGTTGAAAAAGTACAACAAAATAGAATTAAAAGAGACAAATGAACAAAGCAAAACAAAAGGAAAACGAGCAACCACAACTCCAAATAAAGTTCATGTTCAAAAAGGAGGAGAAAGAAGCATAAGCTTATTTAATCCCACCCCTTTTCCACTATATAGTATCAATAGACTACAAAAATACCTCCTTGCAATTACATTATATGGCATGTGTAATTTTTTTTATTTTTTTTATTTTTTATATATACATATATGTTTCTGTCTATCCATACATACGTATATACACATACGCACATATACACATTTTCACCTCAAGGATACACAACCTACAAATATATATATATATACCCATACCAACATACCCGTGCACCCACACACACATGAAAATGTTAGACAAGAACACCCTATCAAATCTCTACCCTTCCCTGTACCCTGTAAAAACCATATCCTTAAACCGCTTTTTAAACTGCGCCATGCTTGGACATTGCTTCATATCATGTTTTGTTCAAGAAGACCTGAAAGTATCTTCTGAGACCATGAATTCAAGATCAAAAATTTTCCCTTTCAGTTTTTTTTTGGGTCAGAATCAGTAATGTAGTCGAGATGTGTTTTCAAAATATGCCAAAACATATAATAAATCTGGGGCTTTATGTGTTCACTTATAAAAAGAGGTTAAAAACACATTTAAACAAGTGGCCTCCCCAAACGAGAAGTAAAGAAACTCTCTACTCATGTGGACTCAGCAGGGATGATATCAAATCAGAGAAGTTGAGAATGAGTATTTATTGGAAAATTATATAAAAGCACATTGTTTACTGTAGCATATGAATGCAGTATTGAACTGACACCTTGCTACTGATTTTTATGTTTTCTTTACAAAAATGTGCGCAAAAAAGTGAATTGGATGTTCAAAATTTCCAGAGGAGGACAACCAGCTCAAATAAACCCCAGGATCCACATATTACATTCAAACAGGACTTCAGCTTGTTAGCTACGAGTCCCCCAAATCTTTATTTCACCCCAGGGCTTGGAGGAACAGAAATCTGGGCAATGAGTTTGAGTGGCTGTTAAACCAATTGGCAGATGATGCAATCTCACAAAGCAGTTACATAGAGATAATGACACCATGCAGGGCATTGCATCAGAAAGTCAGATATTAGGTGATAATTTATCATAGCGTGTAAAGAGGGTTTTTAAATAGGGGGCAGTGTGCACTGGGAAAGGAAAATCTGTTTTTCCTTTAGTGTGTGTGTGTGTGTGTGTGTGTGTGTGTGTGTGTGTGCTGGGGGAGGAGGGGGGGGGGGTCTTTTGGAGGGAACATTCTCACATGCAGTGACAGGACTGAAAATACCTTGCAGCAAGCCGTGAAAATGTGCATGTCGTCCACTGTGGGACCATCAAAGTCCCCAGAGAGCGGCTGGGAGGCCTGGGACGTGTCTGCGGCCACGTCAGGCTAGCCCCCATTCAAAAGCATTGGTCTATTATTATCCCCGGAAACAGATAATTACGACGGGACATTTCCTGGATGAAACTCAAAGGCGTCTCCAGTGCGCGCACGAGGGGTAGACGGGGATCGCATACAGAGAGTCCCGAGCCCTCCAAACGGCGACCCCGTTTCACGGAGCAATTTCTGAAACTGGAGTTTTATTATCTCCTCGCAACGCTCCGATGCTTTCTCATGTCAAAATTAGAGCCACCGGTTCGCTCTCGGAAGGCCCACGCTCCAGGCGCTCAGCGTGGGCGTGCGTAATTTGCGCCCATTGTTGTTATTTTTGCTTCTTCTCCAAAGTTGTGTAAGAAGTTTGTTGAGGACAATTAATAAAAGCCTATTATGAATGGACCAATTCATGAATATTCAGTGTTGTTCCAGAGGAGGTCATCTGCAGCAAAGCCCCCCACTCCAAAAAACAAGGAACTATTTCTCCCCTCAGTCAGTTCATGCGTGTCCTCTTCACAACTTATAGAAAAACAAAAAGAAACAAGAGAAAAACGGCGCTGATAACTCATTGCCCGCGCCTTGTTACTTTAATGTGATACTCTGGAGTTCAGTGTGGCACCCGGGTGAGGAAAGGGGGTCCTTGATTGCAACAGCAAACACTGGTGTCGTCACTCATCGGCGGTACACGCAAAAAGCACTGCCTGTTCCAAACTAAATATTGACGCGAATGTTGTATTCAAATGAGCTGCCTGACCGGACGTGGACGGACCAATGAGAGCCCATCGTATCATTACACCTTCTTTTCAGAAATCATTCATAACGCCGACGCGTCAAAGACTCGCAGAGGAGCCGGCTATAAATACGGCTGCGCGCAACGCACAGTTAGACATTTTCCCAAAATCAAACGAAAGACACAACTGAGGAGCAGGAGGCGACCCGGCTCGTACCTCTGATCATCATCTCTGCCTTGCGCTACATTTCATATTTAGTATCCAGATAACAATGCTGGCCGTGGCTGGATTATGCGTAGGACACGTCGTGACGGCGGCTCTGTGCTCCGTGCTGCTCACAGGGACGCTGGGGTCCCCGGTGGTGGGGCCAGAGCCGATTCGCTGCGCCCCGTGTACTCCGGAGAAGCTGAGCCAGTGTCCAGCGGTGGCGCCCGGATGCGCCGAGGTGTTGCGGGAGCCCGGCTGTGGATGCTGCCTCGCCTGCGCTCTGAAAGCAGGGGAGCTGTGCGGGATCTACACGGCGCCGTGCGGCTCCGGGCTGAGGTGCGTGCCGAGACCCGGCGACCCCCGGCCTCTGCACTCCCTCACCCGCGGACAAGCCGTGTGCACGGAGAGCCCTGTGCCTGAGCCCACCCCCGAGCCCCAGACACAAGGTAAGGCCTATCACCTCCACATTCTCCATCAGTGTTTCAGATCATCTCAGCAAACCCTCAACATTGGGATCTTTTACAGTCGCACTCATTCATTCATTCATTCATTCATTCATTCGTGTTTTCTCTCCAGATCAGGAAGAGCCAGAGCCGTTGGAGATGGACAACGCAGCCATCATCTCGGACCCCGGCTACAGCCACTATCTCCCCGGTCACGGCAGGCCGTACGACCCGCGGGCTGCCGCCGACGCTCAGGAGAGCATGAAAGCCAAACTCATCGCCATCCGCAAGAAGCTGATAGAGCAGGTACTGACACTGGGTCCGCATTACTGTGCTGAAAATCCTCACTGCGATGTGTTGCTAAAAGTTTCTTTGGGAGGTTTGAGAGACGGCTGGTGCGCCACAAGGGCGCGCTCGTGTGCTGTTTGAAATAATGGAAAATGTGTGCGTGTGTGTGTGTCTGCAGACTTATTGAATTTATTGAAGACTTATTATTACAAGTTTGATATGTAGTTTTATGTCAGCCCACGTGCTTGCTGATAATGAGACGCGGCTGATTATACTTTGTTTGTATCAACTGAGATTAACCCATCTCCATCCTGTGTGTGCTGTGCAGGGGCCCTGTCACCTAGAGCTGCAGACGGCTTTGGAAAAGATTGCCAAATCCCAGCAGAAGTTAGGGGACAAGTTAACCAGATTCTACCTCCCCAACTGTGACAAAAACGGGCTTTACAAACCCAAGCAGGTTGGTACCTTCAGTAAAAGGACTGTGTGTGTGTGTGTGTGTGTGTGTGTGTGTGTGTGTGTGAGAGAGAGAGAGAGAGAGAGAGAGAGAGAGAGAGAGAGAGCGAGCTCCCAATACCCTGCTGTAATATAATTGTGGGTGAATGAGAGATTTTGTTGTATGTGTGTGTGTGTGTGTGTGTGTACCCAACAAAGGCACTGAATAAGAGGGTTTCTTCTTCCCTTTCTCTGCACAGTGTGAATCCTCGCTGGACGGACAGAGGGGTCGATGCTGGTGTGTGAATTCCTGGAATGGCAAGAGGATTTTAGGTTCGACAGAACTGCCTGCAGGTGCCGAATGCCCTTAAAGAGATCAACCACTGAAGCGGATCGCATGAGAAGAAGAAGAAAAAGAAGACGCAAGCCACTGATGTTTCCTTTATTTTAATATCTGTTTATTTATTGCTCTTGTCCATGGTGGTGTTTAATTCAGGTACACTGTCATTGCGGGACTGTGGGTCCCAACCACCCCGATCCCCTACCCCCCACCTCCTCCTTCTTCAAACACCCATCCCAAAGAGAGAAAATATATTTTTGTTTTTTCTGAAAAGTAGATTTTAATATTAATGTATTTACTCTTCAGCCTTATTTATTTCAATTGTATTGCATTTTATTTGTAATTATTTCATAAGTATTTATATCATCTTGCGTTGCCTTATTGTTATTGTTATATTATAATTATTATTTTTATCTACATGTATAAAGTGTATATATGTATCTTGGCCCTAAGTAGCTCCATTGCTGAGTTGAGCTCGCTCTACCCTTAAGGAGTTGTTTGGAGGTTTGCTTGATGAACCAAGCAAGAACAAAAGCACTGAGTGACCAAATGTCATTTAGAAGTATTTCTGAATGCTGTATCTTTTTAATGTTCCAGTTTGTCCTCGTTTTTGTCTTTGTGTTGTTGCTGTCTTTTTATTATTTTTTGTCAGTGAATGCAAAATTCTCAGTCGGGAACTCCTTAAATACTCAGAAAACGTTCCCCATGATCCCGTGGGGATGCAGATAACATCACAGGCGGCGGCTGCTCACATTCGCCGCCTCTCAGACGGGTATTTCAACATTTACCTACCTCCGATATTTACGTGTCTGTTGTCACCTGTGTAGATGTCATAAAAAAAGATTTGCTACTTTATACATGTTGCCATTCCTCTCTGACCAACAAGAAAAAAAGAGAGAAAAAAAGAGCCCTGCTGTGTGCGCTGGCTCGACTCTAGCCACATGCTGCTGTTGGAGAGAGAATTATTGTTTATGTGAGTCTATTCCAAAGTGACTAACTGCTCACTCGTGTGTATGTACACTTTTGTAATTGAGATATAAGAGAAAGAGAGAAAAAATGGTGATATATTTAATAAAAACATTAACCTCAGCTATGTGCTCCTGACATTTCTTTCCCCACAAGCAGGCTTGTTTTGTGCACTGTAAGGTGGAGAAAACATGAGAATAATAATAACAGCTTCATCAGGACATGATTGGCAGAGGCTGTGTCGATGCTCTCCCGGACCACTTTTGCTATATTCAGTGTGTGTTTGTGAGCAGTGTTATCACAGTGATCTAAAGTGGAGGTCCTTTTTCTAACTTTAGCCGGTTCTCTGGGACAAGCAGCTCTGCGCTGCCTTTTGACCTGTTCTCTGTTTGCCTTGGTCGGGCACAGGAATTTGCTTCAACCTCTCATGCCCACTGCCAGCCTGCCTGGCACCACCACATTTATTTTTGTTCTTTACAAATTGAACCTTTGCTTTATCCTTATTGACACATTCCAAGACTGAAGGGAGCCCAACTGCATTCAAAAAACAGGAGCACAAAAAAAAATAGTGTTCCTGAAATTAAGATGAAGACAAGTCAGAGAAGTGGGGAAAAAGACACAACTGAGGCAGCAGCTTAAAATGTGTTGCATTTTTATTTAAAAAAAAAAAAAAGACATTAAATATTCAAAATCATCTCCTTTCTCAGAGAAAAATAATAGCTGTGTGATTTCTAGTTAGCTATGATAAAAAAAAAATCATTGCATGATAAACTTGAATACATTTACCCGTGAACAGAGAAGAGTCTTACCAGCAAGAAGAAAACAAAAGCAAGAAAGGAAAAGATAAAAGGTGACATTACACAAGTGTGACCCTGGCTCTGCTAACAGACTGGGGCAGGATGGCTGGGTGTGCATGGAGAGAACTGACTTACTGAGAGGTGAGAGGTTCACTGGCCTTAAGAAGCAGTGAACTACGATGAGGATGTATCTGAATGTCTGACTGATGTAGATGTGCACAGAGCTATCCAAAGAGCAACAGAAGGAAAAGGTTGATTTAAAAAAAGAAGAAAACATTCATTAGTGATTATATTCCCCAAAGTACACTGAATCATAGACTTTTGCTGTGCAATTGGTGAGTCACTGGTGTTCATAAGAAGTTTGGATCAGCTTATAGTTCTTTCTTATATAAATAAGGTTTTTTTATTTTTACGTACTGTACATGATGTCTAGTCAGACACAAAGCTGGCCAGGAAATACTAATACTAATACTAATACTAATACTACTAATAATAATAATAATAATAATAATAATATATAAAAAGACACACAAATATTAGGGAGGGAATAGCTTAAACATATTTTTATGTGTGTCCTCCCCCTTAACATCAAGTCTTTGAATAGATTGGATATAGCACCAACAGGCTGGTTCTAAGATGTTGCTGTCTGTTAGAGGAAGTTTACAGCCGATGTTTTTTATGCTACCAAGCTACTGGGCAAGCATTCTTTGTCGGCGCTCTCTCCACTTTTCAAGTCTTTACACAGGACGCAGGAGAGCATCAGGGCAGGAAGCTCCTCGAGGAGGACCACACCTCCTCCCTCGGACCCCCTACCACTTGTGTGAATGCATATTTGGTGCCGTGTTCACCTTGTGGAGATTTGTTGGCGTACGATCATACAAGCAAGTTTTTTCAAAGAAACAACAACAACAACAACAACAACCAAAAGAAAAGAGAAAAGAAATAGTTGCATTGAATGGAAAACTTCTAAAGGGGCTGATCTCTAAGTTTGCTGTCAGAAGTCCTGGTGTAGTTTTGTTTCTTTCTTTCTTACATTTTTTTCCTCCTCCTCCATAGGTTAGTATTGTTTTTTGTTGTTGTTGTTTTTCAAACTGTATCACACTCTTTCATCTGACATTACCTAGGAAAGGAATGCAGATGCTGATAGGTCCAATTGTCTTTAACTGCATGCATTGACAAGTAGCAGTGCAGCTAAAGTGCTTTAAGTGCTTGTGCTTGAAGCATGAGGGGCAGCTGGCACCTGTGGCAATGCAAGCCAGTCATACCGGGCTCACCCCGATTAAAAAAAAAAAAAACCTACACCAGGTTGCATCACTGACAAGAGAGGAGTACTGGAGGTGGGCAGGGTGCTGGAGAGAGGAAATTAGGCACACGGATTGGACACACCTTCCAACAGTAGGGGTGAAGACAAGAAGGGTTGGATGGGCTAAGTGAGAAGATGTATGACAGAGGGGCTGAAGGCCAAAGGGGGACATGGATGAAGACAAGAACAGCAGGGGCACCAAAAAGAAAGACGAGAAGTTAAACTAGCCAAAGTGATCCCTAAAATTGCAGAGCAGCATGCAAGTGCTTAATACTCCTCTGAAAACATGTCTTTCAGATATCAAACGTGAACCTGTTAGCATGACAGGACACTCTGAAGAGCTTGTGACTTGCTATTGCTGCAGGGACTGGCAGCTGCAGTTACCAAAAAAATATGCAAAATTCCACTAACCATTCCTGCTGTTGCTACATAAGCCATCTTTCCACTGCTCATTCCCATTGTCATTTTCACTTTGGTTGGCTTTTCACATCAACAAAAGAGTTGACCAACCTTCATAAAGTATCATTTTCTTTCTTTTTATGCCAATTTAGTGGATGTGTTTTCAGAAGCTGGTGAAATTCAATTCAATTCAATTCAATTCAATAGTTGCAAAACACAACAACAGTCACATCAGGCACTTTATACTCCAAGGTAAAAACCCAACAATAATAAAGGGAAAACCCCCAAAATCAGATGACCCCATATGAGCAAGCACTTGGCAAAAGTGGAAAGGAAAACTCCCTTTTAACAGGAAGAAACCTTGAGCAGAACCAAGCTCGGGAAGGAGCAGCCATCTGCCATGAACACTTGGGGGTGATGGGAGGGAGACAAGACAAAATATATACTGAGTCAGAAAATCTTCCCTCTTACATATTCTGTGATCACTTGACATTAACAGAACAAAAACTGTATTCCAGGAGCTTTATTGCATTGTCTCCTTGGCCAAGCAGCATCTGTAGATATAACGTAATAATAACGTAGCTTTAGCATCCAATAGAACTATAAGTTTACACTCTTAAAATGTGTCCCGAAGAACTGGACTTTCCTTCAAAAGCAGTTTAAGACGTTTACAGTGCCATGAAAACTTTTTTTTCCCTGATTTTTTTTGTTATTTTGCATTTTAATCACACTTAACAAATTTTAATGTTAGACAGAGATAGCCCTGGTTTTCGAACATGAATGGTCTGTTTAAGGTCACGCCAAAGCATCTTAATCAGACTAGACCTCGACTAGTTCACTCCTAGTCCACTGTTTTCTTGAGCCATGCAGAGGTGGACTTGCTGGGGTGCCCTGAATGTATTGTATTGCTGCATTACCTTACGTGCCCTTCGGGCACATGGCACAAACTGATGGTCGGAAATTCTCATTCAGGATTTTCTAGAAGAGCAGAAATCCCATTACTTTTTTTTAGTATGAATGGCCAAAACAGGAGGTTTTTATCAATATGAAAAGCCGTCAAACTTATGAAAATACAGTTAAAAATCCAAAACTTCTGTTTGTGCTTGTTTATGGTGAGCAGCAGATCAAACAAGATAAGAATTCTAAATAGCTTCAACGCACATTTTCATTAAGACACTTAGACACTGAGCCACGGCTCTGTGCTACATGGACACATTTCCGCATCTCTGCCATTAAAAGAAACTTTATATATAGGTTATTTTATGTAATATTCAATACTGAACTGCAATTTTTGTCTTTTTTAGAAAAGCAATTTTTTATTCACTGTTTTCCTAAACGCCTTGTTTTTATAGATTTACTATGAGGGAGACTACGCATCAGGTTTAAGGCCTGGAAAAGTTTGAAAACTTTTGTTTTCCACAATGAAAAAAAAAAAATTAGGATCACCTTAGCCAGCTCCTAATTTTATAAATTCTGCACTCGGGTTTGCGTCTCCAATATCATTGAAATGCACCCAGATGCAGCTAAGTTTGAACAGCTTTTCCCCTTGCTAAACAAAAACATTATTTGAAAACTGCATTTTGTCTTTCCTTTGGCTATCTGTGTCCAATATTAGAATTCATTTGATGACCTGAAACAATTGGGTATGGCAAATATACAAAAAAAGGAAGAAGAGAAGGAGAAAATACTGTTTCATGGCACTGTATCAGGATCTTTGTGTATACTGTTTTAGTTATAGCTGCTCTCCTCATCAAAGATGCAAGCCTCAAAATTGTCAAGCACGATACTCATAAGGTAGCTTTTCAGTGAAGTATTGCTTTATGCTACTGAAGAAGAGGAAGAGCTGAATCTGAAGAGGAGGTAATGAAAGGCTAGTTTTTAAGGCACTGTGGCTGCATGGACTGCCTCCAATCCCTTTGCCCTGCAGGTTAGTAACAAGGAACTAGAAACAGCAAGGCTGCCCCCCGAGCTGCACTAAAAAGTTGAAGCCCTACCATCTAATATTTTATAATCCTTCACTTAATAATGGACCCTGAGCCAGAGTGCTATGTTTTTTCTGCATTGTTTAATGGAGCAGGGCCTGGGGATGGGCAGTCAGACATCTCTAAACTGAGTTTAGTGACATGCAGTATTTACACAAACAAACACACAAACTCACACGCCACTTGCATGCAGACATGGAGCTGTGCATGCATGTTACACAGCCACACACACACGCAGTTACTAACTGGCAGATGGGCACACAAACACAAACAAACAAACAAACAAACAAACAATGGCGTTGGTTTTTTAAGAGGTGGGGGTGCAGGTCACAGTCACAAACAACTCCTCTTTAAAGTGAGTGGAAAAATCCCTCCTTCCTCTCTCTAAAAGAATAGTGCAGTTGACGGGTCCCCCTCCCCTCCCCAGCTTTCAGCTTAAACCTTTATTTTAAAAAAAGGACAGAGGTGGTTCCCCCTAGCACAGGACAGATAGCTGTGATGGACAGAAGGCTGTGCGCTATCCTTTACCCCTCCCCCTCACCTTCCCCTAGTCCCCTCTTCCCTCCCTCCAACAGAAGCAGGACCTGAAATCAGAGGTCCAGAGTTCCTTCAGATGTTTACATAAAACTAAATGCAAGAGCACAGTGGGATCTCGTTCTTTCTCGCCCCCCTCACCCCCTCGCCCATCCCTCCCCCATATTACACCGTCTTCCCCTTTCCATCCACTTTTTGTTCCTCCATCCTCTCATTTGCTCTCCAGGTTGTAGCACTGCTTCTCGCCCCACTGCCTGCCATCGTAGCCGGGGAGAGGCTGCCCATATTTGTCCACGCACCAGCAGTAGCCCCGCCTCCTGCCTTTGGACGGACGGCACTGTAAAAAAAACACGAGGAAGAGAAGACAAAGAAGTTTAGTCTGCCACTTGTTCGATTTCACAGAACCAAAGGTACACCAACCGGTGTCATAAGCAAGATCATCGCTCATCGAGCTTTGACATCCACCTCTAGTTTGGGTGGGGTTAAAAAGGTAGCAGAGGACTTATCCCTCTGAGACACACTGGGAAAACAGATTAGCGTTTCCACGGAGAGGAATTAATGCCTTGACACAGCTTTAACAACACCACCTTCAATGTGCATGCTTGTATTATAATAACACCCCATCCCTCTGTTGGTTTTCAGATCTCAGATGCTTGTCAGCAGGCCAAGTCATGCCTCAGCAGAACTCTCATTAGACAAACCCGTCGATCACGGAGTGGAATGCCCTGCTACCTGAGTTTTTATGTGAGTAAAACATCAGCGATACACAACACACACAATGCAGGGGTTTGCTTTGTGTAAGACAGTAATAAATGCATCATGATTAGAGCAGGAGAGCTTTTGCAGCAGCATTATGTGTGGGCAGCGTGCTGTTGAGTTTGCCCAATTTAGGTGCTGTGGAGGAGTTTACTTTGTGCTACCGGCCACTGGGGGTAAATGATGAAAAAGCAGATTATTTCTGATAGAGAGGCGCTTGGAATGAGGAATGCTCTGAGTGAGTGAGAGTGTAGAGTGTGAAGGTAAACATGGGGTTGCTAAAATATTTGCCAAGGCCAGTTGGAGGGCTGCAAACCAGTGCTGCTATTCTGGGAAGCTGGCAGGCACTCAAAATCATCTGGAGTTAATTATGGCCTGCCCCAGTGCACGGGGCGCATGTGAGTATAAACACACGTTAGCAAATACGCAGCAGCACACAAACAAGAATTGTATGTGCTGCACACATACCCCCACCCCCCCACCCCCCCACCTGCTCCCACACATGTACGCAGTAATATCAGATGTCCCACAGGAGGTTCGGCTTTGTAGAGTGGCAACTTTATGAGGTGCATTTTGGGGGTACACATGGAACAGCACAATCAGTTAAACCAGGTTCAGGTCTCAAATTGTCCCACTCCTCTTAGCTCCCATCATCTCCCACCGTGGGAGTGGTGAGAGAGAGGTAAGAAGTCCAGCCACGACCGAGATACGCCTGTCTGCCTCGATGGCAACCGTCGGTAAGTACCGGCAGTCTAGGTGTGTGATCAGAAAGTATGTACTTGTCATGGATCGCTGTGTGGCAAGCAGGAGGAGGACCCAAATGCAAAACTCACAGACACGGGGATGAACTCGAGAAACACAGCTTTAATGCTGGCACGGCAGAACACAGGAAATACAAAACTAAACTGGGGAAAAGTAAACTAACACTCGCAGGTAGACACAGGAAGATCCACACAACAGGGAGGGAGGGAGAACGCGACGCCGAACAGAGGAGACGCAGACAGAAATACACAGAGGGTTAACGAGGAAAGTGGGAACACACGGGGAACACAGCTGACACAGATAACCATAACGAGACAGGGCGGGGTGAACATAACACTGACGGGAGACGGGCAGAGTCAAACAGGAAGTACAGAGGTTCAGACAGGAGGAGAGAGAGCACGGGGAAAAAAGACATAACGGGCTGGGGAAACATGGAATAAAACATAAGGAGAGACGAGGGCTCATAAATACACAGGGGGTAAAAGCCACGAAGGGAAAACACTTAGGGAACAACACAACAGGGCAACTCAGGAAACATGGCCTAAATAGGGAACAAAATACAAACATACAAGAAAACTAAGAACACTGGGCCAACATGGCCCAGGACCATGACAGTACTGTAAAGAGCACATATGTTTTTCTTTGCACACCAACACTTTCTATGTCTTTTCTGCATGAGTTCAAACACTGTTTCACTCAGCCTTTCATACTTAATTTTAATTTTTAACTTTTATTACATTATGCACACCAATCACCCACAGCTCTGTTAGGTCTAAATTATCATTGATGATGACCTGAGAACCTGAATCTCTAATCTCTAAGCCCAACTTTTCTTAAAAAAAAGAAAAAAAAAGACTAAACTAAATGAATGCAGTACCCCATTTAGGGAAAGTGTCAGATTGCATTTTAGTAAAATGATTAATGTGATGGCCCGAGCAGTGAAGGAAGTCAGACACAGGTTAAAGTGTTTTAACTTGCCAGTGTATCAGTCAGGGATGTAAAAAACAACAAATTAAAAGCTGAAAATCTGCACTTCAATCTCAAACTGAGTGCTATACTTAGATTTCTAACATCTATCAGTAAACATTGTAAACAAAACTGCAATGTTCCTTGGCACAGGGAGACAGATGGAGTGTGATCAGGTGTCCTTTTTCCAGTGTAATCAAGATTCATGTACAGCCTGAGTGCATGATCAAAGGCAGCTTTATAGAGACAGCAATCTATTAAAATACCTCACTAACAACTAGTGGAGTCTGGAGATAGGTACACGACCACATGTGCCCCTAACATCATCCAGGCATTCTTGTCTGTGAACTCAGTATTTTGGTTGTTATCGTCTTCCTACTCCTGTCCCCTTGGAAAGATGGAAAGGAGAGGAAAAATGTGCATGTGTGCTTATCCCTGTTGCTTGGCTACCTTTTAATTTCTATTCCAGCCTCTGCAGTCCTTTCTTTAGTGCTTCACTCCAAACACACGCATAAGTACAAAACATCCACTAAGCAGTGAATGTCACTACAGATGATGCTGCGCACAGAGCCAATGCTGACCGGTTGAAAAGCTGGAAAGGGAACAACAGCTAAGTTCACCAAGAAGGGAGAACAAAAGTTAACAAAAAGTAGCACAAAAAGAGCAGACAGCAGCTGCAGTGGATGGTTTTCATTGTTTGTTTTTTTTCACCTGATTTCTCTTACTCTCTCTTACTCTCCATGGATGTACTCTCTCTGCTGAATATGTCCATCCCTTCATGACACAGTGTATCTATCTTATGCTGGCTTAGTGCAGCATAACAGCCATGGCACAAAGCTCAGATCATTTCAAACTGGTTTCTTAACATAACGATGAGTTTGCTTTACTCAAACAGCCTCCACAGTCACCCGATCACATGCAGAGTCCAAACCCTGCGCCAGCCTAAATCCCATGCCCTATATTCTGAGCCTCATAGCCCCAAAACTAGCCCTGCCTGGTCCACATGGTTGTCACTAAAAAAAGCAACAAAAAACAAAGCATATTTCATCTACCTTGCAAAGCCATAATGCTACCTTTATGAGGTGTGCATGCATGTGCGTTGTGTGCATGAATGCAAGCTCTTGTAATGCTGATCTTAATAGCTAACAGCAAGGCTGCTGGGCTTCACGCACATTAAAAAGAGCCTGGTCTGACCACTGGATAAACACCAGCTCATAAAATGCAATGTGTTTGTGTGTGTGTGTATGGGCGCATGTATATGTATTTATGTAATCAAGCGGGCATCTGTATGTGCTTGCAAGTGCATTTGGGAGTAGCTGCAGGATATTGCTTTTTCTTTAAAAAAGTGTCTAAGTGAAGAGAACTCCAGAATAATTTGTTTGTTTTAGAATATTGGCAACACACAAACTTTAAAATAGAGTCTTAAATATTGCTTCACAAGTTTACAAAGTGGTAGACTGGAAGAAGGGAGATCAATATAAGTAATGACTCGATGTGGTCAAACCATAGAGGGAGAAGAGGGTAAATTTAAAACAGTGTATTTGGACGATTATCTCTAAGAGAAAGATTTCTACATATACACTGCTTAACAAATTTATTAGACCACCACCCAATGTAAGGTTTATTAACATTATTAAAAATTACATATTTAATTTTTGATGTTTCTCTAATGGCTCATCCCCCAGTTTGCACAAGCTCTTTAAAGATGATTAAAAAGTATTTACTAATAAAATATAACTATTGCTGTTTCATGTAATAATAATTTCCAAATGTACTGTTTTACAGTTCAAATTCAATTCAAATGCCAAATTGCTGTTTACTTGCAGCAGAAAATTCATTTTAATGGTAGTCAAGTTTGGGTTTAATTTAATAACTAATTTAACTCAGCTCAGTGATTAAAGTCATGTCTAATTTCAAACACGTTTTTGACATGTATAATTTATAACATCAATAATTTGTTAAGCACTCTATCTGTTAACCATAAACATAACCACCTACTAGCCAATATTTGCACATTAAAGCTTCATTTATTTCTACTTGTGTTAAAGCTACATCGATCTATTTAATATTATTATGATAAACATTGATTATCTTTTAGATACAACAGTGTTACATATAGTGTAATATAGTTAGTGTGACAGAGTCAGCTACATTAACCCTCTGAGATCCAAGTCATCATAGCTGATAATCCTTATCAAGACCCTACTCTGTTTTAGCGAAAAGCAAAAAGGGATATTTTGGGAAAAAAATGTGTAGGTGAATAACATGGATCATTCTGTGTTCTCCTGGTAACCCTTAAGTCTAACTACTTATGTGAATGTTAATTTGACACATACGTACTATGAATCTTAACCCTTTAAGACCTACCATAGAACCAAGTCCGCCAGAGCTTATATTATATTTTTACATGCTGTGGAGCCATTTTTGGGAGCATTTCAAGTTGCTATACATCAATACAACCATTATAGCCCAAACTTTAATAATATGTCTGCATTAGGTGCATAATAATTACATAAATTGCAAAAAAGTGCAATAAACTACAAGAAAATTGAAAATCGTTTTTGTTTTTTTAACATATATTTCTAGTTAGAGAAATTTAAGAGGCTCATCCCTCAAAACTGTAAATACAAAAAAGTTGCACAAACTAGTTTCCCACCACAGGAAATTTATTTTGAGTGTCTTCATAGTTTTATTTTTGAAATACACCAATTTTTATACACTGCAGGAAAAACGAAAATAAATATTATAGTGCAAATTTGCAAAATAACAGCATATGCATCAAAATAAACTATTTCCAGCAGTGCAATATGAGTCCTAAGCATCCCAGAAACGACACAGAAAGTCATAAACTCAAACATAACTTTTTAAAACACAAGTATAGGCTCATAAGGCCCCGATCGTAAAAAAACTACATTTCCGCAAAATGACGTCACTTCCGGTTTCGGGCAGGTCATGCGGTCATGTGATAGTTCACGCTGATGGACGTAGGAAGTGTTACAAACAGCTGATTGGATCGGCGAAGCGTGTTTCTGGAATATCATGTTTTTGTTGCTGCAAGTGATTTTTATGCAGTTTTTGCAAAGCTATATGTGGAAGGAAACTGTGACCTAGGACAAGCTGATGGCATAAGATGTAAGTACAACTCCTCCGGTTTCATATGCAAAAAAAATTATTGCGCTAGCTTATGTGGTTGCAGAGCTACCGGGATTTAAAAATAGTTACGCAAAATGGAGCGTGTCCGCTCCGATCGGCTGTAAAGGGTTAAAATGCCAATGGCACACCCCAATAAGAGCAGGCTCTCGCAGTACAAGATGCTAACCTGATCAAGTGTCTATGGATGCGCTGCTCCACAGTCTGCATCCAGTAACACACAGAATCCTAAAGGAAACACTGCCAACATTCCAGTGACAACCAGGACACCCCCAGAGGTTCTGCCAGCATGTCCTGTCAGAACAGAGCTGAGACATAATATTAGGCAAGTGATTTTAATGTTGCAGCTAATGGATGTATACCTCCCAAAAAACATTCATACATGTTTGTTGGCACATGTAATTGAGTTCAATTAAAGCAAAAATAATAATCGCCATTATTTTTGGTCAGTAACTTTGGAAATATTATAATTTATTGAAAAACAGATATACTTTTTCATGTTAAAAAAATTATATTTACATTACTGTTAATGGTAGAGCACTGTGCATTTACGTTCCCTATCACGAACGACAAGACAGGCATATCTGAGAGCCTAAACAGAGAGCTACTTCAGCAACCCCAACAATGCAAAATATGCAAGAAAGATCTTCCTGCTAAAAGTGGAAGAAACAAACTTGTTTCACCACTTGAGGCAAAAACACATAGCATGGAAAGATAAATAAAAAAATAAATAAATGGCTCAAACCCAGCATTGCCGGAGCGCTTGCTATCTGCATTCCATATGAGAGGAAGAATAAATCGTTTATGGATTACTGATGGAGTTAATGGTGCTGCTTTAAGTAGTTGCTTAAGGCAGGGCTTTAAGCAACTACTTAAAAAGGTGGACCCAAGATACAGCCATATTTTGAATTAGTGTGTGTCAGCATGTCTGGACTGTTTTGTATGTGTCTTCTGTGCCTTTAAGAGTCTCTCCAGGTCCTCCTGATTGGTTGAGCTGTTTTGGGCTGGCTTTGGTCTGGCGGCTGCTGATTGGCCCCTATTATCAACTGGCTGCTTCAAAAAGCCCGTCTCCAGCAGTTGTTCCCCTGGCAGCAACTGGCAGCAGCAGATCTGTCTTCAGCCTCCAAACTTGCAGTGCTTGATCTTGTGTGTATTTTGACAACAACTAGGTTTTTTATATAGTATTGTAAATAGTCGTGTCCATCTGTAAATAGCACTAAAGCAGAAGAGGTGAACTGTCTATATAATTTTGGACGCTTTGTCTTGTTTATGAAGCTAGGGAGTTCGAGGTAGCACTTGTCTTTTGTTTGGTTTTGTTTCATGTAGGGTTGAGGTAGCACTTTTCGGGAATAGCTTGTTTGGTTTGTTATTTTGGCCTTTGTTCACCCTGGAGTTTATCCTTTCAGTTTTGGTGTTATTGGTATAGCAATAAACCTCACCTTTAATGATAAAATGGCTATTGGGTCTGGCTTATGGGACGGGGTGGGGACACCCTTTTGAACCCCTTTGTTGCGCTTCTGTACTCCTAGACCGGGACATAACACAATACTGTAGGTAGAAAATAATGTTCACTTTCAGCTTTTTTGTGTGACAAGGTTGGGGAAGAGTTTCAAAGTTTTACTTGTGTGTAACCTATACTTTTACTTAAAATTTCAGAGAAAAACACCACCTATGCTGCTGTTGTGCTTACATATTGACTTACGCTGTATCACTACTGTTACACTACAGGATGCTGCTGCTGACACCTTGTGGCAACTGATTCAGACTTTGATTTAGGTGATTTAGGTCTGTCACTTTGTTTTGTTTGCGCTATTAAATATTGGTTCTCACGAGCCGCAATCACCAATAAAAGATTAGGTATTTACTTTTAGCATCAGAAATATCATCATCACACATTTCCTTTACTTTGCCACCAAACTGAATACATTTCAAACATTTATCTGAAATATGAAAATAAATGGAAATTCCTCTGACAAGAATATGAATAACACCTTTCAGGACTTTACAGAGTTGCCTAATTTGCAGCATGAAAAAGGGATTTTTTTATTTATTGAAAATGTTAATATGCTCAAGTAAAACTACTGAGAAGTACAGTTTGGTTATCGGCATCTAAATTTAGGTACTGTGTTGGCATCAATAATAAAAATATTCCCCTGCTCTGCGTATTATGCATGAGACACTGGAAAAAGGGGCTTATATTTCAAAGTGAAGAAGAAAGAGAGATGGATTATAAATCTAGGGAGGGAAGAGAACTAGAGAGAGACAGGGTGAAAATAGCTGTCTGGATCCCCAAAGGTTGGCCAGTTATTATAAAGCCATTGTGGTTGGTGTGTACATTTCCACAGATCCTTCTGAGTCACGCTCAATAAGTCAACCCTTATGGGCCTGGCAGTGTCAGGACCTAGTGAATGAGGACGCTGAAGGGTACACAGGCACCTGGCTCAAATCCTTAACCCACAGCCTCCTCCTCCTGCTCCTCTTCCTCTTGACACACACTCAAAACTCTAAAAGAGTACACACAGAGACACACACTGTCGTTCCATTCACAACCCTCTGCAGGGTGATTCCTGTCCAAACAAGGAAGGAAAAGCCAGGTGGGTGGAAGGGCAGGATGGACGGAATGATGGAGCGGGCAAGCAGAACAAAAGATGTGTGGATGACCGTAGGCACGGCACAATGGGGGTAATGATGGGTGGTGAAATGATGAATTAAAGAGAGAGTGAGATTTTGAGGGATGTAATGAGTGGTCAGTGTTGGGAATGCCTGGCCTGAATGGGGATACTGAGCCAATTCATATAACTCCAGCTAAAAATAGGTTCCTCCTTGCAGTTTTTTGCTAATGGCACGTACCTTTCTTATATGAAAATAACACAACTATAGGGTTGATACGTGAGCATGGGTATGCCAAAGAGGTAAGATGGAAGCCTAACCTTAACCCTGACCCCACCCTTAAACCAGTCACCTGTGACTGGGTGAATGTTAAGAGGTCAAGGCTACTGGCTACACTGCTGCACCATTTTGCATTTAAATAGAAAAGTACAGCAACAGAGGTTGAATGAAGCTTGAATGATTAACGCAACTTGAAGTGTTTCCGACACATAGATTTTTTATTGGAGGAATAAATTAATTATGACTTATTTCAGCATTTATTTCATTTTCATTCTATTGCTCTTATTTTTGAAAGTTCAGGTGCTGTTAACCCCCTATCTCTAGTCCTTCCCCTAACACTAGTCTGACTAGTGCTGTGATGGACCTCAGTGTCATTTAGCTAAAATCCAGACACTTAAACCCCATAGCTGCAGAATGCAACTGGGACAGTGATTCTTCTTCTGCTCTAGAAAAATGGAATTAGCTATACAGCGACTCTTACTAGAATCTGTCTCGGATAGTGAAACAGTCCATGTGCCACGCAAGCAAACTCACCAGGGCTGCAGTAGAGCCACGACTAACCTTGCTACCTACAGTTCATTATAGTGGAGTTGGAGTCATTCCAGGATGGGAGGAACTGACTTGAGAGGGAGTATATGCACTTATATGGACAGTCCATAGGAGCTAAATAGTCTAATACTTTTTCTTTTTCCAAAATATGATTAAATAAAAATAGTGCTGGGGAACCACTTTGAAAGTGTTGTTTTCCAAATTACCACTAACTTGACAGTGGAACAAGCTGAACCATAGCAAACCTAACCAATGGTGTAAAATAATGTTAAACTGTTGAGACAAAAGTAGTTCAATGTACATTATTCAGTTGGTAACTGAGTCAGCTTTGGGTTTACATACATGTCTGTGAGTCAGAACCCTGCCTTCTAGAGACTTGAGTCCAGGTGGGGGTATTGCACGCAGCAGAATAACTCATTCAGCTCAAATAGCATGCGACAACTTGTCTGAACATTTGTTTATCTATAATGACATTGCTGTATGAGCTCTGAGCCACACTCACCCTTTTGCACATGTTCCACAAGTTGCCTATGGATTCATGACAATTCAAACCCTAACCCTAACTATAACCTAACTTATTTTATTTAAGAAAATGTTCTTCTCAAGTCTTGGCTAACAGTGAAAAAAGAAAATAACTATTCAAACTGATCCTAAAAACTGTTTACATTTTTTTTTTTTCAAAAACCATATATTTCTCAAAAATATAGGGTTGGGGTTAAAGTTAGGGTCGTCACTGGGTTACCTGTTTAAAACTCCAGCAACACTTGCAGGATACATAACAACCTTTTTGTTTGACTCGTGCAACAATGTTTGACCAAACGCATGTGTCTTTAGGGTCAGCTTTGACAGCTTCACAATTTGTTGTCTTGGAAGTAAGTTATGGTGTGCCAGAAGCGTCTACTTTGTTTTGACAAATGCATTAAGCCATATTCATAGCCACGCATTGTTTTCATAAATGTCTTCATTTACATACTCCTATAGCTATGCAGGGAGAAGGATGATGGAATGGAATGAAAACTGCATTCAGTCCTCTAAAAATCTAACAGCAGACCGCAATGAAGGTGGACACATTACAAATCCTATTTTATTATACATGTCTCTGGAAGAGAAAAGGGATGGCAAACATCCACTTTCTGTCACTTATCCATGGCAGGCACTTAGGCTCTGAGGCATTCCCAAACCAGCCCAGAGGCACTCTCTCTCTAGTGTATCCTGGTTTAGTCCTGAGATCAGCCCACACATTGATATGCCCAAAACACCTAACTAAGCAGGCAACCAGCAGGCATCCTATTCAGATGCCTAGACCAGCTCTTCCAATGTGGAAGGATCCCTTCTGAATCACAAAGCTCCTCAACCTGCCTCTATTGTAGAGTCGGAACAAGAAACTTATTTCCTGCCCTGACTGGAAATGAGCTCCTCGCACACAGCTCTTGATCATAGACACCACACCATCCTTCCATCATAAAGGATGGCAGGGTACCCATGAACATGACCCTGAGATATGAACTCCTCCATTGGGGGCAAGTATGAATGCCGCCATTTCCCCATTGAGAGCCATAGCCTCAGACTTGGAGGTGCTAATTCTCACCAAAGCCGCTTCACGCTTTGTTGCAAACCACCCCACTGCCACTGTGACCTGGAGGTTACTGTTTGATGACAGAACCACATCGTCTGCAAAAAGCAGAGAGTAGATCCTGAGGCCACGTCTACAGTAGCCTGGATGAATTTGAAAACTGTGTTTTTGTCTGCACTATCATTTTCAGTCGCTTTCACAGAGTTGTGCGTCCACATTGAAAAGGTCGAAAACACTTACACGCCAGTACTGCGCATGCGTGAAACGCAAGACGATTCGACCTTTTTTTTAAATGGACTGACAATGAGGTGGAGTTGTTGCTGTGAGTAACACAAAAGTGCAAAGTTGCAAAAGCGAGTGAGAATTAAAGAATTTGAAGAAAAGCTATCTGGAGCATGTACAGACTGATATTAATCTTTAATAGATTGAGAGCAAACAAAACAACTGCTGTTTAATGCCTCCACTATCTTAGTTTAATTGGTCACACGACTGCATCACATGACTAAAATGTGTCATCGTTTTCAAAAAGGCTCCAGGTTCACTGTCCACACTGTTCGCTGTCCACGCTGTGTCCACACTGTGATGCCAAAGTATCCGCTTTGGAGGGCGTTTTCAAAACGCCGCCTCAGTGTGGACGGAAGGCCAAAACAAAGAGAAAAAGATGTGTTTTCAAATGAAAACGTATTAGTGTGGACATGGCCTGAGACCACCACCATTTCTTGACCGCACTTTGACTGAACCAACAAATTCTATCCAAAAAGAAAAAAAAAATGCAAATAGAAATAGTGGCAAAGGGCAAAGTCCAGCTTCAGCCCACTACAAAAAAAGTTATCACATTTTAACAATGACCCCTGCTGATGCAATACAGCTTATGGATGCCTATGGATGGCCACCACAGTACCATGACAGGATCTTCACCTGGGTATGCCATCATAGTGGGAAGGATCTGGACAGGAAAAGAGCCTTCATTACAGTAGACAAGTCATATTTTTTAAACTTCCAGTCTTTTTATGGCCCACAATTTTAGTTTTAGTTTTAGAAGTTAATTAACTACCAGCAAGCTCCGGGAAAATGCTGTTAAATTACTAGTTTTATTACATGCCGTTCTCTACTCCCCAACTCTAATTAAAACCTTTCACAGTCAATGGCTCAACAACAAACATGCCAGCATAATCCCAGAAAGATACATTCTGCAACAACTGAGCAAATTACACGGAGAGTTCAGCAGAAATATAAGCTATATAAGCTATCAAGTGGTTATTTAATTGATTTTTTTTTGTCTTTGGCCATTAAAAATGTCACTGTTAGAATTAACTGTTACTGAAATGAGTCAAATCCATGCCCGCCCACATGCAGTGACTTTGAAAAAATCTTTAAGGCCCATTTCCTGATTTCAATGAGAAAAGCAGTTACACTTAGCACATAAAACGGTTTGAGCTCCTGCCTTTCAAAAAAAAAGTCCCTAAGCTGAATACAGGACTTTCTGGTTTCCCTGAAACTACCAGGAAGAGGTCTTGTATTATCAACTGTCGGACGTGATAGTACTTTAAGCAAAAGTTGTGGAAAAAAAAACTCTTGTCATAAAAAAACTGCAACTGAAATTCAACATCTATTAAATCGCTTTTGTCTGCTGTTGTACTTAAAAAAAAATCAAATGACAATTATATGTGGCCTTTAAGGGCTTTTCATCTTAAGCTGCAGATACGGACATGCAGCATGCACTATTCAGATTTAGATAAACACACAGTTATTTACTGGAACTTCAGAAACATAGACACAATTGGAATAGTATAACTTCTGTTCTCCTTTTTCACTTCTGTGAATCTGTGTGTGAAAATGTTATTTAATCCATCATCAGCGTCTTCCTGACAAGCACTTCAAAAGTGCTGTAACGCAATTAAGGATGCAAAACGCTGACTTAAAGTTCTTAATTTTAGTTCCCCCTGAGCCATAATCGCTAAAAGTTAAATAAAAAGCTACATTTCTACAGCATTTCATATTTGAGGGGATATACTCATACAGAGGTACAGAACCTGCATATTAGGTATAAAGTTATGCTACTTTTTTCTCTGTTTAGTCCTTCCCCCCAACCTCATCCCTCCCACCTCCTTTCCCTGCTCCCTTCTTTTCAAAGTATTGTCACCCTAGACGGTTCACACGGTCTCCTCTTCACCATGTTTCCGGTCATAAATCTCTACAACACACCGTGAAGGCACATCCCCTGAGACGGATTTAACACAACACTCCGCACCCCACTGGTGCTCTGAGAAAAGGGCGACAGGAGCTGGCACACTGCCACACACACATTTGCAAACACTCCAACCAGAACTGACACTTTCCCGGTAGATATTTTGTTGAAGGAATCCAGGAAATGAGCAAGGTAGAGGCTGACTTTAATGAAAGTAGCAATGAAACTACTGTGGAGAGACCGTGGGGAAAGAGTGAGGTAAGAATTTAGAAGACAATTCTTTCTTTTTTTTTTCTGTGTGTGTGTTATGGCTTGAGTTGGACTCTGACTCATGGTGCTTGTAGGGGGTTTTCGGTGACTCATGCTTTTCTCAGAATGGGCCTGTGGAATCCCTCCGATAAGACTCCCCACCCCAGGAAATTGGATAGTGGTATTTGTCACATTGTGTGTCTCACTAATGGCCCACAAGCCCTCCTCTTCATCCACCACCTTCCGCCGTCTTATCCCTTTTTCCCTCAGGTCACAGCACATGTCACCCACCTACAGTGCTCTGCCAAATGTCAGCTTCTTTGCTCCCCCCTGCCATCTTTCAAATGAGTAGCCTATGGGTGGCCCCAGTCTGCACTACGAACGTGAAAAACTAAACCAGTGACAGCCTGTTTGTTTTTTTACCTCGCCAACAGCACCCCACACCTACTCTCCCACACCAAACTACTGCCATCAAACAAGCGCCATACATATACTCCCCTGCTGCCACATCTACCATGCCACACACACTCCTGGACCACATTCTTACATCCCTACCCCCCATACTCTCCCACACCACACACCCACAAACACACCTGACCGACTTCATTTCCTGTGAGGCATGAGTCAGACGGCTGGAGTGCATTTACTGGAGTAATACATGGTTATTAGCCATTCTGATAATATAGTGTTGATGTGGCTGTCAAGGCAACCTGGGCTGCAAAAAAGGGGGATTGTGTAAGTGTGGGTGGTTGGGATGAGTCTTTGAGGATTCTTTGGAAGTGTTCAGGCATGCGGTGGGTCTATTTGTATGTCCGCAGGTGTGTGTGTGTGTGTGTGTTTGAGGGACAGAGACGAGGTATAAAGAAACAACAGAGATAAAACAGCAGGGAGAACCAGTCACCTGCTTTTTCTTGTAGAAACCCTTTCTGTCACAGTTGGGTATGCGGAAGCCTCTCGGGTTAAGCACGTTGCTGATTTTAAGGCTGTTAAGGATGCTCTCCATCTCCCGCCGACATGGCCCCTAGCAACATAGCAAACAAAAGCATTAATATTAGGCCGCCATCCTTACACATTCACAAACAGGAAGAACACCGGGCACAGCCATGCAAGTTCAAAAGTTTGTGGTGAACATCAAAGCCTATAAAAGGTACCGTGTTGAACCTTTAATGTTTTATCCTACTAATCGGCTCCAAAGCTAAACGTATCATATCAATTCTGATGTAATCCATTATTCTTATACTTATTCTTATAATATGTTTAACATGCCATTGAGCTTCTGGATTTTTCCTGCAGTTTTAAATAAAGTTCTGTAAGTTTGAGCAACCTATGCTGAGCCCGTGTCGAAGTGCAGAAACAAACACACTGTAAGGTCCAGGTTGAAGAGGTTAAATCCCAAAATGAGATAGTCACTTTGTGAAAAAGTGGTACCTTCTGTTACAAAATGTTTGTAATCAAAACTACTGGTGTTTAAACAATAGTAGATAACATAAAAGTACCCTGTGGATTTTTGGACCACAAATTGCACCGTATAGCTCCGCTATAATGAGAGATTTGCCATATTGTTTGTATTTTGTTTCTTTCCTGCACATGAAAGAAGCTACACATTCATACCACCTACCATGGCTTGACAGTATGCATTTATGCGATCATAGTTGGGCCACAGTGGAATGTTGACCTACTTTATCTATGAGACAAACTGGCTAATGCACAGTTTGCTTCTTTATAGATTATAGATCTTTATAGAGAGCTTTCTTTTGTTAATTCAACACTAAATAGTGTCAGAACTTGGTATAGTTTGTTGAAACCTGGGTTGCAAATATTCCTCAACAACGTGCAAACACATATCATCATTTACATTTCACTGCTTCAAATGGTGCCGCAGCATCGTGGCATATCAGCAAGCATAATACATGTCTTGATTGCAGCTATTGATTTGAACTCTCTTCTATTTTCACTGCTAATGGCATTTCTTCAGAATAACTTATCCAGACTTAATGTTGTTAAAAAATATAATAAAGTTGGTGAGTTAATTAGCTAGCAAAAAAGTTCTGTTGTTTGAAACACGGTGAAGAGTTCTGCTCTGCATTTCCCTCTCATTTTCTGGAATATTATATAAAGAGTTTTAAGCCTTGAACCAAGCTGATTAGCTATAGGCTAAATCATAATCATAAAAAGACTTCTTCTGGAAAAAAATAATAATAAAAGAAATGGAGGGAGGGGCAACGCCACAAGACTGTACATATTTACTTTTAATGGTAAAGAAAATAATGTATTGCAAATCCCTGATTCCACAGTGATCGACTTCCAACCTTTTTCTCAAATGTAATGTCTCAAAAATATTTGTTATCAGTGCCATATAATAATAGCTTTGCATACATATTGTAGTTTGTATTGTACGTGTGTATAAAAGTGACCTGAAGTTTGCCAGTTTAAATATTTGTGGTTGCAATCGCCTTCACAAATCAGAAACATCTCTGTTTCAGTTTACAATTATAGTTATTTTCCATGACATCATGAATAAAATGCTTTTGTATTAAATCAAGGTGGATATCATGCTGAATTTCTACATTGTGTCATAATGTAATAGCTCACAGTAAGTCTGCTTTTATGGTTACAGAATTATGGTTCATAATGAAAATCTCTGTGGAGAATATAAATGGGATTTTTATTACGGACTGTTACACTCTATGACTAGGCTGCTTTCCCAGAATATATAATTTTTATGATGCACAGTTTTAATAAAAAGTACTTATAAATAATGCAGCTGACCAACTACTGTTACTTTTGAGTTCAAAAATCAATATTAGTCTTAATGTACAATAATTATTGCAGTGAAAAGAGCTAGGACAGATGAAAAGCTAGCTAAAAACCTAGCAAGCTAACAACCTCCTAACAACTCTCAGTTGCAGACTTTTCAAGTAGCAACTTACTTTCATTTCTGTAATTGGTTGTTTTTGTTTTGGTTGCAGTTGTTTTCCCCCATAGTGCTACAAAATGGCTAAAGAGCTCATTTTAATTGGCTAGCAAAAAATAAATAAATTCTGCTAAGACTGTGACACTAGTCTTTCGTCTCATCTTGGGATTTGTGCCATTACTGGGATGGGCAGTGTGCAAGGCAGTGTTGTTAGAAAGCAGGTGTGCAGTAGTCCTTTTGGTAAACACTTTTTATTTGACAGCAAATAAAAATGGCCATAAGCATTTGGATTGCTGATTCAGCAATCCACATGATGCAAAAAAGTGACACAAAATAACAAATTTTTCAGATCTGAACTGCTCGTGTAATGTATATCCACAATGAAAGTGTTGTGTTTGGGGAAAATTCGTCTGAGGAAAAATAGTGTTACTTTACTATTTACTATTACTGTACAGATGCACATTATGAGCTATGGTCAAAATTGTTACAGTGGCCTCATTACTCAAATCTGTTTAATCAGATTCAAAACATCTGAAATATCAAACTTGGTTAGAAAAAATAAATGCCGCAAATTTGTCCAGCAAAATTACGAGGTCATAATTTAAACTACTATTAACGCATGATATAGTCAGACAGATTTTACACGTCTGGTGTGTAAAGGCCTAAATACTGAGGCCTAGGTTTGAAGCTTCCCTGAGGGCATTTACTGTGTCTTCTCCCTGGTCCTTCTCCCAGCATTCCTGTCTTCTGTCCACTAGCTTATTAAAGTCAGGCTAAAATGCCCCCAAAACAATACATACAAAGAAAGGCATGGGCATTTTATATATTTAGTGAGATTCCAGGTATTTTTTTTTCCAAAACAGCAATAATCTCATAGTTTTAACAGAAATCTCATTGCCTGGTGTGACTTACATACTCATTCTCCCTCTTGCTCTCCACAGAGAAGTTGTGCACATCCGTATTGGCGCCTCCTGATAATGATTCCACCTTGTAACTCTGGGTCTTCCTGTTCTCACCCCTCTGAATTAATATGTTGTGCAAAGGAGGCCTGGTGTCCATCGAGCCCCTACTATGTCCATCCTTCACAGTTCCCACGCCAGGCAGCACTGGAATTGTCTGGGTGACATTGACAGAGTCTTCGACCTGATTTCCAGCATTTTCTACATGGAAAGTGCAAAGAAAAGTTCTCAATTTAACAATTTTATGGTTTCATACATATAAATTGGTGCTTAATAAAGACAAATAGTGACATTTAATGGTTGATTCTCTGTCTTGATTCTTGTAAAAATTTTACAACCCTCAAGTCAGTTTAAAAACTTGTCATATCTGGATTAAATTAAGAAAAGACACCAGAGATTGTTAGGTGTTAAGTTGTCTAAATGTAAAGAAGAAGCTTTTGGAAATCTGAGTCAGCCTAGTCCTCTCTCCCCAACCGGTCATGGCAGATCGTTGCCCCTCCCTGAGCCTGATTCTGTCGGAGGTTTCTTCCTGTTAAAAGGGAGTTTTTCCTTCCTACTGTCGCCAAAGTGCTTGCTCATATGGGGTCATATGATTGTAGGTTTTTTTTCTGTACATACAATAATCTGTATGTATTGTTGTAGGGTTAACCTTACAATATAAAGCGCCTTGACGTGACTGTAGTTGTGATTTGGCGCTGTATAAATGAAACTGAATTGAAAGTGTATTTAGGTTTGTTTGATATGGACGTAAAATTGCCATTTCTTTTTTTCATTAATATTTAATGGAAACATCTTCCTATTATCTCTTTTCTAAAGCACAAGTGGAGCTTAAGCTGCAACCTCAGAATCAAAAGCCAACATGTCATCGCTGTTCTGTTTTGTATAGAAATTGCCATATTACAAAATGACTGCAAAATGCTCGCTTGTGCTCATTCAATCCAGCAGGAAATTCTTGACTGTGCATGAGGACCCTGTTAAAAGCAGACAAAATAAAGTTAGCTCATTGCCTTGTGGGATGTTTGGAGCCAGAATTGAAGCCAAGTAATAAACAGAAACATGACAATTTCATATCCACAAATTTCCACAGTATGCAGGCCAAGAGATAGAGTCACAAGGAGGAACTGAGCGTAAACAAGACCTTTTAAGGACCTTTAGAAGAAACGGTTGTATATATGTTTATGTGTGCATATATAAGGTGGGGAGAAGGCTGGGACAGGTATATTAATAGCCAGTGGTGTTGGCAAAGATTCCTGTCAAATCGTTAAACACAGCAAAGCAGGGACCATCTGTCTGAGAAGAAGAGGGGGGCTTCAGATGTTCCTCACTGAAATAGGAGAGGACCAAACTACCACCCATGTGCCACCCGGTCGACCACACCACCGCAAGGCCACAGTGGAAGGAGCTTACTGATCTCAGAGACGACGTCCTGGAGAGGCAGAGGGATGATGGGAACACACATGCAACGACTCACACACACACACACACACATACACACCCAAACACAGTTTAAAACTGTTAACTCAAAGCAGATTTTGTGTTTAAGAGCTGTGGTGAGGGCGGCGGACGGGCATGTAGGGGTGTAGCTCGTGTGGGCAGGCAGGCTAGCAGCCCACCCTTTCTCTGTGACCACCTGATCAGTTAGTGATGCGGTGGAGCTCCACAGTCTCCCAGGCTCACGAGAACTGAGAACAACAACTTGGATGTCAACAACAGCGTGTGCTGCAATAGAGCAGAATCTGAAAGTGCCTTTCAACCTGAGGCACCCTCCACATGTTTTGCCCCAAACTTTTCAATAACAGCCATATATGTCCACAAGCAGGGACAAAAGAATTATGCCCTGTTTTAGATTTCTGCAAGCATTCCTTTTTATTGTCAATATAAACTTTTTTATAACCCTTCTAGGAAGTCTGGGGTGTTTTAGATTGACACATTACGCAATTTGTTTGTATAATAGCACAGGGGTAAACAGCACAAACTGCGGTGACGAGGAGAGCTTGTTAATGTCTGGGAGGAGATCCTGTGCTGAATCTGGGGACATGGCTGTGGAAACCGCTGAGCTGCATCAACACACTCTGACCAACAGGGGCACTTGGGGTCATTTTCTTCCTCTCCGCCTCCTTTTCTGGATCTCTTCTCCAGTTGTGCAGATGGAGAAGGAAACAGATCAATACCCATGTCAATACTGTTACTGGTAGTTCTTATTTTAGGTGGATCTGGAAGCTGGAAAGTAAGTGAAAGAATGAGAACTTTGTATTTGTGTGTGTGTGTGTGTGTGTGTGTGTGTGTGTGTGTGTGTGTGTGTGTGTGTGTGTGTGTGTGTGTGTGTGTGTGTGTGTGTGTTTATGTTTGTATGACACTGTCACTGCTGAGTGCTTGTACACCACGCATTAGTGTGGCCAAACCAAACAACCAGGAAAAAGAAAACACACACATGGGCTCTTGGGTGCCTGACGTCAGTTGTGTGCCCAGACGCACAACCATGTGTATTCACATGTAGGTGACATGTGTGCCATTTGACTAGTGTGAGCAGCAGCCATACATTTAAATAAAAGACCAGGCATAGGATGGCTCTCAGTGTGACAGTTAAGAAATCTAGCATTGGTATTCAATGCTAATTGGCTGTGATTGTGTGTTTGAATACTTGCGTTGGGAATTTCATCCCTGTTTTGTCAGACAGAGGTATCAAACATAAGGCCCGGAGGCCAATTCGGCCCTTTGGATACCTTTGGAGAATGTGAAGGACATACATTTTGGACTTTTAACTGTATTTTCACAAGTTTTACAGCTTTTCCTATTTATGAAGACCTTTGTCACATCCAGTTATACTAAATCAAAATAGTTAAGTTATACATATCTGTATTTTACACATTTACTACTTACAGTTTGACCCCATAGTTATGACAGATATTTTCCATTTACTACAGAGGCATGTAGAAAAAATGAGTGAGGGGAATTTCACTGGTCCAGCCCACATAAGATCAAAGTGGGCTGTATTGGCCCTAGATATAAAATGACATTGACAGCTGTGATCTAGGCTGTCTGCACCAGGGAAGCACATACTGTGCACATCCATGCTGTGTCCAAGAATCCATTAGCTTTAACATAAGGGCTTCACAGCAGATAGGGACATGGTCTGCACTCGGCCTCAGCTAAATACTATAAACCATAAACTTACAGAATATAAATGGCAAATTCTGGTTTGGGGGACTCTGTGTGTGCATATGCTACTGTGTGCATTATGAAGAAAGGGAAGGAGCAGTAGTGTCCTCTTCTTAAAACTATTTTCAAGTGTAACATGTCAATCATAAAACTCCTCGTGTTCTGTTTCGTATTTACGGACGATGTTCCAAAGGGACTTGTAGGAAAGCAGTATTAGCTGACGTGGGACCCTCCAACTTAGAAAGTCACGACTCCTGTTATGAAGTCAAACTTTTAGGAGTCTAGTGGGATTTGTTTAACGCAGGCCAGCGCACAATTGTGCAATGTAACCCCCCACCCCCAAACACAGACACACACGTATTGTTGTGATTTGCCAAAAAGCCCGGAAAATACGTTTTTGCATCTTTCTTTGTGCTTTTTAATCACAAGCAGCTCTGTCACAGCATCTTTAGCCCAGCCACTATAAATGCCTCACATTTAACCCAGGAGGGAACTGTTGGACTTGGTCAGCGAAGAACAGCACCCTAATGGGCAGGGCGCCTGTCAAAGTCAATGCATAATAGCATTCAGGGGCGCACACAAACATACCCACACAAACACGCACACACGGGCAACAAGGTGTCAGAGAATCATTAAAAAAAGAAAAGAAAAGACTTCCCACCTTCTTTTTGCGGTGGCATGAGAACGCTGTTCAGTTTTTTGGGACTCGAACACACTCCCCGTCCCTCCAGGAGAGCCTGCAGGGGTCTGCTCTCCCCGGGCTGGTGCCGACAGGTCAAGCCGGAGCCGCAGCGCCCCGTGTACACTCCACACGGTTGTCCCTCTCCGAGGGCGCACGTCATGCAGCAGCCGCAGCCGGGCTCCTTCACCCGCTCCACACAGTCTTTCGGCAGCGGCTTGCACTGCAGGAGCGCGCCGGCGTCGCAAGGCTCACATCGAACCACGGGGCCCACAGTGCCGGCGAGCCGGGCGAATGCAGCCAGCGCGGCAACCAGACAAAGCACACAGACATCGGGCATTCTACCGATTAAGCTGGTCACAAAGGGACAGTATGTGAGTTGTCACGTAGGCTTAAGGGGACTCTCTGTGACACAGCGAGCTGGCTAGCCTTCTCCATCTGTATTTTCTTTTACGCGAAGTTCTCGTTTTTATACAGACAGAAAAAAACAGCCAACAGGTCACACCCTCCTCCGTATGAATAATGTAAATGGAGAGCCCCGATATGAGGGACCGCTATATCCAGTCTCGGGTGGAGGTGAGTGGGGGGCAGCCGCTGAAAACATTCAACTCTTTGAATCCTTTAACGTATTTTACTAAGTTCTGTTCATCTAGTGCGCTTCCAGCTCCAAATCTGCTCCGTCCATCTGGTTCCCCTGTAAAAGGAAAAGCCAAGTTATGTCAGCAGGTTGAAGCTGTTGGCTTTTTTATATACTGTTTACTAGTATAAATCACTTTCATTTTCATTTTGCAGATAAGATGACAAACTACACCAAGGACAGTTCTCATGTGGTGACTGCTCCCAAAACTACGGGTTTGGGAATTTGAGGGTTCTGCTCCACTGGTCCGATCTCCTGCTGGCATTAATCCTATGTGAGTGAGTGCCACTGGTGTTACCCCAAGCTCCCCCACCATACCCACATGCAATACTGATAAAACATTCCTCTGGGTAGGTGTATAGGTGGCCTCATACTATAACAATAATTTCTTTGCATATAGTGTTTGTATAAGTGTGACCGCATGCTGGACTGTGGGTGCAGCCAAAGAGGTATTGTTTAACTGCTCTGGTCTGCTAAAGCTGCAGAGATTGGATGCACATGCCAGCTACCAAGCACGTGCAGACCAGACTGCATACCTGACCCTTTTTCGCTCGGTATCCAGACCCCCTTGTGCCTTTCCTCCTGGATGCCTCCACCCTGTCATTGACCCCACAGGACTTCCAATTATTAAAAAGAAAATGTTGTGATTGTGCAGGCTCAGCATCTGCCCCCCTCTACGTTCAGCATATCCTTCTGTTATGCAATAACAAACGCAAGAGGGGGGCACACGCTGAGAAAATAATGTAATAAGTATAGTCCGTTGTGTGATTTCCACCACAGAAGCAGAAAAAGTGTTGAGACTCCATTATGAAAAACAAACACTAGGTAAGGAAACACTCCCAGAATAGCGAGAAAACGTCTCCAGCTGAGATTAGTTTTCTCATTACTTGACATGTTTTTTTCTCTTTTTGCATTTTTCAGCTTTTTTTGCATCTGAAATATTTAGATTCTGATCTGTGGCTTGTTTATTGTCTGCCCATCTGTCCAGGGTTGGGTTTAACTAAACGTACAGTTTAGACTAATTCAGCAGAAAGACACTTTTGGAAAACTGTGTCCACTTAGTATGAATACAGAAAACTTCTGGTTTGTGTCTATAAGGGGTGACCGGGTTCATTGTGATGCGTTGTTATTGTTTGGCTGGCTAAACCAGCCCTCATATAAAACATGTAAACAGACTTGATATGCTGTTCTCCAGTTTTATGACAATTTGCTTGATTAGATATTGCGAAACGAAAAACATATACAATGGCATGTGGCAAAGGTAAACAGACATTCACTGGATCCTCCTGATTTCAAGATTCAGGAGTCAGAACAGAGTATGTTGTAATTTGCCTCGGGACAGTTTGGGTATAATAAAATGATGAAATGAAATCAGATAACTGCTAGCAAAAACATGCACATCTCATTTCCTAAACCATATGTTCAACTTGTCTCTGTTGCAGTCTCAGCAAACTGCAATAAGAGATACTATTTGTCTCACTCAACAATCTTGTCTTGGTCTTGCATCTGCACTTTTGTCTTTCACCCTCTCTGTCTTCCTCTGCCTCGGGGAATCTGATATCCTCTGGTTATTAATCTCTTCTTTAAAGTGTCCCAGTCAACATTCCTTTGTGATACAGTTTCACAATGCAGCACATTTCAGGCCATAAATCATTAATTGGAAACACAAAGTCACTGATGGTCCTCAGTAACACTGGCACAATGTACTTTATAATTTGTGGTTTTGTGAAGCCCAAAGGTTCTGCGCTGATTTATTTATTTCCTTCTCCCAAGAGTGATTCAAGAAGTGAATTTCCTTTCTGTCAACATGTACTGTCTTCATATTCAAGCTATGCCATCAGCAGGCATTGCACTCACTGACCACATTATGACCTGCGGATCACTTTATATAAAAACACTCATTTTACATTCTATTCATAGATCACGTTGACAGCACTGTTACTTAGTGATATGTTACTTGACTGACTTTCAAGCCCATCACAGTGTGCTGCAGTTATCCTCTAGTTTGCTTACAGGAGATCTTGTTTTCTTATCTCTTCTTATTTTCTTTCTTTTTTATTTTTTTTATCAAGAAATAGTGGAAAGAATGAGATTGGCATAGATTTTGTTGGACTTTAAATGTGACCCACAAAAAACACTAGGTCAACTTGCTGTCAGCAATAATGGGATACTGGTGGAGCCCCTGCACTCAGTCTGTTTCAGCCCCCCTTGTGATTGGCTACGTGTATATGAAGTCTAAAGTGGTCGTAATGGTAACAGGAGCATTCGGAGCTGTGACCGTACTAACTGGAAGAGCGACTCCAGCAGATTCCCAAGAGAACACCAGAGGTCTCTGTCCAGAAGCAGTCCTAGGAACAGCAAAGACAGTGCACCGAGTTTCTGAGGGTCTGTTACATTACTGAAATGATGGCCAAAATTAAAATCATAAAAACAAGATATCAATTAATATAAAAAGTTCCTCTCTTGAAAAAAGAAATCTATCCCTCCATAGTCTTTTAAGAGCAACTCATTCTTAAAGGATGACTGAACAAACAACCTAAATTTACCTGAACTCTGCTGTTCCAATTTGACTCTTCATCACAGTAAAATTAGTTCAACACTTCCTCACATATTTTTGTTTTATTGTATCTTCCTATGGCATCCCAATGGGCGAAGTGAAATGAGAAAAAAAATAATCAGGCATTCCTTTAAGCAGCCAAATAAGGGTCTTTCTTATCAACAGAATGCATCCTCAAACTGCAGCACAAATATTTGAAGATTTTTTTGCTATGTAGTTCCACTTATTTGCACTGCTGAGCCACTTTCAATGTTAACTATTTTTCCAAGGTGTTGGGATGCTTTCCCATCAGAAGGATGATTAACATGTAATTTGTCTGAATTATGTTGACTGTGGCTTACAGAGAAAAGGCATAAATAATGTGTACTGCCAACAGCATGTTGAAGAAAATCATTTGGTGCTCTTTAACTCAACCCGGGTGCTGACAGCAAAGACAGGCCTCGTCCATCATGGTGGAACACGTAGATGGGCTAATGAAGCCGGGATCTTTTCTGCAGGCTGATAATTGTTTCTGGGCTGTTTGGGGCCTCAAATGACAAGACTGTAAAGCATGTAGTAAAATCTGGTAAACTTAGAAGAATGTAGGGATTTCTTGGTGGATCATGGGAATCTGCTATCCCTATCATAATCAGAACTGACATTTAACATTACTGTTTAATGCTTTTAGCTGTCTTTTGACTTCAGCAAATTAAAGAAGAAGGGATGTAACCATATGTTGGATGCCAACTTGGGTGGCAGACATCTGCCTTTGTTAACCACCATCCTTGGGCCCTATTAACTTGGCTGTTTTGAGGTCAGGACTGACAGTTGAATTGTTTTCCAGAAACTTAAAGGCCTGCAGTTGATGTTACTGTAGTCACATCAGTTAGAGTTTCTCTTAATGTTCCCTGATAGTTTTTCCCACTTGCATAGACATGACTCTTCCACGCAGCAACCAGAGTGACATAGGGATGTACATTCTTAGAAAGCATAGTGCTGACTTTTGAAACAATATACAAAAATAGAATATGTTTTTTTGTTATTTCACTTGCAAATTTGTGACACAGGTTTTTCTTCAATAACATAATGGAGGCCTTTCCTAGAGACAATGGTACAGCTTTTTGTTGATATCAGTCAGATGCCAAGCATGCTTTCAAAACCAGCCCTTCTTTTATTGATTGTTACAATGGGGGCTGCACTTCAGGAATGAACTCATATTTGTATCTGTTTTCAATAAATTGATGGAATGAGCATGGCTTGTTTCTCTGCACTGTCTGCGTGACATGTGCAGAGAAACATCTGGAGGCAAGAAAGAAAGACGAGAAGAAGAATGTGGGGAGTTAAAAAGGTGAAGGAAGAATAAAAAAAGATCACAAGCTCTACATTTTTTAAATCAAGGAAACTACATGTGGGAGCAAAGAGACGCAAAGAAGTTAGGGTTCGCGTATGTGTTATGATGTGTTTGCGGTGAGGTCTGTGTCTTTTGTTGGGCTCTGTTGGACTAGAGTTTGGTATGCCTGGCAGCTCTCAGCAGGAGGTCCTGCCCAGCAGAAGCTCACTAATTGTACAAACAGGCAGTGTGGCACCTTGGATTGAACTTGTGCCTTGAGGCCAGGTACAGCATGCTTTGGCATACTTTCAAGGAAAGATCAGAGTCATGTGCTCACAAGTGCTGATTGTCTTCAGGTCAGAAGTACTCCCACTGCGAGTTGGCGGAGGTAGGAGGTTGCTATGGGAAGGAGATACACGGCTAGACAATCTTGCCTGGCACTCTCAGGTTGACCAACTCAAGTGACACTTTCCTGAGAGTGGGCCAATTCCAGGCTGCTAAGAGGATCAGTTTCCCCTTTCTGCCATGACACACATACTCAGCTAGCACTACTCAGTAATCTTCAGGATTGCTGTTCATCAGGCACCAACTTTTCAGACACTTTTCCAAGCTTTCCAAAATTAGTGGGGTTTTGCAGTATGGAATCTGGACTCAGTCTAACGGAAACAACAAAAACACAAGAAACTCTACTGGTCAGAAGCAGGCAAAGGTCTGCTAGAGGAGCAAAATAGATTTGTGAGGTAAGGTATTGGAATCGGTTCTATAGAAAGGGAACATCCAGACAGAGGAAAAGCATTATGACATAGTATGTGACGTAGAGACGTGTCTAATCTTGGATCTTGGTGTAGCACAGCTTGCTCTGGGACTTCACATGCAGTCACATGACAGCTGAACAGGCAGGCTAACAAATCCATTAGCAGAATCTGTGAATGGGTATTTGGGACAGAGAAACCATAATACCACCGTGGTATTATTACAAGACCCAAATCACATAAAAGTAATAATAACACAAATCAAATTAATTTACTTAACACCATAGACAATTGCCTTCAGATGACCCCAAAGATAAAAGTGTTAAGGGGTCAGATCGGGAGACCTTGGGGGTGTCATGTTTTGGCTGTGCGCAGGCAGGAGAAGGACCCAAACGCAAAACTCACCACACAGGAATTAAACTCAAAAAGCTGCTTTATTGCAGAATGGCACAAAAAATAACAAAACTAAACTGGGACATGGATAAACTGACACATAGGGAAAGACAGCCATGAGGGAGACTACAACACTGACAAAGAAAAACACAGGGCTTAAATACACTGAGGGATAACAAGGGAATGAGCCACAGAAGGAGAGCACAGCTAGGAGTAATCAGGCTGGACGAGACAAGGGAAGCAAAACTAGAAACGCTGACATGAGACACGGACCTTGAAAGTAAAACAGGAAACACACTGACTGAACTCTAAACATGTAAACTTAACAGCAACTGGGGAGACAGAACATGGGAACCTGAAACATGGGACAGAAAGGCACAGTAGACACAACGTGAACATAACAACGCCACAGGGAAAGAGTAAAACAAAACACAAAACCTCTTAGAAAATAAAATAGGAAACCTAATGAAACGCAGACATGACTACATGAACTTGACAATATAACAGACATGAAACACATGAAGAGCAAGGAAGACTTAACAGGGGTTGGAAGACACAAGGGGAATCCAATAACAAATGAACTAGAAAACCTAATGAGCTTAACCATATACTATAAACATCAAAATAATCTAAAACTCAAAACGCTGGGTCATAAGACCCAGGATCGTGACAGGGGGCCATTCAACTGGCCCACGACGACCAATCTGCTTTCCAGGAAACTGTTCATCTAGGAATGCTCGGACCTGGCACCCATAATGTGGTGGTGCACCATCTTGCTGGAAAAACTCAGGGAACGTGCCAGCTTCAGTGCACAAAGAGGGAAACACATCATCATGTAGCAATTTCAAATATCCAGTGGCCTTGAGGTTTCCATTGATGAAGAATGGACCCACTACCGTTGTACCCCACATACCACACCAAACCAAACCATCACTTTTGTTGGTCCAACAGTCTTGGAGGGATCCATCCAATGTGGGTTAGTGTCAGACCAATAGCGGTGGTTTTGTTTGTTAACTTCACCATTCACATAAAAGTTTGCCTCATCACTGAACAAAATCTTCTGCGTGAACTGAGGGTCCTGTTCCAATTTTTGTTTTGCCCATTCTGCAAATTCATCTGGGTCATCCTCGCTGAGATGCTGCAGTAGCTGGAGTTTGTAAGGGTGCCATTTTTGAGTAGCTAATATCCGCCGAAGGGATGTTAGACTAATGCCACTCTCCAGTGACATGTGGCGAGTGCTACGCTGTGGGCTCTTGCTGAATGAAGCTAGGACAGCCACTGATGTTTCTTCATTAGTGACAGTTTTTTTTGCGTCCACATTTTGGCAAATCCAACACTGAACCAGGTTCACGAAACTTAGCAAGCAGTTTGCTAACTGTAGCATGGGAGATGGGTGGACTCGTAGGGTGTCTTGCATTGAAATCTGCTGCAATGACCTGGTTACTGCATTCACCAGATATCAACACAATTTCGATCCGCTCCTCATGTGTTAACCTCTTCGACATGTCAATGGTTGTGAACAAAGAGAAATATGTCTGTGAAGGTTCTCAGTCATCCAGGTCATCGTAGTCAAAGGAGCTTGCAAAGAAAAGCGTCTGGACTTCTTTAAGTTACTTGAAGACGTTTCACCTCTCATCCGAGAAGCTTCTTCAGTTCTAAGGTCAAATGGAAGAAGAAAACACACCTGAAGTCAGTCAGGAGAAATGGTTTAAGAACTTTTTAGACAGGATTCTCACTGAACCTGAAAAGAGAGTATTAGCCAAAGGACTCAATTTTGCCATTTCTCCACAACAGTTGCCCATAGTGGACCTCATCACAGCCACAGAATCTGCCATACGGATTAATAAATTATCACAGACAGAAGCATAGCAAATCAGGATGAAAGTCTCAGCCACGCTCTCCAGTGCCAAAGCCCTCCATCCAACCTCACAATACAGGAAAAGAAGGCCGTCGCTTCCCTGAGCAAAGACCACAACATCACTGTTTTACCAGCTGATAAGGGAAGATGCACCGTGGTCCTAAACACTACAGATTACCATACAAAGATCACCACTCTCCTCAGTGACAACAATACCTACGAAGCCTTAAAGCGAGACCCCAGAAGCAGCTACAAAAAGAAAGTTATAGCTTGCCTTCAAGACTTTGAAAAGGACAAAATTATTGACCGCCTTACATATCACCGCCTTTACCCAGGGGATGCCATACCCTGCATTTACGGACTTCCTAAAATCCACAAGGAAGCTGTCCCACTCAGACCCATAGTCAGTAGCATAAACTCAGCCACTTATAACATTGCTAAACACCTTGCTACCATCCTTGCTCCTCTCGTGGGGAACACCCCACACCACATCAAGAACTCCACTGACTTCACCGAGAAGGTCCAGAAACGTACCCTGGATCCAGATGAAACCATGGTGTCCTTTGTAGTCTCTCTCTTCACTTGCATACCCACCACGGAGGCCGTGGAGACTGTCAGAAAACGACTACAAGAAGACAGCTCCTTGGAAGACAGGACCAACTTCACACCCGATCAGATTTGCACACTGTTAGACCTCTGCCTCACCACTACATATTTCAAATACAACAAAGGCTTTTACAGGCAAAAACACGGCTGTGCCATGGGCTCCCCTGTGTCACCTATTGTAGCCAACCTTTACATGGAGGAAGTGGAAAGGAAGGCTCTTGGCTCTTTCAAAGGAAGAGTACCCAGCCACTGGTACAGATATGTAGATGACACCTGGGTCAAAATCAAGACACAAGAAGTGGAATCCTTCACTGCGCACATTAACGCTGTGGATAAAAACATCAAGTTCACCAGGGAAGACACAAAGGACAACTGTTTGTGTTGTGGCCATTTTTGTTGAATGTTTATAAAATGCAATTTGTATTCATTTTTGTTTTTTCTTTAAAGGTGTAAGAATATTCTGACCTGGTTTTGTTATGTAAATTTGTAATTAATTTTATTGGAGAAGCTTTTGGAAAGTGATTGGTTTATTAGCTTATGGACCCTCCCATTAATCAAGAGATTAAGAGCACCCCGGATGGGTGTGGTAAAGGTTTTTCGTTTTTTGTTTGCCAAATGTCAGATGGGAAGATGGGAGGGTTAGAAAATGATTTTTTGAACACTTTTGAAGTTGTTAAAGCAAATTAAGTTAACTTTCGTTTAATTTTAAGTTTTAAGAAGTTATTTGGCTGATTTTTGTTTATAATTTTCCACGAAATAAACGGCATATGATTTTTAAACAATGGAGTCAGAAGTGCGTTCTAAAACAAACCTCCCGTTGCCACCCACGGCCTTTTCTTGGACCTTTTTGGTGTTTGGAACGTAAAAGGCCGCGACTTTTAAGTCAAAAAATCATTTTGACTCGCTTGGATGTCAACTTGGAAGATGGAAAAGCTTGCAAGATTGGACTTGGAAGATTGGATCTTCGCAGAATGGACTGAAAAAATAACGCAAAGTTCGTGAGTAAATGCGAAACTTTGTTTGGATCAACCGAGATGCTGAGCTGCAACTTGAAACATTTGTATTAAACAATTATCTTTTGGACCTTGTGAAACGAATTTTCTGGTTAAAATGGAGGAACAAGAAAGAGAGCTTTTTAATTTAATTAAAAAACGCAGAGCGAAGCTTGGCGTTCTGACAAGAAAACGAAATGACATTAATGCTCTCATTGATGCTGGAGAATCAAAAGCCTCCATAGATGAACACATGAGAACATTTAACGATTATTTGGGAGAGTTTATGGACTTACAGACTTCAGTTCAAAAATTGCTGAACGATGATGAAAAAGAAACAGATCACAGCGATTGGTATGAACCTAAGCTGATCAGTTTTAAAGACTTTCTGCATGAAATCGACACTTGGATAAATGCAGACCCTGATCCACAAAAGGGTGAAGTTGCAGCCTCTAATGTTGAATCAAAGGTAGCATCTCATGACAGTGACATTGCGCCGCATGATAGTGTCTCACAAGTAGCGCAAGAAGCGAGCGACATGATTTCTGAACGAGTTGCTAAACCTGGCAGCAAGGGCTCTAGTAAAGCGCCCAGTAATGTTACTGCAGCCTTAAGTTTAAGGAGTAAAAGCTCGCGTGCGGCTTCAATGGCGCTGATGGAAGCTGAAGTGGAAAGAGCCGCTTTAAAAGCGGAGGTGGACGCACTGCAAGAAAAACATGCGCTCGAACTGCAAGAAGTTCAATTAAAAGCAAGAAAAGAAGCATTGGCTCTAAGAACTAAGTTGGTTAAGGCTGATGCAAAAAGGCAAATTCTCACCTCTGCTCAGGATCGGCAGAGCCTTGCATCCAGGGCTGAGGTTGAATCAGAAGGCGGGATTACAGCGCCTTCTGGAACATCTACTGAGTTCATACCTGCTGCTACAGCTCGAAAGGCTCCAAGAACAAAGAAAGCCCCTTTAGTTCATTCTCCTTTGCCAATGCCCCTAGAGACACATGCACCTGCTAAGGTCAAACCAGAAGGGGAAAGCCCAAGGCCAATCTCTTCACAGGTTGATGTTCACAGCAGTGCCCTAATAGAGATTATGAGAAAGCAAAATGAAATTACTCAGATGCTTGTAAACCAACAGAGGTTGTCACTGCTTCCAGCTATAGACATTCCTGTTTTTGGTGGTGATCCTTTGCGTTTTAGATCCTTTCTTAAGGCTTTTGAACAAGGAATAGAGACTAAAACTGATAATATGCAGGATAGGCTTTATTATTTAGAACAGTTTACTACAGGACAGCCCAGAATTTTAGTGAGAAGTTGCATGCACATGAGTCCACAGACAGCTTATGTTGAGGCAAAAAGGCAGCTTGAGTGGAACTTTGGTAACAGAGCAAAGATAACGTCTGCATTTATAGACAAGGCTCTTAACTGGTCAGTTTTAAAGTCTGATGATGCGTCAGCATTACGAGCTTACACATTCTTTCTAAGAAGCTGCTTCAACACAATGGATGAAGCTGGGTTTCTTGATGAGCTGGAAAATTCAACCAATATGAGGATTCTTGTTTCAAAGTTGCCTTTTAGACTTCGTGATAAATGGCGACTAATAATCGTTGATTTAACAGAAAAGTGCGATCGCAGAGCAGGATTTAAAGATCTTCTTGATTTTCTTGAAAAGCAAACAAGAGCTGCATTAGATCCTGTTTTTGGAGAGAGTCAAAACACAAAAGAAAAGATAGCTTCAAAACCATCAAAGACACCGCTTAAAACTAAAAGCAGTAGCTTTGCTACTTCTGTTGCTGTAGTTTCAGAACAGAACAATGACAAACCGGAATGGATTCAGATAAACCATGAAGATAAAGGGTTAGATCAAACTCGATGCTTGTTTTGTGACCAAACTCATTTTTTGGACGTATGTGACTCATTCAAACTAAAAGCCAACAAAGAAAAGGTGACATTCCTTAAGAGTAAAGGTTTATGCTTTGGTTGCTTAAAGAGAGGCCACATGAGTAAAGCTTGTCCACATCGTTTGACGTGCCACACCTGTAACAAAAATCACCCTACTGTTCTTCACATAGACTCAAAAGAACGGCAGTGGCAAGCAGCTAAAGCTGAATGTAAAGAATCATCAGTCTCAAATGCTCTTGTTTCTTTGAACTTTGGTAGCCATACTGGGGCCGGGTCTAATGAATGTGCCTTGTCAGTTGTTCCAGTAAAAGTGAAGTTGGAAAATGGGACGAAGGTTGTGGAGACGTACGCCTTTCTTGATCCCGGCAGCTCTGCAACTTTTTGCACTGAGGCGTTGATGATGCAGTTAAATGCATCTGGAAAGAAAGTGGAAATCATGTTAAAGACTATGGGTCAGGAAAGGCCAGTAAGTAGCTATAAACTTTTTGGTATGGAAGTAGCTGCTTTGAAACAGAATGAGTATTTGAGGTTGCCTGTTGTGTACACTCAAAAGTTTATTCCTGTCACTAAAGAAAATATCCCTAAAGAAGAAAACTTAAGAAAATGGCCTTACTTAAAGGATGTTGAGTTGACACCGATAAATGCTGGCATTGGGCTGCTTATTGGTGTAAATTCTCCCAAAGCGCTGGAACCTTGGAGAATCATTAACAGTGAGGGTAATGGACCCTATGCTGTGCTAACTCGTCTCGGTTGGGTTGTCAATGGGCCACTCAATCAGGGTAGTGAAAAGGATGAGCATGATGCTAGTTTTGTTCAGGTAAACCGCATTTCTATAAGTAGTTTAGAGGAAATGCTGGTTAAGCAGTATAATCAAGATTTTGTGGAGAACCAGTGTAATGAGCGTGCAGAAATGTCTGTAGAAGATAAACAGTTCATGAACATAATGTCAGAGTCAGCTGTACTTAAGGATGGCCATTATTACTTGAAATTACCCTTTCGTAAACCTGAAGTAAGAATGCCAAACAACAAGCAGGTGGCTCAGCAGAGGGCGCAATATCTGCTAAAACGGTTTCAGAAGGATCAGTTATTCTTTGAAGAATACAAAGAATTCATGCACAATGTTAGTATGGAGGGACATTCAGAAATCATACCACAAGAACAGTTGAAGAATGAGGAAGGGAAGGTGTGGTATATACCTCATCATGGGGTCTACCACCCCCGCAAGAAAACACTGCGTGTTGTGTATGATTGTGCCTCAACATTTTCTGGAACATCACTGAACAAAGAGCTATTACAAGGCCCAGATCTGACTAGCACTTTATTAGGTGTGCTGATTCGCTTTCGGCAGGGTCCAATAGCGCTTATGACAGACATTAAAGGGATGTTTCATCAGGTCAGAGTAGCTGAGGAACACGTAAACTTTTTACGTTTTCTCTGGTGGCCCGATGGTGACATCACAAAACAGCTGGTGGAACATAGAATGCTAGTCCACATTTTTGGTGCAGTATCCTCCCCCAGCTGTGCCACCTATGCACTACTAAAGACTGCTGATGACAACCAACATCTGTACCCAGAGGAGGTTATACATACAATCAGGCATAGTTTTTATGTAGATGACTGTCTTAAATCTACTCAGTCTGTTGAGCAGGCCATCTCACTTTATCAGCAGCTTACTGAAGTGTGTGCCAAGGGGGGATTTAAGCTCAATAAGTGGGTATGTAGTGATCGCTCTGTCCTATGTCAGATCCCGGAGGAAAATAGAGCCACAGGTGTAAAGATGCTGGACCTTAGTCGGGATCAGCTACCCACAGAAAGAGCTCTCGGTGTGCAATGGGATATTGAACGTGATGTTTTCACATTCAGTATTGTGAACAAGAACAAACCACTTACAAGACGTGGTATTCTGTCCAATGTCAGCTCCATTTATGACCCTTTAGGTTTCTTAGCTCCAGTCATTCTGCCTGCAAAACAAATTCTGCACCATCTATGTAAACTGAGGTTTGGCTGGGATGAGACAATACCAGCAGAAATGGCACAAACTTGGCAAAAATGGGTTGAGGATTTAGTTCTTCTTAACAAGTTTAGTATTAGTAGATGTGTCACACCCAAAGGATTTGGGGAGATAAAAAGTGCTCAGCTGCATCACTTTTGTGATGCCAGTGAAACTGGGTATGGTGCTGTATCATATCTTAGGCTATCTAATAGCAAGCAGGAAGTGTGTGTTTCCTTTATTATTGGTAAAGCAAGGGTGGCGCCGTTAAAACAAGTCACCATCCCACGTCTTGAGCTGGCTGCTGCAGTTTTAGCTGTGCGCTTGGACAAAATGCTATCAGTTGAACTCAATCTTAATCTGAGTGAGTCAGTCTTTTGGTCTGACAGCACAACTGTGCTACAGTACATTGCAAACACAACCACACGGTTCAAAACGTATGCTTTGACAAAAGTTGAGCAGTGGAGGTACATCAGTTCAAAGCTGAATCCAGCTGATGCAGCCTCTCGAGGAATGACAGTTGGCTGTTTCCTGAAATCTTCCACCTGGATCAATGGTCCAGAATTTCTCAGTAAACCTGTTGTTCACTGGCCTGTAGGCATGAATTGTGTATCTGTCCATTTGGAAGCTGACCCAGAAGTAAAAGTGTTGTGTGCAGCTGTGCTGAAAGAAGATGTGTGTCCCACTACTAAGCTGCTGTTGTACTTCTCCAGCTGGACAAAATTAAAAAGGTGTGTGGCATGGATCCTGAAAGTAAAAGAAAGACTTAAACTGCAAACAAGGAAAAGACAGAAGTTGCTGGGCACGCACTGTGGAAGTCAAATATGTGTTAAGCAAGATGATAAATGGAACACTCTGCTCAAAACTGAGGATTTGTCCAAGGCTGAGGAAGCTATAGTGAGCTTTGTGCAGAGAAAACATTTTGCTGATGAAATGACTGCCCTAAACTCTGGCACTGTAAGGAAGTCAAGTCATCTGTATAAGCTTGATCCTGTAGTTGCTAATGGTGTCTTGAGAGTGGGTGGAAGACTGAGCAAAGCGGATTTACCTGAGGAAACAAAACATCCTGCAATTTTGCCAAAAGAAAGCCATGTTTCAAAGCTTATTCTTCAGCATATTCACGAAAAATTGGTCACAGAGGAAGAAATCACATGCTTTCAACACTTCGCCGTCAGTACTGGATTCCTCATGCTAATTCAGCAGCTAGAAAAATAATCAAAGATTGCATAGTGTGTCAAAAGACAACGGCAAAAGCCAGGTGAGCAGAAAATGTCTGATCTTCCTATTGACAGAATCTCAGCTGATCTTCCACCATTTACTTATGTTGGTGTTGATTATTTTGGACCAATAGAAGTAAAGAGAGGCAGGAGTCTTGTTAAGAGATATGGAGTTCTCTTCACATGCCTAACCTGTCGTGCAGTCCACCTTGAGGTGGCACATACTCTTGATACAGGCTCCTGTATTAATGCCATCAGGAGATTCATCTGCCGCAGAGGACAGGTCAAAGAAATCCGGTCAGACAATGGAACCAACTTTGTCAGCTCGAATCGTGAGTTAAAACAAGCTATGTTAGAGCTAAACCAAAGTAAAATCCAAAAAGGCTTAGCACAGGATGGCATAAAGTGGACCTTTAACCCGCCCTATGGGGCCCATCATGGTGGAGTATGGGAGCGCTTGGTGCAAGAAATAAAGAGAATATTATGCTCTATCACAAATCAGCAAGTACTAGATGATGAAACCTTGCATACAGTTTTTTGTGAAGTGGAGGCTATACTGAATGACCGCCCAATCACACCTTCTTCTGACGATCCCAATGATGTAGAAGCTCTTACTCCAAATCACTTGCTCCAGTTAAAAGGCAAACCTGTGCTGCCACCAGGTTTATTTAAAAAAGAGGATCTGTATCTGCAAAGACGATGGAAACAAGCCCAGTATATTGTGGATCTATTCTGGAAAAGGTGGGTGAAAGAATACCTTCCTATGTTGCAGAAACGACAGAAATGGAACAAGATTCGTAGGAACTTTTGCATTCACTGCAAATTCCTTGTAGCTTGACAAGATTTATTGTCTTAATTTTAGCCAGATTATCTTGTCCATCTTGTTTTGAACATTACAAGCTAGTTTCCAGTCTCATGTGTTAGATGATTAGACTTGTTTCAAGTATATATTACTTTTTTCCCTTATTTAGTCTGTATATCTAAAAATGAACCATTTTACATTTATTTCAAGCAAAAATAGCTTTTAGATAGAGTGTAAAACAAAAATTATCTCAAAATAAGAAACATTCACCTTTTTCCTTGAAATAAGAAAGTCACTCATTGGAAGGTATTTATTTCAGGTTTTTAAAGAAAGGACATCTTCAAAGTTATATTTTGTCATAACATAGACACTGTTTCTGAAATTGACTGGGTAATATGACGTAAAATCAAGTAGGTCTTCAACATCAGTCAGTTCAGTTGCTTGGGCAAGGTTGGGAATTGCAATTTCATAGGCAAGAAAGTCTTTGTTGAAACCCAAGGTTTCATACACCTGGTATTCAAAACAATAAAGTACACTATTAACAATAAAAATGTTTTTTACAAGTCCAAAGATAGGGTTTAAACCATTTGCTGAAATGAGTATAAGAGACCTGTCACAGATGTATTTGTTTCCATGTAAAATAAGCCACTTTACTCTAACGGCATGATGTATAGCATCTTCAATCCCCAAAAAATCTACAACCTTTGATTGCAAATGGTCCATATTAGCAACCTCTGATACAGGACCTAGTTCTTTCTCATTTACAAATATCGGATGCTCAGTTCCTGCTTCACTTTGGCAACACTCCAGCAGCTGATTGTGGTTTACAAGAGACTTGCACACATTCTTAAAGTTTAATTTGGATGACCATTGTTTAAAAAAACTGTGTTTAGACTCGAATCTCATGCACATATGACGTATTACAGGTCCCAGGGCAATAATTTGAGAGGGAAGATGCAGCATGTAATGTTGCTTTGGTATTACATTTTTTTCTGGGAATAGTTGCCTGAATTGTTTAAGATGATCTTCTATCATTTTTTTTAGTTTGGACACAGTTTGTAAAGACACAACTGGGGCAAAAAGTATTTTAACAATTTCAATTAAATCCAAAATAAACTGGATAAAGGGATTTTTCTCTACAACACTGTACAATAAGAATGGCAAAATCTTGATCAATATAAGCATTTGTCCAGAGGATTGTTTGAGTCTGTTGTCACTTGAAGCTAAAGTAGCAATACTAATTGGTGAAGGCTTGTCACGTATGTCCACTGATGAAAAAGGAAAGTTCTGCATGGCAGAATTAAACAAGTCCAAATCCAAATTTCCAGATAAAACAAGGTATTTCAACACACACTTAATTTCCATTGGTGCCACTCCTTCAAGAATTACATGCATAATATCCTGTGGCATCTGCTCTATGAGATTAAAACCTGGGAAATCAACTAATTTGCTTTGTCTATTTATGCCAAAAGTCGTTTTGAGCGAGGATTTCAAAAATTCGGTAGTTGCCCTTTCTATTTCAATGCACTGCCTAATGTGTCCGTCCAATGTCCGTCTGGTGAAACTATGTTCATTGAAATTTTCTTGCATTTCATCAAAAGTACACTCACAATGACGACATTTGCTATACGCAAAACCAACTCCTTCCTTAAATCCTGCAAGCTCATGCTGGGCAAGAGTGTCTCCACACACAGCAACAACTGCTCCGTTTAAATAAAATTCCCCATTGACAGTGTTAATCATAACACCATCGTACAGTAACTTCAAGTCCTCATTGATTCTCCGCAGTATTATATCTACCCCACACTCATCTATGTCCCTAGACTTTGCAATTGCGAGAAGTCTGATGGAAGCCAACTTTGATCTAAACTTAGGGTCTATGTTGCCTAAGGTGTAATAAAACATTAGTAGTTTATTTACACTCGCACGTGACCCTAGGGGGTTACACATTTCTATCTCATCAGAATAGAGTATCAGTTGTAAAGCAGAGTTCTTTTTTGAAAACAGTGGGTGGGTTTTGAAAATAATTCCATCATTAATGTCATACAAAAAACTGGCGTTGGGGCAACTCTGAGGTCCAGCACTGAGCATGTCAAATAGTCTTGAATTGGATAAAAGCTGTTTCAAACTTTCAATCAAAGGAATGTAGTAGAAAGACTTGTTTTTGATTGCAAGAACTCTCGATTCTCCCTTTTTAACTCTACAGGCATAATTGGAAATGATGATCTCCTCAGGTGTGACAGGGTTGAAATGCATCTGTGTTACACGGTCCTGTAGGTTTGAAGCTGCACATATGGGAAAGGGATCCTGAAAGTTGTCCAGTGTTGAAAGAACTTCTTGTTGTAAAGGTCCATTGCTGTCAGGTTGCCTTTCAAGGATGGTCTTTATTTTTCCCCTCAAGGACGTCAGAAGAGCTGTTTGATACTGTTGGACACCAAGGACAATGTTGTTGACACTCCTCTGATGGGGGAAAAAAAACCACATCAGAGACATGAAAGCGTAAATAGAAAATATAACAGAAGCAAAATGCAACTCTATTTCTTTAGCTCAAATTAATGAGCCACTGAATGTTGTAATTTACCAGTGGAGCAGTAGAAGAAGAAATCAGCCAATAATTGGCATTGTTTTGCATGACATGCCACATGCATGACTCACGTGGCACAAACACATTGCACCGAGCAAGATGGAGGAGCATGAAAGGTTACAACAGAAAAAGTGAACAAATGATTGCCTCATTTATTTTTTTTATGTAATTCTACTTCATTTGTCTTTTATGCCTAAAAGTGAACACATTTTACACTGTTAAGCCTATTTTAAACTGTTGAGTGTGCCCAGAGTTACATACATTGCAGTGAACTGCACAACTCTTGTGCTTAACTTCTTCGTAATGTACATTTGTTCTTAATAACTTATATAGGTGAAAGTAATAGCTGAATAAAACCAGCGATGAAAAACAATCAATTAATTGCAAAGATAGTGGACAGATTATGAAAAAAAAATCATTAGTTGCAGCCTTACATTGAACCAGACTTATTAACAAGTTAACAATGACACCCCCATAATATCAGATGAAGCAGTACCTGTGATAGGTGGCATTGCTCCCGCACACCAATAGCAAATGCAGCTGCACATCTGGCAAGATCAACAGTTTCTCTTTTACCCTACAGGACAAAAAGAAAAACAATTGTGTAAGAAAAATGACTCACTCAGAATGTGTTTCAAATTCCACCAGATGCAAAACAAAACAAAGAAATATTCCAAACTGTTGTACATTTTTGCTATTAAAAGATTCATACTACAATGGATAGCTAATGAAGCTGCAAATGTTATGAACAATTTAAGAGTTATTTAATGAAACTTAACCAATCTTTATGGAATCTACTCTGAAGTTAACTGAAAGAAAAATTTGAAAGCTGCTTGGTTCATGGAGCATCTAACAACAACCAAGGCAGGTACACAACACTGGTAAATAAGTTTATTTATTATGTTTAAGTATGGTAACTAAGCCTACATTGTTGTGCAAGCCTGAATTTCAGCGGATTCATGCATTTGAAATTCAGCACTGGCCTTCATACCTATTAAAATATTCTAATCAAGTAGTTTATCTTAGAAAACACATAACTTTAAAACTATAATTGTCACTTGAACTGAGTACATTTCTGAATTGGGGTAACTGTGCTTGGTTAAGGTTAAACAACACACATACATTTAAAAATTCGCGCGCGTACACACAGAAACACATAAAGTACATTACCTGATTCTGACGAGGTGTTTGAAGCTCAGCCGCGTCTTGCTCCATCACGTTCTGACTTTCCTGTCGCTCCTCCTCCAACACCTCCGATGTTACTGGGGGGTCTAGTGGTGGTGGCTCTACTTCAGTGCCATTGCCATTGCTAACAGTTTGTCTGGGTTCGGCAGTATAGTCGGCAAAAATGGCTGTACCAAAATTTTCGCCTCCTAATACATTTGCATCGGATGAGGCTGTCAGCCATCCTGTAGGCGGGTTCCCAGTGGAGATGTATTGTGGATGTGTGCGTCTGAGATGGTGGTAAAACGAGTTGAAAACACGGTAATCCTCGGCGCATCCATCGACTCCACAAATGACACGGAAATCTGGACTGCGACTGTGTGCAGTATTAATGTGACTTAAGAGAGACTTCAATGTTAACGCCACAAAGACGAAGCAAATCACACACCTCCAACAGGCCATTGTATTAGACTAAAGTCAAGCAAAAAATATGTTGCAGTGTGGAGCTGTTGCCGCGCTAGTTTGGGAAATACCAAGTTCATGGGGGGAGGGGGGTATTACAAACTGGAGCTGTAAAAACAAAAAATGGTCACAAATAAGGTAAAATGAAATAACACCTATAAGAGTTTATTTTAAATCAATGAAGAAGAAATTTACCTATCATACTGACTGTGTTTTATGAACGTACAAACCACTAAATTGTATATAGAAGCAAAAATTGAGATGTGCACCCCCTTCGTGTTCCATGTTAGTTGTTACCCAACTCCGTTTGAATTTGGAGTCACAGGAATCTTCTGCACCTGAGCATTGAAAGAAAAACTGTAAGAGAAAACTTCGTCAAGAAAGAGAGGTAAGCAATTTTAATTTTTCGAATGTAAGTAGTGTGTAGTCTAATCACTGTTTTAAAGTCAAGCGGACAGAATAATAAATTTAATTTGAGCGCGGGAAGGAGTAATGTAGCATGCTAACGGATGCTAGCGTTAGCTTAGCAGCCCTCGCATGTGGTTCAGAGAACATTATTTAGTGAAGTATCTACTGTAATGTTGTGAGAATTCCTAGCTATGCTATTTATAAGGGGCAGTATTAGCCGTTTGTATTAACTTAAGTTAATAGGCACACTGAGAATTTCTTTCAATTAGCAAGAGAGCTAATTAACCACATTCAGGGTTTTCCAATTGTCTTTGACTGATTTACTAGCTGCTTGAATTCCCTCACAAGGTGTGGGTTTAAATTAATATTTTGATATTAATTGGATTTATTAAAGTGGGCTCAAAACAGTGTTATTCAGGAATCAGGCTGGTTGGTAAAACAAGTAGCGCTGTGTATCGATTCAAAATTGAAACAGAAGATGGCAACACTGTATGTACAAGGATGCCAGCTGCCGTTAAACCCCGAAGAAGAAGCTGTATCCCAGAATTCATAGCGCGGCCTAGCTCAGTTTCCAAAAATGGCGGAAGCTAGTTAGTTTTAAAATTTCTCTTATTACTCTTTCTAGGTCACAAAATAAACGTTTAGCATATTTTCAGGCGAGAATGTAGCCGTGTAAACTTCAAATATCTGGACAGTTTATCAAGACACCACATATTTTCAAAAGCGCTCCGACGTTTTCGGAGACGTCTGTTACCCACTAGCTCGATAGCTAGCCGGGGTTTAACGCTCACTAGAGCCGTGAGAACACCGGACTCCGGGCGAACCATTTTCAAACACACCGCCGTCTTTCACTACTCAGGTGAAACATGATATATAAGTCACTTAAATAACTTAAAAATGTTATTGTTTGGCTTTTTTCAGTATTTTATTTGTTCCTGAGTAAATCGGTTTGGCTGAGATTAAAGTTATAGTTTTTACACAGCTGAATAAACGTCAAGCAGACAACTGATTATCAGAAGTGTGAGATGCTGGAGAATATACTCCGGTGTCCTTTTATATTTTAGATAGCAATGAGCAATCTGCAAATTTCTTTAAAATGTAATAAACTATCATCTTGCCTTTATTTTTAGTTAGCACATACCTTAAACACTTAAAGCTATAAGCTAATGATCGTTATGTAAGAGCAGATACTGCTGGTGCAATAAGCTGTACATTTTACGTCCAATGGATGCATGATCTGGCAGCCCTAGTCAGCATAATCTTATTGATGAAATTCAATGACACAAATCTGGGTGAGTAAAAGTTCACCGGGCAATATTGTATAACCCTTTCAGACCTCAGCCGGGCTGTCTGGACATTTCTTTTCTATAATAGCTTTAAAAAGGGTAAAAATGTTGAACAATCAAAACGATTCTTTGACGTGAATCAATTTGATTCTCATGGGACTCAATTAAGATTCAACTTTTCAAATGTTTTTAACATAACACTAATTGTAAACATTTGTCTTGCAGGTGACTGAGCAATGGAGAAGCTGGATGATGTTACAGTATCTGTCCTTAAAGGTTATATTTGATAATGTGTGTGTGTGTGTGTGTGTGTGTATGTATGTATATATATATATATATATATATATATATATATATATATATATATATATGACATATTAAAAAAACAGTTATGTTTGTGCAGTTATGTGCTTGCACAGTTTAACTGGTGTTTGTCTTTTTGTTAGCTGCAAGCATTGACGAGCGCATGCTTTTAACATTGACCCGTGATGATCTGAGGGACCTTTTTTCTGGGCCTGAGCACTTTCTCAGAAGAAAACATGTGTGGTCAATAATTCATCCTGAGGTATTATGTAAAAAATATTTAGTTCAACTAATCTCCAGAAAGTATGCTTTTATTTTAGCAGTACTTGACATTTTTATTTTCTCACCCTAAACCAGGAAGACCATCCGCTACCACAGAAACCTGAAACAACTTCTTCACCCAGGGTAGTTGCAACAGGCCCTCCAACTGCTGATGCTAATGTAAGCCAGCTGAAAACCTTGCAGCTCCCCAGTCCTCCGGAATATGTTCTGTACACCGACAGTGAGTTGGAGCAATGCCGAAAGAGTTACCTGGAGTTGGCCTGCTCCGGCAGGGAACAGGCATGCGTCATGTCAAAAGAACTGAGATGCAGATTGGTGAGAAATACAATCACAAGTATGGTGTCCCTTTTGAGAGCAAGCCAAGGCCAAATGGAGCAATCCCCCTCTAAGACCGAAATCACTGCAATGGCTAAAAAAGTTGTGGAATATTATCCTATGCTGCAGGATAATGATGCAAGCGTAAAACACGTAAGTTCTTGTATTTGTGTCTCATATATAAATCATTTTGTTTTGTTCAGGGGGCATGATATATATGTATTTTCACCAGGAGAAAAGGCTGCAAAATATGAAAACACCAGTAAAAAGGCAAGGACCAACACCGGAGAGGGGACGGCCCAAGAGAAGGCTCACTGACCTCTGCCCAAGGGATGAAGAAGCTGATGATGAAGATGCTGATCGCAGTTCTTCCAGTGGTGCATCTACTCTGTTATCACCTGTCAGAAATTCTGACAATGCCTCCACTTCATGTGAGTACATACTAGTAATTTTGTAAAATGGTTATCAACACACAGCCAGTAGTAGCTAATGTTTTGTGGAAGTCTACTTCAGTAACAATGAAAAACCAAAATGCTCTTGTACTTCTCTCTATCTTAGCTGACAAGGATAGTCGGCAAATACAAGCAAGACATTACAAAACATTACAAGAAATGTGTAAGAAGGCAAAACCAAACCAAGAAGATGTGTCCCAGGTATTAGACCTTGAGTTTGAAGCCAGAAGATCCTTCATTGACTCAGACACCATGAAAGAGGAGAACAGAGCTTGCCTCATCTTGGATGCATATCCATGCTTTAAAGAATTGCATCATGTAAGTTTTTGGAAGAGTTAATAAATAATCACTTTAATTTCAAATATATTTGGTGTGGTAGTAAAGTTATTTTGATTTTATTTGTCTACTTATTTTTTTAAACCTATTGTAGGCGTTGGGTGAGCTTCGCAGAATTTTGGATCCCCACAACAACAAGTTCATCAGTCAAGTAAAACTGAGATGGGAAGAATTCTGCTCCAGGGTAGAGTTCTACGGTGTGTCAAAGAAGGCAATGAATCCACCAATGACCATGGACAAAAGTAAGTTTTACCATTTGAATACAAAGTTCTCATCCTTTAAAATTTATGTTTATGAAGGTTTGTTTCTGCTTTGTCCAGCTGAAGCCCACCTTGCACTGATGAAGGCTCTTCCAACCCTCTTTCCCACACCTGCCCATCCACCAAAAAAGATGGGGAATGCTTCTGAAGCATTTCTACATGTCCTGAAGGTAAGTTTTATAAAATTTGCTTATAAAGATCTACAGAAAATTTGGCAAACAAAATATTTCGGTCAAACATGACTCAAAAATGCTTTTTCAGTTTCAGCCGAAAGACTTAAATCTATAATTTATTGTTTTCATTAATTTATAACGTATTTAATGTACACGAGTGTGGTCACATAAGGAGTCGCTTGATAAACCATAAGTCAAAACTACTATAAAATGTGTGTAACCAACAAAGAACAGGATAATGACATCTCCAACGTTATGACCAAATCCCAGCAAAAAAACATACAATTAACATAAGATGTTGACTGTCATGTCTTTTGTGTCTTGCAGCCTACAGAAGATCCAGATGCTGTCCTCCAGAAACGAAGCTTGTCATGTCCAGTAGTGATGTTCGATGGCTGCAAGTGTGTCATTGCTGTTGGTAATTTACCAGTTACAACATTTGACAAAGAAAAAATTGGTGAGGCTATGATATATGTGATGGCATACCTTTATGCACTCCATCTGACTTACCCCAAATGCGTGGCAACCCTGCTGTCTGTCATTCAGACAGAAGTTCTCCAGGATGCCATTCATGAGCGTGACACTACATCATCTTACAGAAAAGCCCTGGCAGAATGGCATGCATTTATTGGAAAGTAGTGTGTAAATTTCAGATAAGATTAGGAGAGGGCACTTCTGTTTTGTTTTTGTTTTTGTTTTTTTTCAATCTGGGTCTTATTTCTAAAATGGAAAATGTTCATTTACTCACCCAGACAAGTTTTGTGGTATTTGGTGTCATTCGGAAGAAATTAGAATCTTTGTGGTCTTCCTATGTCACTCGTCAATTTTAATGGGGCAATGGCGAAACCTCTAAGGCTGTTGAAATGTTGAAACCACTTAAACAAACTCATAATGTTGGACCTGTACTGTTCAATTGTATCTTTATTATCTGCAGGTTATTGTTAAAGTGGACAAATAAAGATGGACACTTTTACTCTGTTTCAGTTTTGTTTTGTCCTTAATCAGCAATATAATTTTAAAGTAGTGTTTAGCTAAATTTAAAAAGAAGAAATATCTTTAAAATGATTTAATGTACTAGTTTTTAGATTATTTGCCTTGATTTGTTTGTTAGAATAAGTGTTTTATGCCTATTTTCAGATTTAATTTCTTCAACATTTTACTTAGAACAAGTGGTTAAAGCTTATTTTAGGTTTCAAGCCATGATTGGTTGCCTGGAATAAGTGTAAAAGACTTATTTTTAGCTTTATTATCTTTATTTGTGGCCTACAATCAGTGGTTAAAGCTTATTTTAAGTTTCAATTGTTCTAATTTGTTCCCTGGAATGAGTGTAAAATACTTATTTTTAGCTTTATTTAAATCTAGATATTGTTCTTATTTCAAGAAATCTTATTAAGAAAAAAACACTTACCCCATGGGCAGATAATTTCACTTGTTTTAAGCAAATCTTCACCAAAAATAAGTGTATTTTTCTAGTATTAAGGAGGTGGGTTTTTGCAGTGTTGGTGATGTTGTGCTTGTTGTTGATGGAGCTGCACCAAGAAATTCTTGGCCCATTGGCTGCATCACTGAAACCATGGCCGAGCACACGGAGTAGTTCGCCGTGTTAGAGTTAAGACACGAACAAATGAGCTGGAGAGACCAATCAACAAAATATGTCTCCTGGTGGAGGCCATCTAGAGGAAACAATGAATGTTTGCCTCCAACTGAGCCAAGTTCTGGAACCTCTGGCTCTACATTTACACTGACACTCACTTTGCTCTACACTCCATTATGCAACATACACCTTTTTTGAATACACACAAAGCAAACACATGAACAACAGAGACTTGAAATCATAGAACATTGACCTTTCCTTTTGTTTGGTTTTTAAGAAGACTTATAAGGATGGACTACTGAAGAAAATTATTGGTATTGCATTTTGTGATGGCCACTTAGAAAGAATTAATTCATGTTACACAGGAATTAGGGGCCGGAATGTTGTGGCCATTTTTGTTGAATGTTTATAAAATGCAATTTGTATTCATTTTTGTTTTTTCTTTAAAGGTGTAAGAATATTCTGACCTGGTTTTGTTATGTAAATTTGTAATTAATTTTATTGGAGAAGCTTTTGGAAAGTGATTGGTTTATTAGCTTATGGACCCTCCCATTAATCAAGAGATTAAGAGCACCCCGGATGGGTGTGGTAAAGGTTTTTCGTTTTTTGTTTGCCAAATGTCAGATGGGAAGATGGGAGGGTTAGAAAATGATTTTTTGAACACTTTTGAAGTTGTTAAAGCAAATTAAGTTAACTTTCGTTTAATTTTAAGTTTTAAGAAGTTATTTGGCTGATTTTTGTTTATAATTTTCCACGAAATAAACGGCATATGATTTTTAAACAATGGAGTCAGAAGTGCGTTCTAAAACAAACCTCCCGTTGCCACCCACGGCCTTTTCTTGGACCTTTTTGGTGTTTGGAACGTAAAAGGCCGCGACAGTTTGCCTTTCCTGGACTGCGCTGTGCACATTGAAGAGAACGGCAAACTCAACATCGAAGTTTACCGGAAGCCCACACACACGGACCAGTACCTCCTGTTCGACTCCCATCACCCTCTGGAACACAAACTTGGAGTAATTAGGACCCTACACCACCGGGCAGAACATGTTCCCTCTAAGCCTGAAGGAAAAAAGAAGGAACACACACATGTAAAGGAAGCACTCAAAACGTGCGGCTATCCTAAATGGGCGTTCTTAAAGTCAGCAAAGAGGCACAGAAAAGAAGACCAGACACCAGCGAGGGAGGATAAGAAAGACAGACGGAACAACATTGTCATCCCCTATGTAGCTGGTGTATCAGAAAAACTCAGGAGAGTTTTCTCCAAGCACGACATCCCGGTGCATTTCAGACCCAGCAACATGCTCAGACAAAAACTGGTTCACACGAAAGACAAAACGCCAAAACACAGACTTAACAATGTGGTGTATGCTGTACAGTGCAGCGAGGAATGCCCAGACCTCTACATTGGAGAGACCAAACAGCCACTTCACAAGCGCATGGCACAACACAGAAGAGCCACCTCCACAGGACAAGACTCAGCAGTCCATCTGCATCTTAAGGATAAAGGACACTCTTTCGAGGATGCCAATGTTCACATTTTGGACAGAGAGGACAGATGGTTTGAAAGAGGAGTGAAAGAAGCCATCTATGTCCACTGTGAGCGACCATCTTTGAACAGAGGCGGGGGTTTACGACACCAACTCTCTGCCATCTATAATCCAGTTTTGAGATCCCTTCCCAGACGCCTTAACGCCCACTCACATCCTGGGCCATCTGATCTCAGGAATTCGGCAAAAGACAAAAACCAACAGAACGGGCAGAGAAAAAAATAATGCATATATCAATCACCTGGGTCACCTGCTGAGAAAGAAAAAAGAAAGCAAGCAGAAGAGAACAAGAGTAATAGAATAAACAACATCACAATGATATATGGGAATATGACAGTAAATACTAAATGTTAAACATTATTGTGCAGCACATAAGATCAACAGAACACAGTGTGCTTTGAGGTAGGAGCCAAAAAGGGTGTAGTTTGTGGGTGTGATCACCCGTGTGTACACCTGTGAGCATGGACGCACTTGTTTTTTGTTTTTTAAAAGGTTCCTTCATGTAATAATCTGCTAGAGGGTGTGGGGGGGCCACAGCCCCGTCCTCCAGGGCGTGAAGCAGGTGTGGAGGAGATCAAAACTCCAGACATCCAGAGGCCCCCAGAACACAAGAGACCAAGGAAGACCAACAGAGGGGCAACTTCCCCTGCCAGTGGCGGACCCCCTCAGACGTCGGTGCGTTGGTGGTTCTTTGTGTCCGGGGATGGGCGTCCAGGTACACACCGGCTCACTCCTTGGCGGCCGCTTATCGGGGCCTGGAGCCTGGGGCTCGCTCGGGCCACTTCGGAGGTGGGGTGCCCCCGGCCTCTCGGCCTGGGGCTCGGTCACTCAGGCGCAGCTGGCTGCCGGCGGAGCTCACGGGCGCGTCACTGCAACTCCCCCTGGCTTCTGCTCCGCGGCTGCTGAGTGAGCCCTCATCTGGGACTCTCCTCAGCTCTTTCCGGGACAGTGGCGCAGCTCATTCGCTCTTTTCACTCTCTGTGTGCTTGTACAACACTGATGTACTTAATCATTAACAATTATTAAATTCTGGCTGTCTCTCCTATTGTTTACCTTTTATCCTGTCTCTCTCTACTTTCTGCTCTTTCAGCAGATGGCTGCCCCTCTCTGAGCATGGTTTTATTCTGCCTGAGGTTGTGTGGGAAATTTGATCAAACCTTATTAACATTTTTCAACGTGAAATGTACAGTATTTCAGAGAGAGAGAGAGAGAGAGAGAGAGAGAGAGAGAGAGAGTGTAAATTGACACTACTCACACACCCTCCTGGAGGGTGGGGACTCCCTGCCCCCCTGGTTCACACCTGTCAGCAATTATTCAACTGGGTACAATCAGTTGTTTCCATCTGCCTTAGGGTGTACCCTAAGACAGGGGGGGCTGTCTTAGGGTACACCCTGGATAGGTCACCAGGTTTTAAAGCTGAAGAATTCCCTTGTTCGACAGCAGTCCGATCAGACACCACTACCCGTGGTTTGGCTTCTTTGTGCTGTTTTGCCTTGTGGATTTTTGGGGTTATGTGTAGATTTTTTTAGAACTCACCTCACTTCCCTCTGTGCTTTGTGACTTTGAGATATTGCAGTGGAAACAAACTAAATCTGTTGACTTACCTACTTGTCTGCTGCCTCATTCCCTCATTCCTAAACAGCTTTATTAATGTGTCAGCCCTTAATCTTCACAGTTAACCTGTTGAACTTCTCTGACCAGCATTTAAATCAAAGGCTTGATTTAAATGCTCTTAGTCTTGACACAGTGACAGGGTGAAAATGTCAAATTGATTTCAGATGAGACTGGCCAGACACTCTTGAACTGATGGAAAGGCAACAATAACTCAAATAACCACTCGTTACAGCTAATTTATTAAGAAGAGCATCTCTGGACACATCTTGTTGTACATGGGTTACAGCAGCAGAAGACCACATTGGATGCTGTTCCTGTTAGGTAAGAACAAAAAAGAGGCTACAATTTGCACGAGATTACCAAAATAGGAAGATAAAAGATTAGAAAATTTCTGTATGCACTGATTAGTCTGAATTCTGCTGTGACATTTAGATGGTAGTGTCAGAATATGTTGCAAGGAACATGAAAGCATGGATCCATCTTGCCATATATCGACTGTTCACGCTGGTGGTGGTGTAATGATGAAGGCAAAAGTTGGTCCAACCTCGTACTAACTAGCAAGGTTTATCTAACAAAGTCGCCAGTATGTGTTCAGCCTATGCATGCTGTTTCAAAAAGCAACAATGTTTGCAGACGCTTCTTCTTCAACCTTTAAGAACTTCAAATTTTATGAAACTTTAACACGTTACATTTCATGTAAAGTGTTATTCATTTTGGCATTAAAGGTAAAGCACCATTTGGTGTTTCAAACAGTTGAATTCTATTAAAAGGAGTGAATGTTTAAAGAACATAAGCTGGATCACAAATCACCTGGTGGATGTTACACAGAGATGTGTCAATCTTAAGCTCATTCCTTGTTGCAATGCTCCTTGATAACAATTTAAATTAAAAGAGTTAATGAGGACAAACAGACAAAGACTTGACGTTGACCATAAGATGAATAGACTTCACCATGTAAGATCTCACAGAGGTAAAGTCTTGAGACTTGCACAAAAGCATTGCAGTGACTCAAGTTTTAATCCAGAGAAAACACTAAAACTGTCAGTGAAGAATTGTGACTTGACTTTGACTCACCCTAAAAAGGCTTTAAATACAAGTGTGGAAACAGGCATCTCAACATCAGTATGCTTTTTGCAATTTGGGACGACCTTTTAACATGTAATAATTGGGAGCTAATGACAAGTAAAGAGAAAATTAAGGTTCTGTGGCAGTGTGTTGGCAGTCCATGGGCAGCTACAGACGACCCATCTACCTGCAGGGAGTGTCTGTTGTCAGGTGGGGGCAGTGTAAAAAATATATAGTAAAACTAGTCTGGGGGCTACTCGTCTTTGTGATGTTGTTGGCCCAAAAAACAAGTTCCAACATACCAAGTGTTTAAAAAAAATGAAAAGTGTCTGGTGCAGCCACTGTCTGTACCTTTCACTCTATTTTTAATCTTTGATCTTTATTTTGTGCTTCACCTATTGCTAAAGAACTCTAATGTGGCAAAGTTTCTGATGTTACTATATGGTATCACCAGCTAGCTCTTATTGGCAGTAGTTCCCAAATTTTGTTTGACGCTCATTTCAGCCCAATCTGAACAAGACATGTAGTTTGATTTGCAGTTTTATGCTGGCACGACTGCTTAAACTAAAAAAAAAAATGCAATGATTTAGGATGTCATGTTCAGGTTTGCTGGCTTTGAAATTTTACCTTGGAGGAGTAAAGTTGTGACCCCTGGATGTTGCTCTATTCACATTATGCAATGTGCGTGTTGGGATTTCGGAGGATTGCATGGGTGCACATTTCCAATGGGTGTGTGTGTGTGTGTTGTTAAGTTATGCTCCATCTATTTATTCCTGCCCTGTCCATTCTGCTGCTATAACAATCTGAATTTCCCAACTCTGGGAATAAAGTTAATCTTATCCTAAATATTAAGAGGGTTATGGATTTCAAATTAAAAGACCTCTTAAAAAAACCTCTGTTTCTGATAAAATGTTACTGCTCCAGAGTGTGCTGTCAAAAACATCAGAGTGTAGGCCATTATGTATGAGTGTAACACTTTGTATTTTGACATACATTGGGGCCTGATCTGACACTGAGCAGTTGTGTGTTTGAATTGGGTAAAAAGCAGCATGTCCTTCGCACCAGTTGCAGAGTGGATCTGTCTAAACCCTACCGCCTGCTAAACCTGTGCGTCTGACATGCTGTTTGGATTGTGGGTAACTGATTAGGTCAGGATGTGGAGCCCTTTACACCACAATGTTTCTAAACTCTTACAGTCATCCAACTAACAGCTGCTCAGTCCACCTAGCCATGTTCTTATGGATGTCTTCCATCTTCTGCATGTGAAGGGACTTACAGGCTTTAACAGAAAATTTTGGTGGGGCGCTGGATGTGCTTTGTAGTAGAAAGTGAGTGCCATGCATTACCATGTAAGGTAATGCATGGCACTCACTTTCTGACATCCATTCCTCAGTTTTTGCTATTATTAGAAGCTCTATGTTCCTAATAATATTGTACATGTATTTGTGTGCATGTATGTGCTACCTGTAAAGTGCAATTTTTTTTTTTGCCATGAAACTAGAATGCTTCTTTAAAGGTATAGTATGTAACATTTACACATGTTATTGCCACAGGCTCCTAAGAACAAATTTAGTCAAGCCTGAATAGGCCAGAGGTCCCCTGTGCGTGAAAGACACAAAAAGATGTTACAGCACAATACTTTTCTTTGTTGCTCCCAAAACCATTTTAGTTCTGTGACGCTACAAGCATGGCACACCTATTTTGGGTAGCTTCTCATATTCTTCTTTGTAGAGCCTGTAAAGCTGCTTCAGGCTGGATTTGTGTACAACCATTTACAGATGAGAGATATTTAACTGGGTTTAAGTCTGAGCTCTCAGACATTCACAGTGTGCAGAAGGTCATGAACCTGTGCACCAGTCTAAGGTCCACAACAACTTGGACCAGAGAAGATTAGCACCAAGGATGTCTCTGTACATTGCTGTATCTTTCCTTTGACCCTAACTTGTCTCCCAGTTCTTGCCACTGAAAAACATCCCCACAGCACAATGCTGCTACCACCATGCTTCCACTGTAGGGATGTATTGGCAAGGTGATAAGTGGTGCCTGGTGTACCCCAGATATTCACGCTAAACAGTTCAATCTTTGTTTCATCAGACCAGAGAATTTTGTTTCTCATTATGTGAGACCCCTTCAGGTGCCTTTTGGCAAACTCCAGGCAGAGTGTCATGTGTCACTAGAAAGCGGCTTCTTTCTGACCACTCTACCATACCAGCCTGATTGGTGGATTGCTACAGAAATGGTTGTCCTCTGGAAGGATCGCCTTGCTCCAGAGAGAGATGCTGAAGCTCTGTCATTGTGACCATTAGGTTCTTGGTCACCTCCCCAAATAAGGCCCTTCTACACTGATCAGTCAGATTGTGCTCACTGGGACCTTCAGAAATGTTTCCGTACCCTTCCCCAAATCGGTGCCTTGATACAATCATGTCTCAGAGGTCTACAGACAATTCCTCTGACTTCATGGCTTTGTTTGTGCCTCAGCATTCATTGTCAACTATGGGATCCCACATAGACAGGTTTGTGCCCTTCCAAATCACATCCAGTCAACTGAATTGACCCTAAGTGAAATCTAATCCAGTTGTAGAAACACCAGTGGAAACAGTGTGACCCGGGGCGCAGTTTTGAGTTTCATGGCAAAGGCTGAAAACTTATGTACATGTTGTCTTACTTTTTTATTTATTTTAATACATTTTTTTCAAACAAACCTTTTCACTTTGTCACTATGGGGTCTTTTATGTAGAATTTATGGTGAAAAATGAATGTAATAAATTTTTGAATCAGACTGTAACAAACCAAAATGTGGAACAAGTGAAGCACTGCAAATTCTTTCCAGATGGATAGTATTCGTCTTCATTCAGCAGTTAATAACATAACTGAATGTATTTTAATTTGTTACCATGACACTTATTGCTATGTTCTACAGGCCATACTCACAGGCTATCTGGGTGCAACTGTTCTCTTGTCCAGTTCATTGGACCACTGTTATGATCATTGCATGCATACTTCAAAGGGTGAGCCCAGATTAATTTCAGCTGGTGTCAGGCATAGTATGCATGTAATGTGATTACAGTATTTTCCGCACTATAAGGCACACTTAAAAACCTTTAATTTTCTCAAAAGTTGTCAATGCACCTTATAATCCGCACTGCTTGATGGATTTTCGGAGCATTACAGCTACCGTAGTCAGGAGCCTCGCGGAGTAATCTGGGACCAAAACTCCATCCGCCTCAGGTCCCAAAGTCAAACGAACACTGCGGCATCGCTGAGAATTAAAAACTGTCTAAATTCTTTCATCTTTAATAAAATGATCAGCGTTACTGCTTTACAAGGTGAAACAATTAAGTTTAACATCCAGGCACCCATGAAAACAGAATTTATTACATTTAACGGAGTTAGAAGTTAGCAGGAAGTTAGCTCGCTAGTTTCCAACTAAACATGATATAGCATATTCTGACTGAGAGATTTCTGAAAAAATTAACACTCACTTCCAACATAAATGAAGACAGAAAACTAAACAGCAGCATGTTTGTAGGGTTACTGAAGTTGGACTAGCTGGTATATAATGATGTGCTATGTGATCGCTAGCGACACAGCTATGTTAGCATAATATAAACAAAGTTAAGCTGGAGGATGAACGCTAACTTTTTTCCACTGGATAACAGTTAACGTGAGGGTTCCTGATGGTTAGGGACAAAGGCAATTGCATGGCAGGATGCTGTAAATGGACCAAACTTCAGTCGAGAGAACAACTGAGATAATCCATCCACAATATGAGGTTAGTCATTAATATACTGCAACAACATGGGAATAGAGCAGCTGCAAGAGAATTCAACATTAATGAATCAATGGTACGGAAGTGGAGGAAGCAAGAAGAATGAGATGAGTAAAATTTGACTTATCTGACTGTTTTGTTTTGCCTAATGCGGCTTATAATCCGGTGTGCCTTATGGTCTGAAAAATACGGTAATATCCACGTGAGAGCATAGATCTCCAGGGCTTTCTCAATGGCCGCTGCCTCTAGAAAAAAATGTCAAATAATTAAGAAACATGTGAGTGGACAGCAGACTGCTACTTCCACAGTTAAGCTATAAAATGCATAAAATCAGGGAATTCGTGCTATGTAACACTGAATGACTTTGCAGTATTTCTATCTAAGCTTTAATTTTTCTTTCTTCCCTCACTGCAAGCTGGTCACAGCAGACGACTGCCCCTTCCTGAGCCTAGCACTGCGGGATATTTCTTCCTGTCAAAAGAGAGTTTTTTCTTCCCGTTATTGCCAAGTACTTGCTCAAAGGGGGTTGTCTGATTGTTGGGGTTTTCTTTGTGTTATTGTAGGGACTTTAACTTACAAAATAAAGTCCCTGGAGGTGACGACTGTTGTGATTTGTGGCTATATAAATAAATATTACCTCTGCAGTGCAGCTTAGAACTTGTGATCCTGAAAAATTTGCTCTGTAAAACCTGATTTAACAGTGAAAACTGTGCCTCTGAGTGTCAGCTTTTGTAGCTTGTGTTTCACTATTAGGTCTTGACTGACCACTGGTAGTCATGGAATATTAATGGAGTACTGCTTTTGGGCCATGTTTGTAAATTTGTGCTACTCTCCAGCTTTGGAGGCATGTCTGTGGATCCTCTGAAGGCTCTTAATAAACCTGAATGGCTGAAAGCAAAAAATGCAACTTCAGCATCTTTGGACACTTTTGACAAACCAGGATTGGGCTTCACTGGTGAATCTGATTAATAACCGCTTACAGTCAGTCATGCCTCTGGGCAAATCAAACATGTCAAATGCATTTTTTCTGGCATTTATGGACGAGTGTTGGAGTAGTGCTGAAATGTGGAACAAGTCTGATGACCTCACATGTCTTTTATTAAAAAAACAAGGAAATAATGTGCTTTCTTTCAAGAGGACTGGCTTTGAGGCTGGTCTTTACTCTGTGAGGTTAAAAGTAAAAGTGTGTGTCACATGCCAGAAACAGGACAATCTGCAACCTTGCACATCAGATCAATTTTTAATGTGAGGCTGTTGAAGAAAATAAGTCTTGTAGGCTCCACGCTGCTTCACTACTCCTTCTTTTCATTTAATCTTGACTAAGTAAACCCTTGAAGGAAAAGTTCCACACAGTGTGTGTTTTGTAAAAAATAAAATAAATAAAATAAAAAACTACCTTATTCATGTGTCAAGTTGAGTTGTGAAGATTGTTTAAAGGAACAAAAAGAGTGACCATGGGGTGGTGGTGGTGGTGGTGAGGGGGGGTGTAAATGGTTCCCCAGCTCATGGCTTAGCAGAGATGCTGGTTGAGACAGTGGTGGTGGTGGGGAGGAGTGGCAGTAAAAGGTTGGTAAAGTAAATAAAGTGGGCTCCTTTTGTCAGCAATGGAAAAAGAGAAGAACAGAAATGTAATCTCACTCCGGCTTTTAAATCCTAACTCCCATGCGAGACCTCGAGAACACATTTCCCATCAAGTGGCAGATTAATCTTGTGTAACTCATGCGCGGTCATATCCTGTCCTCTCACAGTGCTGGGAAGGCTGCGTGGGAGAGATGACAGGCGAAGATGCTAGGAAAGGCTTAAAGCGTGCATAGTATTATCTGATTTTTGGGGAGTGTGGGGGAGAGCAATAATAAAGATGCCAGGAGTGAAACTAAAATCACTGTCTCCAGCCTCCTATAACTTGTGTTTCCATGCCACCTGCTCTGCATTGTGCAGCTGCAGAATGCTGGAGTGTTTGTACAAACCTTGTCAGGATAAGTCACTTTTAACAAAATCTAAATCATGTTAATGGATAATTTCACAGATGTTCCAAACATGGCAAGAACCTGTTAGAAGTAAAAAGTAAGTTGCATAATGTCAGTCTGTGATAATCCTCCAGTGCTGACAGATGATTTACTTTTAGTTCTTTTTACTTTTACAACTCTTTTTTTTTTTTTCATTTTATTGCCTCTGCCTAGGATGTTGTGTGACTGGTTTGGCTTGTGTGTTTGTCTGTGTTAGCAGGATTACCTTTTCTTTCTTTTTTTTAATCAGTGCAAACTAATAGGGTGATTAACGTTTTAAGTACATGCAGATGCAGAATTTCTTTTTTTGAAGGATTCTTTAGCTTTAAGAAGGCAGAATTCAACATTTCATGACATAGCTTTACACAAACTCATCAGTCAGAAAATCAGTTTGATGTTATCAAGGAAAATATCTCAAACTAATCTAGTTCACTGTTCTCCACCAAGGAAGTTTTTCACTGCTTCTAATGTGTTACTCCACCTATGCCTGCTAAATGAAAGGAGATTTCAATCGTGCCCTCTTGTGTTTGTTCAGCTGTAACCGAGCAGCAGGGCTGCTAGTGCTTTAACCAGAATAAGCTTCCTTGCCATCGGTCTTCGATACGCTTGGGGTCTGCCAGCCTCTGTCCTACTGTGGTTTTACACAAGTTACCACTTGTTAGAAAACTTTGGTTGCAGACTGACGAGTTCTCATCTACTTGCTGTCATCACTGGTGCTACTGCTCTGCTCCACCCCATCCCCTCTCACATCAGAGTGAAGTTGACCCCCCCACAAACATTTGTGCTGGTTTGTGCTGCAAAAATTGTTGTTTGTGCCACTATCATTTAAAAGATATTGATAAAAGTTTCTAGGTGTGCCATGCTTGTAGGTCATCCAAGGTCAACCAACCATTAACCTTTGATGACCAAACTCATCAACAGAACCTCTGATTCAGGTCCGACCGATACTCACCAAGTGGCAGGCCTTTTTAAATGTCTTCAGAAATGAAAGTAAAACTGACTGACATAATATTTGTTTGATTTGATAAGTGTGTGTGTGTGTGTGTGTGTGTGTGTGTGTGTGTGTGTGTGTGTGTGTGTGTGGTGGGGTAGGGGTGGGGGGGCTGGTTGACCTCTGATGACCTCTAGAAACTTTTCTTAATATCTTTAAAATGATAGCAGCACAAACCATCACCAAACGCAACAAAAACGTCTGTCACCACAAAATGTTTCAAATAATGAGGTCCGCATGTCTATCAACGCAAACTTCAAACTCCTCCAGTCAGTTGGTTTCCATGGCTCTTTATGACATAAGTGGTAGGAGCTTTATACCGTTGTCTCACACCAACACATTCTCATCCCAATGTGTAAAATACAGACGATTGTGATAAGTCGTCTTTACCCTTTGGGAATGAGAGCGGGTTGAAATGAATTGATGTGTTTTTCGTGCCAAGTAAAAATAATAAACCTAATAAAGCATTATGTACATTAAATCTGTTCATTTTCAGATCCTGAGTCACTAGGGAAAACACTATGTGATGGCCACTACATCAAGCTATTTTATTGTTGACTTATCAATGAGACTTTTTTATTTTTGTGTTCAAATGAGCAGCTGGAGCCTCTTCTCTAAGCGTGTCTTACCGCCGCAAGCTGGTTTATATATATGTGGAAGGTTACCTTTTGCTTCACTATGAGACGCCTAGGGGCGTGACAAGTTGTCCGTATTTTTGCGTTGGGAATGAGAATGCTCTGCTCACACAGCTTTGACTCAAAATGGCTTGTTTCAGACTATGGTAAATGGACTGGTTCTTATATATTGCTTTTCTATTCTATCAGACTACTCAAAGCTTCATTTACCCATTCATACAATGTTTTTTCTATGAAAGTGCATTCTATCTAAGATTCACACTTTAATGGACGCATTGGAGAGCAACTTGGGGTTCAGTTGCTTGCTCAGGGATATTTGTCACACAGACTGGGGCAGTCAGGGATCAAACCACCAACCTTCCAAATAGCAGAAAACCTGCTCCACCTCCTGAGCTACAGCCACCCCCAAATGGATAAAGTTGGATGAAGCTTCGCCAAGAAATAGTTGAAAATGAAGATTATTTTGAACTGTGAAAAGCTACTCTCACGCAGTCCAAGAATTAAAATGTGGAAGCAGATGTGAGCCTAATAACTGATAAATGCAGAAGTCTTTTTTGTTATTTTTCTTTTTCTCCCATCCTTCCTGCCCTCTGTTCATTATTCTCAGGTGAAATTGCTGTGCTGGCTTTGTTGATGGTTTCCGCCCAGAGGTGGACCATCTCAGTGCAAGTCATTTCTCCCACACCTGGTTGCATTGCAGTCATTAGGCAGAGTATATCACGCACAGGTGGTGCCATGGTTCCTCACTTGACTATCCTCCGAACATACAGACCAACAACAACAACACAGTCAGGACCCAGCAAAGACTTTAATGCAGGGGAGGCGTGATGAGCTGATGCAGCTCCGGTGTGACAGTCTCCCTGCAGCATCACTATAGTCCACACCCTGCCACAGCTACCTTGTCTGTAAATCCTTCCACCAGTAACTAACTTGAAAATCTCATCTGGACCGTGTATGTCTGGAACCCACTGGCCTGCATTTTTTGGTGATGGCGCCAACAAATCTGGTCCCTTTTTGCACCTCCTCATCAATCAAAGGAACACTTGCCTGCACTCCAACTGACTTACAGCTCATTCCCTACCCACTCTAGAAATTCACCTGCCAACTCAGCTCACCACCCACGCTAGATCCAAGTAGAGATCACTAAAACATACATTTTCAACATCTTCCTGTTGGATTCCACTCTAATTTATACTCTTTTCTGGCAGAAGACCTGTGATCTCTCCCAAGTTGAACATGCTTATTCATGACCCCTCACTATATAATACAGTCCACTTAACTGAGCATGCATGGCCAAACTGCCTTCTTGGGTTCTGACAGTACCTGATCTTGTGACACACACAGATTTCAGATGTCGTTCCTGGAATCTGCTTGAGACACAAAGTTTTGAAGTCACTGCCCCAAGTGTTCCGATTACCACAGGGACCACTGTTACCTCCATCCTTTCACATCTTCTCTAGCTCCTCTATCAGCCCACAATCTTGTGTTGATTCTTCTTGATGTTGCTATCATTTGGTAAAGTTACGTCTATCGATACGGCCATCTTCCTCTGCTTATCCATCACTAGTATGTCTGGTTGATTAGCCATCATTAGTTTCTCCATCTGTATCTGGAAGTCCCACAGGATATTAGCTTGGTTATTTTCAACCAAGAGGTTGCATGTGAAGTGTGACTGCACATGTGCAGTATGTGCAGGGTGTCCATATAGAACCATGAAAATCATGAACTGTCCATTATTGGTGGGATCTAGCAACAGTTTTGCTAGATGATGTTGTACGAATAAATGATTTCTTATTCTAACTCTTTTTCCCTGATGTCACATTATTATCTGAATACTTGCTCTAGTATTAGTGGGTCAGGCCATATCTTTTTCCTTTATTCTGACCTGAATTACTCACCTGTATGTAAGGTGTACCCACAGAAACTTACACCAGGCAAAGTACCCAAAACAACCTGTGTTTCTGCCATGGTCTCCAGGACCTCATTTTGTCATGTCACATATATACACACAAACTCACATGATTGTGGCTGGTAAAATGATGTTTTCTTTTTTTTTGTTTTTCTTTTTTTTCTCTCTTTTGGTTCCTGTAGGAGGCTTCACACTTGGAGGCCCACAAGTAGGGAAAAGAAAGACTCGGGAGTGTTTCTGTTCACCTAACTTGTACACATTCAGATTCATATTTCCTGACCATATAGTCTAATGTACTTTTGCCACGGCCTTCTGTGAAATTCCTCATGCAAACTTTATTTCTGACACAAAATATTTGGAAGCTACTTGACATATTGTAGAAGAGAAAGTGAGTGAGAAGGAAAACACACTGTCACACATGCACACGGGATTGTCAGCCTTACACGCACACACATGCTTACACACAGACATGCATATATACATATCCTTTCATGGAAAGCCACAAGTTTCTAGTTATATCCCGGGTTTCAAATAAAAAGCGTTTACAGCCAATTCGTTTGCGTAAATGCCATTCCTGTCTGTGTGGAGTAATGCAACCATTTCTAAGCCTTCAACAATAAATAGTTTATTGCTTTTATTTGTCATGGCTTATGTTGTATTGCCAAGCCCTCAAAAGAATAGAGAAAAAAAGTATATTTTCCCACTAATGACTGTGTGTGATTTATAGAGTCTGTCTTTGACATCGGGGTGTCTGTACTTTCAAACCGAGCATAATTAGACCTCTGGAGCTGCATGCATCTCAAAACAGATTTGACAGAAATGCTGTGTTTCCCAGAGAGAGCCTCTGCTGTGTGGTTTTGGTACAATGCTGAACAGTCAGCGCATGAGAAAAAAACGCCTGCAGGTTTCCCTTCCAAGTACACACAGATACGTGCATGAACACACACAGAGGTCAACGATATCCGCAACAAACATAATGATTGGCTTTGACACACTTTCAGAATCAGATACAAGGGGAGAAGAAAGAGCATATAGATTGGGTCCAAAGTGAGGCAGTGAGGCATGAGCTGTTCCCCGCTGAACAGAGAAAGGACGGATCCCCCTCCCTCCTTCGTCCTCACTGACCCTGAATGCTCACAGAGTGATTTTAACAGGTCACAAAGAAACAGGAGTTCACACTTTTTGACACCCCTCACCCTCCTCTCCCTGCTCCTCCTCCTTCTTATTTTTCTCTTCTGCCTGCCTCTTGACTTCCGTCTGTCTCCATTTCCCTCTCTGTGTGGATGGAAAGAAAAAAGAAAGAAAGAAGAAACAGTTTCTGTTTTGGGTGCCCGTCAAGTGATTTCTAATGACACACTGTTCTCGTCTCCACAACATGTATTTTAGAGTAAATGAATCAGGCAGTACATGGTCTCATTAAGTTGAAAGTGCCGCTTTCGGCCACATAACTACATGGTGTCCGGAGCCACAGCGTTCACACCGAGAGGCAGGCAGAGCTACAACGCCAACATCACACATGTGCAAATGGGAAGTGTTTGCAGGAAGACTTTGAAGAACTGTGTTGAGTGTTGAGCAACAGGACCAATCAGCAGAGAAATAATTTCGGATTGACACTCTATTGCCACATTTGTTTATAGGCTGTATTTAAGTGCCTAATTACTTTCCAGACTTTAGCTCCTTGTTCAAAACCGGGAACTCTGCTAACCGTCACTAGGTTTGCGGTCTGTCTGACCTGCTTGTTGGACAGTCAGATGGTATCGGAAACACCCTGCCCCACAAATGTTAGATGTCAGGTGAAGATTGTTGACTATTATGTATAACCTTCTCTAAGAGCCAGTATGTCATTGGTAACAATTGCAAACTAAAACTGTCTGACAAATTTCTGAAATATATATTATGGCACCATGTTCCCATACTGTGATATCGGCTGACTGTTTACTTCGATTTCTGTTACTAATATTGTTCAGCCAACCACAGTGAAAAAAGTTTCCATGAAACCATGAAGTGACATCTTTAAGCGATTGCACACACTGTTTTTCTTTTTGGCTTTTTCATGGTGTCCAGCCAAACACAGTCACATCTCAATCGCTTTGCAGTGTCTCTGACACTGTTCTTGTTGGCTCTTACTACTGCATGATGATGTTGTTGTTGACAGATCTGATTTTCCTGATTTACTTATTTTTGTGTGTGCGTGTTTGTACAACAGCATATAAAGAATAAAAAATCACTTTGTAGGGGATTGAATCTGCACATTTACAGCTCTTCAATCAAATCTTTGGACTAGATCAACTTTGCATTCTTATTACTACTAATCATTGAGACAGGCCTTGGTGCTGCCCCTTGGATCATTTATCATCCAAAACAAACTTTTTTCCCCCACTCTCTTGATTCAAATGTTCTGATTGACTGTCCCACACAAAAAAAAGCTTAGGCAGAAAATGGATGGGGCAAAAAGGTCCACTGTCTTCTCTCAGAGAAGGTATGACAGGTATGTCAAATGGACCAACTGCCTTTCCAGTTTTCATCCTCTTCATAGCTGCCCTCACATCTTTTGTACTAATTCTCTGCATTTCCTGATTCATTTTCCTCCATCTTTCTCATTTTTCACAAGCTCCTCAAAGTACTCCTTCCACCTTCTTGAGTGTGTACTCTCTTCATTTGTTAGTTAATTTACGTCTCTGTCCTCAACCTAACCTGCTGCACATCCTTTCCAGCTCAGTTTCTCTGTCTAGCCAATCAATACAAGTCTTTTTTTTCTCTTTCCATAGTGTCCAGTCTCACATTCCACTTACAGTAGGCCTTTTTAGTACTCCTGTCTACTTTCTTTATCTCTCTGACTATCACACTTTTTCCTTTACCAACCTCTTCCCTTCAGCGGCTTGCTTTATTTGGCATAATACTGACTGTAACAGGGCGGCCCTTAGTGGCTGGAAACACAGTGAGACAGACCAAGGCAAATGTAGTGGAACAAAGTATTTATTTGCTATACAGCTCTCCTTACAACAATTAACTTGTCGAGATTCTTCACAGCACAAAAATTCATCCTCTAATGAGGACTGGCAGCCTTAAATATGTTCAGCTGTCACAGACTTAACCATTATTCCACTCTCATGGCGACCGTGGCTCAGGGGGTTGGGAATCGCATCTGTAATCGGAAGGTCGCCGGTTCGATCCCTGGGCTCTCTGTCCTGGTCGTTGTGTCCCTGGGCAAGACACTTTACCCTACTTGCCTACTGGTGTTGGCCAGAGGGGCCGATGGCGCGATATGGCAGCCTCGCTTCTGTCAGTCTGCCCCAGGGCAGCTGTGGCTACAACTGTAGCTTGCCTCCACCAGTGTATGAATGTGAGAGTGACTGAATAGTGGTATTGTAAAGCGCTTTGGGTGCCTTGAAAAGCACTATATAAATCCAATCCATTATTATTCTCAGGTAAATTCTTAAATCCCAACCTTCCACCACAGTATACAATATATTAATTAGAATAAATAAATACATTTTCACATTTACATATTAATAAATATTTCACACTTCAATGTTACACCAAACCCAATATTATAAAAACCCAGAAACCCGGACGGAAGGAGAGGTAAGTGACGGAAGTGATGTTGTAGGTGACGTCAGACGCCGGAGATTTTGGCGGAGAAAAAGCAAATGGTAGCATAGAGTTTAACAAAGGTTTTCCAAGCTTCAGTATTTCCAAATATTTTCCAAATATACTAATCAATTGTCATATAACTAACAACATCTGTTTTATCATCTCTAACACCCTGGAGGACAACGGGGAGAGTTTAGACGCTCTCCAAGATTACATCGACCGCTGTTTTCAAGATTTAGTAATGCATAAGGCCCAGAGTGCATCTTCCCCGGCCAAAATCGAGACGCCGTCATCGAAGAGAAGTCGCCAGGCAGACTCCCCCGGTACAACATCGCCTGCCGGCAAAGACATCGCAGAAATCCTGGAGTCCATCGACAAGCGATTGTCCAGTTTCGATGCGAGGCTGTCCCTGGTGGAGATCTTACACCGGGAATTTAAATCTCTGAGAGAATCCCTGGAATTCAGCCAGCGGCAGGTGGAAACGCTTGCCGCTGAAAATGCCACGCTACGGGAGTCGGTTAAATCTCTCACCGATAACGTGACCCAGCTAAACATTGAAAATAAAAAAATAAAAGAGTCCGTTATCGATTTACAAGCCCGTAGCATGAGAGATAATCTTGTGTTTTCTGGTATTCCAGAAACTGCCGGAGAGGACGCAGAGGCAACGGTGAAAAACTTCATTAAAATCCACCTGAAGCTGCCGGAGGACACCGTAAAGAACATCGACTTCGATAGAGTACATCGCTTGGGGGGCGCGCGGTCGCGGACCGGGAGACCACGGCCTATTGTGGCCAAATTCAGCCAATTCAAACAAAAGGAACAGGTGAAGAGTCGCGGCAGAGAGCTGAAAGGAACGGACTTCAGCGTGAACGACCAGTTCCCCAAAGAGATCCTGGAACGACGCAAGGTCCTGTTCCCAGTTCGACGTAGCTTTATCCAGAAAGGCTCCCGTGCTGTCATCGCTGTGGACCGGCTCTACGTGGACGGACAGCTGTACCGCGACCCCGGCACCACACCGTGGTTATACTGACTGCACTCCAGATAAGAACCCGCTACACTCTTTTCTTATTCATTCACACTTTCTCCTTTAAAATGTGTTTAACCTAGTAATATCAGTAGGATGTCATAGCAGATATAATACCGTCACCCTCCGTCATTGCTTTAATTGGAATGTTTCCGTTTCGTTTCCTTTTTTTTGTTGTCGCTCACAGTTCATGTGGTTTCTTTCTTTCTCTTGTCTTTCACTGCTGTGGTCACCTACTTCCCCACTCACCTACAAACAACACCCTCTATTTCTCCATATTTTCACAACACGATCACGCAAACACATCAGCTCAACGGCAGCACATTCACAACAGCCTCACAGCACGCACAGACTTGCAGGACACATAAGCAAGCCACGCTTGTTCATATTAGTGAATATTCACACACATAGTCAGACTTATGGAGTCTCTCACCACACTTCTTTTTCTCTTTCTATTTACAAACAAGGGATGTTTCCATATTCTCTCCACCTGTCTAAACGAAACACCCAGCATACATCATTAAACATACACGCACAATTAAGGGAATGCTGAGGTTTGTCACATGGAATGTAAATGGAGCTGGCACCAGAGGAAAGAGGTTAAAAATATTTAACCAGCTTAAAAAACTACAGGCAGATGTTGTTTTATTACAAGAAACTCACAAACCTGTCACAGGTTTAAACGAACACCTGAGTTTCCTAACGTGTTTGCAGCCGGTTATAATTCTAGACAACGGGGAGTAGCAATTTTAATACATAAAAATGTTAATTTTACAGTACTCGATACAGTTATAGATCCAGAGGGTAGATTTCTAATTATTAAACTATCAATATTGAACAAAAAACTATGTATTGTTAGTATATATGGTCCAAATGTTGATGAACCCTCATTCTTCCACGGTTTTTTTAGTGCACTCTCTGAACACCTTGATTGCACACTCATTCTTGGCGGTGACCTCAACCTTGGACTAAATGAAGAAATGGATAGGCTCAACACAACAGGAACTCAGCGTAATTGGCAGTCCACAAATATAATCAAACAGTATATGAACGACTTTGGTCTTTGCGATGCATGGCGCTCTCTTCACCCCACCAGTAAGGAATATACTTTTTTCTCGCATGTTCATCACTCTTACTCTCGTCTGGATTATTTTTTGGTCAGCAGCTCACTGCTGTGTGACATTTCAGACACTGAGATTCATCCTATAGCTGTCAGCGATCATGCTCCTGTATCTTTAACACTAATGCACAAGAATAATACTACGCCAAGTAAAAACTGGAGATTTAATATATCACTACTTAAAGATGAAGACTTTATTAAATACTTTAAAAAGGAATGGACTTCATATTTAGACTTTAATGACACTCCCGGAATATCTGCTTCTGTTCTATGGGAAGCAGGGAAAGCTGTGATGAGAGGTAAAATAATTTCTTTCTCATCACACAAAAAGAAAGAAGAAAACAAAAATATTCAGGAATTAGAAAAAAACATCAAATCACTAGAAGAAGCCTACGCGTGCGACCAAGATCAGGAAACATTGAACAAAATATGCAAAACAAAACTAGAATTAAATGAAACTATTAATAAAAAAACACAATTCCTTATACAAAGACTTCGCTTGCAGAATTTTGAACACAGTAACAAATCAGGTCGATTTCTAGCTAACCAGCTAAAAATAAATAAAGAAAAAACAACTATATGTGCTGCTAAAGATTTATCGGGGAACACAATATATGATCCTGGAAGAATAAACAACATTTTTAGGGATTTCTATGAAACTTTATACTCACCACAAATAAACCCATCTAAAAATGAAATTGATCTGTTTCTTGACAACGTAACTCTTCCAAAATTACTAGACAGTCAAGCAATGGAATTGGATTCGCCACTGACGCCAAGTGAACTCCAGGAAGCCCTGATAAGTATGCCCAATAATAAGGCTCCAGGTCCAGACGGCTTCCCTGCAGAATTCTACAAAGAATTCTGGACAATTTTGGCACCAGTATTCCACAGCATGTTGCAGGAAATCGAGGAAAAGGGCAGACTACCACCAAATATGAATTCTGCCAACATTAGTCTCCTGCTAAAACCAGGCAAAGACCCTTTATTTCCCTCAAGCTATCGTCCAATTTCTCTTTTAAATGTAGACCTTAAAATAATCTGCAAAGCTCTCTCAAAGAGATTAGAGAAAATGACCCCCCTCTTAATTCATCCTGACCAAACTGGTTTCATAAAAGGTCGGCACTCCTCAACAAACACTCGTAGATTACTTAATTTAATAGACTACTCATACGATAAAAACATCGAAGCCATAATATTATCTCTAGATGCAGAAAAAGCATTTGACAGAGTTAATTGGAAATTTTTATTCGCAACTTTACACAAATTTGGTTTTGGAAACTCTTTCATAAACTGGATAAGAATATTATACAATTCCCCAACGGCTCGTATCAGAACAAATGACCAGACATCCTCCAGCTTCTGTCTCCTGAGGGGCACCAGACAGGGATGCCCACTCTCCCCCTCACTTTTTGCAATTTTTATCGAACCTCTAGCAGCAGCATTTAGACAGGCTACAACAATTAAGGGCATAAAATGTAAGAACATAGAACATAAAATCAGTCTCTATGCGGATGATGTGTTGCTTTTTCTGCAAAACACACAAACCAACCTCTCTGAGGTAATTACTTTAATAAACTGGTTTTCAAGAGTTTCAGATTATTCAATTAACTGGCCAAAATCTACAGTTCTCCCCATTAACTGCTCCTTCCATAATTCTTCCTCTGCCCCACTGCAATCCGGAAATATTAAATATTTAGGTATTAATGTCTCTCCTAAGCTTTCAGACTTAACTAAACTAAACCACATCCCACTTCTAAAGAAAGTAGAAGGCGATCTGACTAGATGGAAATCTTTACCCATATCACTCATGGGAAGGGTCGCCACTATAAAAATGATGATCTTGCCAAAAATAAATTACTTATTTTTGATGATCCCTAACAAACCATCACAAGATTGGTTCAGATCTCTGGATTCATATATTTCCAAATTCCTTTGGAAAGATAAACCCCCGCGTATTAGCTTAAAAACGCTACAAAGAACCAAGGATAGAGGAGGATTAGATCTGCCTAATTTTCACCAATACTTCTTAGCCAACAGGCTTCAGTTCATCTCAGAATGGTTAAAACATACCTTCTTAGTTGAGCCCTGGCTAGATGTTGAACAGGCACTATGCAAGGATCTAGAGATTTCAGACCTACCATTTATTAGCTCAAACATCAAAAGACATGAATGCTTTAAAAGTATCAACATCAGCTTTTCTCTAACAGCATGGTGGGAGTTTCTAAAAATAACGGAGTCTTCATTAATCCCATGCAAACGTACACCTATCTGGAATAACCCTGACATATTACAAAACAATAATATGATTAATTTCCCAGAATGGAGTTGTAAAGGAATTAAATACTTAGAACATATATTAGAGGGAACAGAATTTATTCCATTTGACAGACTAGTTGAACAATATGGGATCAACAAGACAAGGTTTTTAGAATATCAACAAATTAAATCCATAGTAAAAAAGAAATTTAACCTCAGTCAAGTTGAATTACAAACACCACTAAGTGCGGCACATTTTCTTACTCTTAAATCCCCCAAATTATTATCTAAAATATACAGAACACTTTCTAAATTAGATGAATCAATATCCCTTCCTACTGCAAAGTGGGAAGCAGATTTATCAGTCAACCTAGACCAAAACTTCTGGTCTCAGATTTGCTTAAAAACTTTTAAATTAATTAAAAATCCCAGTCTGCAATTAATACAATACAAAATACTTCATAGAGTGCACTATACAGGTCATCGGATGTTTAAGATGGGCTTTACATCTTCCAACAACTGCTCACACTGTCAAGGCAATACACCAGACAATTACATCCACGCTCTTTGGTTCTGTCCACCAGTGCAAAAGTTTTGGCGCGAGATATGTGAAGACTTATCAAAATGTCTGAAATGTAACATTCCAACTTCCCCCTTAGTGTGTTTGTTGGGCAGCTTAGATAATGTCACTTCAGAAAAGAATATAGCCCATATGATCTTCACTGCCCTATGCATAGCCAAGAAAACAGTCCTCATGAACTGGAAAAATAAAAATAATCTTAATTCTAACCAATATAGAAATTATCTATTAGATTACATTAGTCTTGACACAGCCTCTGCCACCACATCAGATCAATTGCTCTGGGCCCCTTTTATCAGCTCCATCACCTAGTGGGGGTGGGGGGTCATAGTTTGGTCCCGCCTTCACTGTTGTGATTGGTGAGGGGGTAGGGACAGGCTTAGGGCGTCGGGGGGTTCCCCGGAGGCATCTTCCTTGGGGGGCTCAACCCGGGGTAGCGGTCACGTCCGGTTGAGGGCTCTGTTGGCTCTCAGGTGACTGTTTCCTCGCGGCTGCGTGCAGCGGGGCTAGGGGAGGGTCTGTGCTGACGGACGTGGGTTACTGACCTGGCAACCTGGCTGCCCCTGGGTGGGTCCGGGATGGGCGTGAGGTTCTGGGGGTGCTCCGTCTCTGGGCGGGGGCCCGGGCCGGGCCTCGGGGGCTCGGGTCCTGGTTGGTGTGTTGCCGGGGTTGTGGGCGGGTGGGTGCATGGGGGCCCGGCCCTGGAGCAGGGTGCCGCCGGTGCATCGAGCCGCCTGGGGGGCTCTTCAACTGGTGGGGGGGATGGTCACATCTGGCAGGAGCTTTCTTCTCTCAGGAACTCTCTGCAGGAGGGGGAGATACAGGAGAGGTGGAGGAAGATCTCAGCCTGGGCGTTTACCGTCTTATGTAGTCTGGAAGATGTGTGGTTGGTGGGGTGGGTGCAGTTTTCTCTGTGGTGGGGTTGGGTGGACTGTCCAGGGCTCTGTGGAGCCGGGGGGCGCTACTGCACTGGGCCCCGGTCTGATGGGCCTGGGCCCCCCTTCCCTGGCGGGTCGCGGAGGGTGGGAGTGCCTACTGGGGTCAGCGGGGGAGCTGGCCCCAGGGAGGGGTTACCTGCCCCTCCCTTCCTTCCCTCCCCATCTCCAGCTGCCTCCCTCTTCCCGCTCCTCCACAACCACCCACACATGCAGGGCCTTGGAGTGGGGGTATGTCACCAGGGTGCAGAGGAGGCTACCCCCCCCCCTGTCCCCTTCTGGCTGCCTCTGCCTCAATTTTATCCCACAACTTAGACATTCACATTATTCACACTCTCATTACACATACATATAGGATCTTGGGGGTGGGCACAATCACGGAGTCCAAATCACCATCAGGGTGTATACCTCACCCCTGACGTCGTTGCCCACCTCTCAATTTTAAATACACTTAGTCATTGAGGGCTAGCAGGAGGGACCATGCGCTTACCTGCTGCTCCTTGGCAGGTAGCTCCATGCCCTCCTGGGTTTTAATTGCACCTTAGAACACATATGCATCAACACTACAATGAGCGGGTGGAGGGAGGTTTGGAGTCTTCTCCCACCCCCATTCTCTGCGGCCTGCTGGAGCGGGGGGGCTAGTAGGAGGAGTTGGCCGTCCGACTGCGGTCTGGGGTGTGGGGCCTCCCTGCTGCTGCGGAGTCGGGGTGGTCTGCCTCTCCCCACCGCAGGGAAAAGGGTAACACCACCTGGGTCTGGGTGCAATTCCCCCCTCCAGGGGCAAGGGTACCTAGACCCGGTTTGTAGAGTACGCTTGGGGAGTGTGATTGTGTGTACAGCGTCTCTTTATGTCTGTCTCCACGTTGGTTGAGTGTGGAGTGAGTGCATATGAGAGCATGAGGGTGGGAATGGATGTTTGTGTCTGTGTGTGCCTGTATGTCTGTGTCTATATGTCAGGTTGGGTATCAGACGCCACCTCTCTGGGGACACCTCAGGCCCTCCAAGGTTTGGAGGCCTATCTCCACCCACCACCACTTCCCCTGCCGGTGGCGGACTCCCTCAGGTGTCGGTGTGTTGGTGGTTCTTTGTGTCTGGGGGTGGGCATCCGGGTACACACCGGCTCACTCCTTGGCGGCCGCTTGTCGGGGCCTGGGGCCTGGGGCTCGCTCGGGCCCCTTTGGAGGTGGGGTGCCCCCGGCCTCTCGGCCTAGGGCTCGGTCACTCAGGCGCAGCTGGGGGCCGGCGGAGCTCACGGGCGCGTCACTGCAACCCCCCCTGGCTTCTGCTCCGCGGCTGCTGAGTGAGCCCTCATCTGGGACTCTCCTCAGCTCTTACTGGAACAGTGGCACGGCTGCCCCTCTGTTGGTCTTCCATGGTCTCTTGTGTTCTGGGGGCCTCTGGATGTCTGGAGTTTTGATCTCCTCCATACCCGCTTCACACCCTGGAGGACGGGGCTGTGGCCCCCCCACACTCCCTAGCAGATCATTACATGGAGAAACCTTTGGAATGCAAGCATGCTGATCCACACAGGTATGCACACATGGGTATTCACAGACGCGGACTAAAGCTTTCTTGGCTGCTGCCTCAAAGCACACTGTGCGCTGTCTATCTTGCGTGCTGCACAATATCGTTTATTACTTAGTAAATACTGATATCTATGACTAGCTAGTTTATTGTGATGGTGCTTTGTTTTCTCTATTATTATGTTGCTCTTTGTTGTTTGCTGTCTCCTCTGTTTGTTTGTTTGTTTGTTTGTTTTTTCTCCATACAGGTGACCCAGGAGTTTTTTTTTTTTTTTTTTTGTCTCTCTTCCCCCCCCTTCTCACCGTCTCTTCTCCCCTTGGGTTTTCTTTCTTTCTCTCCCCCTCTCTCTCTCATTCATTCCCCCTGTCCTATTTATTAAAAAAAAAAAAAAAAAAAAAAAAAAAAAATGACAAAGGATGAACTGAAGCTCTGCCATCACGTAATGTCGCATACTGCTGTTTCTGATGTCATTTAAAAAAAAAAAAAAAAAAAAAAAAAAAAAAAACAAAAAAAACAAAAAAAAAAAAAAAACCCAGAAACCCAAGCACAAAAAGATTCACCACACTCTCTTTACCAATGGTCTTTCCCGGAACCCTTAAATGGTGTCTGGACCCCCAGGGAAACATTTGCCCAAACACCTTGAAGAGGACACAGGCAAGAAAGGTGAGTAATCATTATCTTACACATATTTGCACCACTTTTATTCCTAGATTTCACACACACATTTGCATTAGTTTTCCTTACTGGTCAGCCTTAATCACAATCTCAATCACCATTCTTCTCTCCTGACAGACAACCACCACATTCCTTGACGAGGAGCAGCTGTGCAGGATCTGAAATAAGGCTACCAACTGATTTTAAAATTCCCAATAAATAGTCCATAAATATTTAAACTTCTTGTGTGCAAATCCATGCTTAAAGTGCAATGCTAAATAAAGTGCTTGATAAGGTGCTTTTAATAAAGTGAAAGGTGTGCTCTAAAGTGCTATACAGATAATATAATATAAATAAATATAGTAAGGGAGTCCTCTTCCTTACACTGACAAAAAGGACAAGGGAGACAAGATACAATGTCACACAGTAACATTTATGAGTGCCATTGAAACCAGTGACGTCTTAAATCTGCAGTTTGTGCCTCAGTTGTGTTTGCCTCTTCGTGATCACAAAATTTCTTTATTTGTGAGGCCATGAATGAAAAAGAAACAGCAACAGTCATAGCTCATAACCCAGTCCATTTACAAAGAGCATCCTAATAAATCTACACCAAAACAAGGAGGTGAAGTTATTTATTTTTCCTAAAGGAGAGAAAGAAGGATCTTTTATTGCACTGATAAATTTCAGGTTCTCATTACCAGCAGTGTTCCTGCACATTGAGAGGACAGATTGATAACATTGATTTTCCAGCAGGTCACCTGACTAGCGAGGACTGGTGGAGACAGATCAGGAGGTTTCAGCAGCCAATCACAGCTAAGGCGCATAGTCTGTCACAACCAATGACTTAACCCATAGCTGGACACAAGCCCTTCCTCCTGAACTGTGCAGTCAAAGGGTAAAAAAGAAACTACTTGATTGAAATTATTAGGCCGGTTGACTGAAATCCACAGAAAGCAAGTCAACACAGATGATATAGAAGCCTGTGCAATTCTCCTCTCCTTGGAAAAAAGGAGAGGAGAGAACAAAGGAGGAAAGACTGGCAAAATGAAATAAAAAAAAAATAAACACAAGCATTACATGTACTGACGTACACTGATACCTCGCATACAGTAAGGAATACAAGGAAAAATGGAAAAAAGTAAAAAAAAACAAGTAAAACATATTAAAACAAAACACTGAATACTTGGACATGCATCTCACAGTGACACGACAGTTGAATCATGGTTGCAAAATGATGCAACTCCCCAGAGCTCTTGCATCAGGCAAACTGTGACCAACAGGAAGACTTCATTTAGTTGTTGTTGTTTGTATTTATTTATCCATTTCCTTTTTTTAAATTGTAGGAATTACTTAAACTTAAAAATGTTTATTGAAATCTTTTACTAGTGAAGATGGCTGAATGTAACTGGACACCCACAAAGAACACGCAAAGGATCCCCAAAGTTTGATTCTGTTCATCTGGACGTAGGGTTTTCAGTGGGAGAAATGTTTTGTCACTCATCTAAGTGACTTCTTCAGTCTCAGCTGACTGCAGGTTTCCCTAATCTGTTGTCTCAATGTGCAGGAACACTGCTGGTAATGAGAACCTGAAATTTATCAATGCAATAAAAACACAAAAAGGACATGTCAGCGGAAGTTGGGGGTCTGATGGTCTTTCCTCAGGACATTTTGAGCACAAGAGTGGCCCAATGCACAACATGCTGGCACTCTTACCTCCTGGTTTCAAACCTGTGCAAGTTCCTTCTGTAAATGACTTTTCTCACTGTGGGTTTGCTGCCTCACTGGGCCCAGGGTAATCTTGAAAAAGAAATCCTTAATCTCAGTAATGTTTCCTCCCATCTAGCTTCCCATTGCATCTTTGATATCTGCAGAACTTTGTTGATGATGAGATCGGCAAGCAAGATTTAAAAATCACAAGCTAGCATAATGACAAGAAAGCAATCTAGTCTTTTTCAAATATTGCTGTTATCTTGAAAAGATGTTCCACAGAAACTACATTACTTGCTCTTTCCACCATAGTGTCCTGGTAAGCTAACTGTATCCAAACCTACTCCAAAGCCATAAAGAAAATTCAACAAGGCTGTCTTTCAAACTTAGTGCCTGTTCCTCCATTAGTCTCTGTAAACACTATACACACATAAGCCCCTGATGTCACTGATTGCCAAATTAGTCCAAAAGACACAGACTTAAATGCACAGATACTATAAAGTATCATGGTCACATTGAGCAGAAACTTCTGTTTAAACAAATTATACTTTGTGTGAATAATGCAGACTCGCCTACGTATTAAAATATTTCTGGTTGTATACAGAAATTTTTTTTTTTGTTATGGAACAGCTTCAAAAAATAAGAACAAAACAAAAATGTATTATATACATGAAATATAATTAATTCTGTTCTGAGCCTTAAGCTCTGAAAGGGTTAACTCCTTTCAGTATACAGTAATGAACTGATCATCAAACACATGTTAGCTGTGCATGTATTCACTCCAGGCCCACCTCTAACCTAAGTGGCAGGTGGGACATAAAATGTTGGGAGGTCCCAAGCTCAGGACATCAAAAGGATGCATCATGACTGAGTCACTGCCACAGGGACTAGATTGCTGCCCGGTGTCGTGAATACTGAGGGGTTGTGCATAAAACACTCAGCAAAGAGAATGAAAAGTGGGATGTGATCGGTCACAAAGGAATGTAATCAAAGTTGCATTTTATTATGTTTCGCTGCAGGGCCACAGGACGCTGCAGCTGTTAGCACACCACTCCACTCGGTTACGGATGAAGGACGCCTGCTTGGTTTCAAAGTCTGTATGTGTTTGGATGCGAGTGCAAGCATTCCTCTCGTTAGTGTGGTGCATGTCTGCATGCTTTTGAATGTCTTTCAGTAAGAGAATGTCTGGACTGTCATTTGCAGCATTTGTTAACAAGTTTAAACCCACTGGTATGGCCACTTCAGCTTAACTCTTTAATTGAAGTGGAATTTAATTTGGGCCATCATTCAAAATCTGTCACATCTGTCATGCCACAAATTGACTGAAGAGAATTTCCCATTATTTACTGCACAGAGGAAAGCATTTAAAAGCATTAATTTTAATGAAAACGATTTCCCAGGCACAAGTCTGCTACTGGTTAAAGGCCCTGAGTATGGATGAAATGGAGCTATTTGTCCACCAAATGCTCCGGGAACTAGAACTTGTGATCTAAAAAGCAACCAGGCACAAAAAAAAACTGAAACCAGAAGCAACGCTTTTCTTTTTCAGAATGATCTGCAGTTGGGTTTAAAATGTTTTATAGCATTGGGATATATGTTTGAGTATGTTATAGTAAGTAAGTTGAATTTATTGATATAGCACTTTTTTAAGACAAATCTATCACAAAGGACATAACATACAAAACAACATATTACACAAGAACATTACCCAAATGTCTAAATAGATGAGTTTTCAGATGTTTTTTAAAAGAAGCCACAGAGTCAATGGTGCGTAGAGGGGGAAGTAAACTGTTCCACAGATTTGGAAAATGCGATCCCCCTTTGTTTTCAAATGGGTCTCTGGAATAGTCAGATCCTTAGATCAGTGGATCTAAGGATCCGGTTTGGCGAATAAGGGTGAAGAAGCTCGGTGATATAGGTGGAGGCCTCCCTTGGTAAAGGCATAAAAGTAAGAGTGAGAATTTTAAACTGATATCTACCCAACCAGAAGCCAGTGCAAAGGCTTTGGAGAAGAACTGTCTGATTTTCCCCGTTTTATATATCTGGTAAGATTTAGTTTGTTCAAACTGAATAATTTTGTATTGCTTTGTTCAGGCCAACTAGAAGCAGGGGTCGTAGCCAAAACTCAGACCATCCGTCTTCCATGTTTCTTCTGAATTTAACATTATGCTGAGCATTTGAAATGACAACAGATCTGTTGTGGAACCTGTCACTGTCATAGTTGGCTGTGTGGAAGGCAAGCAGAAGTGGTGGACCCAAAAATGCAGGACTCTCAGAGACGGGAATTAAACTGAAAATGCAGCTTTATTGCTGGAAGAACACTTCACAAAATAAAACTCACAACAACAAAACTCTAAACCGAGGTGCTGGAGGACTGGACATAACAAACACACAGCTAGTTGAAGGTACGACACGACAGGGAGCACAGGAAAACACAGGGCTTATATACACGGGGGAGTAATTAGGGAATGGGCAACAGGAGGGAGACACAGCTGGGAGAAATTAGGCTAACGAGACAGGGGAGAGGTAAAACTGAACACACTGACATGAGACATGAACTTTCAAAGTAAAACAGGAAATAAGAAACAAATCATGAAAACGCAAACTTGACACAGAGAGAAACACAGAACACATATGGCACATAAAACAGAAGACAGTGACCTAAATTAAAGGCCAGGACACCAAATAAAGTAAAGACCAAAATCAAACAAGCACAACTCAAAAACTCAAATAATTCAACTATTTAGCAAAACAAAGCAGAAACAGAAAAAGCTGGGTCAAAATTGACCCAGAACCGTGACAGTCACAAACATGTGACACACCTTAATCTGGTCTTTTTCTTCTTGATCAGGTGACAAACATCTCAAAGGATAAGGGTGGGAAAAAAATTCCTTAATGAACACCAAAGAGGAAGAAATGAAGGAGAAAAGAAATGGTCGAGAAAGGGCAAGAGGTGAGCTGATGACAGAACAGAGGAAAGTTTAACCCTGCTGGGCTTGGGAGAGCCCGATTGTCCTGCGGAGACGATTGCTGCCGGATACTCGATGGTCGGTTGCGTCGTGTGTCTGGCGACACTCTCGATTGAGGACAATGAACGACATCTACCAATTTGGAACCACGATAACAGAGTTTGGGCTGACTGGAGCTGGCTTGGACCTGGCTTATCGAAGAACAAGAAGTGGCTACAGCTGTTCAAAATCCCATGAGGCTGATGCCGACATGATAGACGATTGGCAGGGCTGTGAGTACTCAGACTGTGTTTTGAACGCAATATGGATAACATCTTGGAGAACAACAACGGGAATTGAGATAATTGGTGACCAGTGATGGACATTAGACCAACTGTAAAAATTGGATGCAGTTGTTCGCACTAAACCCAAACATTCACCATCTTCACTCATGCAGCCCCTCTGGCGCCAGCTGAAGGCCTGCCAAGGTCGAAGTTGACCGGAACAACAAATTCTTCCCATGATAACAGGATTGTTGTCAGAACTCTTTGTACCTCCTTCAAGGCCACCTGGGTCCACTGGAGACTGTTGACCTTCGCTTAACCGGGCGTGGTGACACTTTCTCTTAGCCGAACACGGGATACACACACACACATTCACATGCATGGAACATGTACACTGATAGTGATATGCCCTCACTATCACCCTCCCTCCCCTGAATCCAATGCCTCCTCCCTTGCTTACCTCCCATCCAATGTGGACACCGGATCAGCGGGAGGTGCAATCCAAGATTGCATCGGTCCCAGATCAGCTGTACACACTGGAATACTCTCCCATGTTGCTTGTCTGTGTTTTATTGTGTTATGGTGCGTTGATATCTGTGCATTCCTGTATTATCCTTTTGTGTTACACATTTTGATGTTTTTTTCCCTTGTTACCTAGCCTGACGTGTCTACTCAATGTGATGTTTGTGTATTGTATGTATGGTCGGCAAGGTCTGTCATCTCGGTTGTGGGCAACTGCAACTGACAAATAAAGGCTATCTCATCTCATATCATATCTTTTGAGCAATGACATCTGAATTCTGAAAACTGCTTCCAAGAACAGACTGATGGTTTTTAATTGGTCATCTTTATAACGGCAAGTTAAAAGGGAACATGAATAAAAGTGTAAAGAAATGAGAGAAATTTGGTTGCCAGCAAAAGGCATAGATTCAAAATACATAGATAAATAATTTTATTGTGACTCAGTGCATGCACCTTTTTAAAACACCTCTTTGCCTCTGTGTTTCAGGCATGCTCATTTACTCTCCATGCACTAATGTCATGGAGTGGTGTGGAGATTGGAGGAGGGTGACATAGAAGGAGAGAAAGTTTAGGCAGTGCCATTTATAAAGCACGACCATTTATAAAGCATGGCCCTCTGCCCGTATCATAAACTGCATATTTTGGGGGGAGATGGCAGAAAAGCAGCTGCACTACAGGAGAGCTGAGGACAGGATAAAAAGTCAGTCATGCAAGTCTATTTTTTCTGTTCCAGAGTTCATTTTTCACCCATCGTGAATTGTTTTGAGCAGTGCAATTGAATCTATATTTTTTGAACTGAAAAAAAAATAAAGGTGCACAAAACATCTCTGTTTTCATTGTCCCCACGTAAATGCAGAAACAGTTTACATAAGTGATTCAAACACTGGAGTTTTTCAAACGCTCTGTTTTCAGTGACTTAAAACAGTCTTTACATGTGGACAAAGGCCAAAATACATTTAAAAAAAATACTTTTACACAAATTCCCATGTGGACAGAGTCTGCGTTGGATTGCCTTTAAGGCATGAGGAGTTACCTAAATGTCTTTATGTCTCATGAAGAGCACTATGGATTGCTCTGTTAATGTTGTTGTACTGTTCAAATAAAGCTGAAAGGAATATTAACATAAAAGTGAGCTCTGTCTAAATGTTTGAATGACCTTTAAGGGATTAACAAAGCCAACAATATTCATATCTGTAAAATTGGCTTAAGATGATGTAACTTCACAAAAACTTAAATAGGTTAGGCTGTCATTAATAACTCTTCCCTCTCTCTCAGTCTTTCAAAGACACACACTCGCACACAGGTCCCATTTTATCCTGGCTGTCAATGATCTGCATGACAGTGAATTAGAAATGGCACAGTTAGTATTAGGGCTTCCTGTGGCTCTAGTTGGGTTTGGTTGGGTGAGAGTTAAGTTGCATCTCATGGTCAAGTACTGACTATAAAAAGAATTGATTTCTTTTTATAGAGAGATTAGAATTGATTTTTTTTAACAGTGTTTCACTTATAACTTATTGATCTGGAAGGAGGAAAATCCTGGGCTGGTTTCCACAAATTTATCATAAACTCACAAATTAACCAAACAGCTTTACTTTGTGGCTCTGTGTTTACTGACAGACTACAAACTTTATGAGGTCTGAATCACTAAAGGGTTCTGTGAGTATAGGAAGCCCCTCTGGAAAACCAAACCATAAAGCGTAAAAGCGCTGACAAAAGCTGAATAAAGCAGTGATATGTACTGTCAAAGCCTGACAAGAGAATTGATTATATGAATACTGGCAGCATGGCAAGAAGAAAGAAGGACAGCTGACCTCTCTTGATCTTTCTTTCTTTCCATGCCATTCTCTGTCGTCTTGCCCCTGTGCACCATCTGATCTATGTTTAAACAGGATAGAGTTCTTCGGGGCCAACAGGGATAAAGCTCTCTCTCGTCTCTGCATGTTGAATGTGTCAGTGGAGAGAGTTATAAGCGCTGGTCCCCCACCCCCACCTACTTCTTGGCAAGTGGCAGTCAGTCAGCTGATTTGTGCTGGTGAGGGGATTTGGTGTTCCACGTAGGCTATTTAAAAATGCACCAACACCTTTCTCTTCCGCTCTCTCTCTTTTCCACTCTGTCGCCTTCTCTTACGACCACATAACACACCCCTCGCCCATTCCCCTATATTGCTTGCTTTTTTTTCCTGCTCCCTCCCATTACTGCTTTTATTCCCTCCACTGTCTCTTTGAGTCTACTATTTCAGGATGTTGTCATGTTCAAATTGTGGACAAAATTTGAGTACTTCACTCTAAATAACAATGTTAGTAACTTGTTGGTGTTTTGTAAAGCTGAATGACATGGTGACTTGTGTTAACACTTTCTGATAGGCCATATCTATGCTTGCTTTATGAGTTTTACTAGGAAACTAAATCTTCCTGGTAAAGGTCAAAGGTGAGTCTATTCATCCCATGTTTATCCACAGATCAGCCATGTCATGTAACTCCTAGACCTGATTTAGATTTAACAACATAACTGGCTAACACCATTGTTGGCCTGTGCATTATGTGCTTGTGCATTAAAAGAACTTTAAAATTAAGATAAACAATTTTAATGCAGGAAAAGCACAGGAGGAATCGACAGTACTGAAGAAGCCTATCGCAATAGCTGTGAGCCTCAATGTATAATTACTTTTCTATGGAGCTGCACATTAGGTTAGGCCATAGGTTAATGCGTTTCAGAGGGGTTTGCAGTTCCAACATAGGTACAATGTAAATTTCCTGCTGACGCATAAATCTCCAGTTAAAGCTGAAACTGTGAAAATGGAGAGTAATGGGCCCATTATACCTCGGTGCAAGCTGTGTATTGGTTTTTATTGCCATTTTAATGACATATCAATACAGAAGCTCAGAGATTCCCAAGTTACACAGAGAAGTTTTGACTTTGACTGTTACTTCTGTTTGCATGCAGCACAACCAGTGTGGCGATTATAGAGGCCTAAGGTATTAACCTGGCACTGGCACCATGGTCAGGCTGGAGTTACAAGTGTCCAAGCAGATTGTGCATCCATTTCCATGATAATAGATGAATGGTATAGTTCTTACATAGGGCTGTTGTACTTGAGCACTCAAAGTACTTTATGCATTCATTCATTCATCCATTCACAACCACTCTTTTTCTAATCCTAAAGTCTTTACACACCAGATATGTAACTTTCATGCAAATAATTTATGTCTTAATTATATTTTTTTGGATTCACCTATTCTTAATGCAGCCATTTTTACCAAAATCAAAGTTCTTCAGGATTAATTTGTAGCATTTATTTATTTATTTTAATTAAGACAGATTTTTTTTTTTATTTCTCACATGCAAATAAATAGATCTGACCAATCAGTCTTCTGCATTTGGCAAATAGTGCCACATACCTTTAGACAAGCACTGGTACTGATGCACAGCTAGACGCTTTTGGGTGAGTCAGCTTTTTCCTCTGCCTCCTTAGATGTTGTTCCAACTACGACGGAGTATTAGGGCCACGCCCAGAAGAAATACATATAATACATATAATGTATATAAAAATATATTATACATGTAGTCGACTGGGTGTACCCCAGATGAGCTGGAACAGGTAACCAGGGTGAGGGAAGTCTGGACTTCCCTGCTCAGGCTGCTGCTGCCGTGACCCGAAACCGGTTGTAAAATAAAATTGGGTTGCTGGAGGATGGATGGATATACAGTCTTGTCTTTCCCTTTGTCACAATGTCTATTTTTATCTCAGAAATATCTGCATTCCTCCTTTAATTGCCTCCCTTTGTTGGCGTCTGTGCTTGTTTGGGGTTTTTAACCATTTACCTCTAACATGAGTATAAATGGCTTTAGGGCTATTTTGACATCCCAGTTCACATGACTAATGGGGCGACCACAAGATACCGCCACTAGGACAATAAATTTCCGTGGAAATCGTTACAGTTGTGTCGTGATCTTATCTGTTACAAGTCAGACTCATACTGTAAATCTGTTATCTAAGTGTCACATCATGAGTCATATTTACAGTAATCTCATCTGTAATCATGACAACATGCCCAAACCAGCAGAGCCGCAAAGCAGTTTTTGATCTGACATCTTCCTGTCCAACAATTTTATGTTATTTTTTGCATCATGTCCATCTTACATCACTGTTAGAAGGATAAGTATTTGCATAACTACAAGATGTTGCATGTCAGGGATGTGCAGCTGAAGGCGTTGCAAGTATGTAAACATAGAATTGCTGCAACATAAAAGGGCTATATTATCATTTTATCAGACTACAGCATGTCCTGCATTAAATTTGCATTTTTATTTATTAATTATGTGGATAATGGGGATGTTGAAAGAAATTTTTAATTTTGCTAGACAAATTTGACACCTTCAGCAATGTCGCCCAGCATAAGTTCATAGAGATTAATGTGAAGCACATACTAAAATAACGCTTATGAGGTATGCTTGCAATATCTTTCCTTTTCCACAATGTGAAAGTTGTGTAATTTACACAGCATAATGTACATGTATGCACACTGCTCATCTTACAGACACAGAGATACAGATATATCACACACCCTGTAACACATAATCTTCTCAGTAAGTGTAACCATGCAAAACTGAAGGCTTTACATTCTGCAGAGGTCTCCAGTGCCATGACTCCCCCGTCAGCAGCGCCTGAATTTACTCAGTTACATTTACAACGGCAACAAAAACATGGCCTTGGGACTTTGTGACAATAAATAACACACACAGCAGTGGGCCTCAGTATGTGTTTCCCTCCTTTGAATACATGTTTAAACATGTGTGTGTGTGTGTGTGTGTGTGTGTGTGTGTGTGTGTGTGTGTGTGTGTGTGTGTGTGTGTGTGTTTCTGTGTGTTTGAATTTGAAGGATAAAAGGTAGTTAAGAGTTATATTATTTATATAAGCTAGTGTAGATTCCTTGGAGTGAGATATGTATGAAAAAGTAGGCCATGGGATAATAAAAGATACCAAAAATGGACTAAGCAAACAACTGAGAAAATAGGAGGCAGAGTCATCTGGTGGAAAAGAAAAGACATTAACAAGAGCCAACACGGAATGGCTACACGATACCTATTGCTCTGTTTTTAGTCTGCTGAGTTTCTAACTTTAAGTAAAAACACCAAATAAGCTCACTAATACTTCCTTGCAACAAAGGCACCTTCTTAAATGCAGTGAAACATTGGCTTTAAAGCTCTGTGTCCTTATAAGGGACTATCTGGATGGTGCAGAACTGTGCAGGGGTGTGGCGAGGTTTATCAGCTTACTTTTGTGCCACTAGCAAAAACACTGTAAATCTGCCAGAAGTAAGATGACTTCAGAATAAAAAAACAAAAGGCTTTTAGGACACATGACTTGACGTGGATAGAAATCACATGACTTGAAAGGTGATATATATATTTCCTGAGCTTAAAGAAGAAGAGTCTTTGCTGGTGCACAGGGTCTGAGCATACACTGCTGATGGGTCAGTGCTCAAGCTGCAGAGTGATTAGTACTTGGGTTGATACATAAAGGAAAAATTACTTACAGCTACTTATACACATTTTAATTACAAGTTAGCTGTGTGAGGTTTATTGAAGGAGGAAAATAAAAGAAAAAATTGGGCTACGTCCACACGTACACGGGTATTTTTGAAAACGGAGATTTTCCGTTTTCGTTTTAAAAAATAATCCCGTCCGCACGTAAACGCAGAAATGAAGGAAAATGCTGCTAGGAACATGCCAAAGCAATAGGTGGCGCTAGATTCCTAACCGTGTAGAAATGTTGGCCAATCAGAAGTCTAGAAGCCTCGGTGGGAAATAGTAAACAAAGATGGGGCATAAAAGCAGAACCGAGTCGTATGTGTGGAGGGACAGTAACTGTGTGTGTATATGTAAGCATTTAAAAACTGCAGAGAGTACAATTAACAGTAACAGTATTGTAGAAATTCATTTCACCGAAACAATAACGTGGCGCAGTGTGACGTCAAAAAAAGGCGCACATCTTTGACGCTTCATTTTCTCCGTTTTCTCCGTTTTTCTTGTCCACACGTAAATGCAAAAATGGAGTTTTCGAAAATATCCACCCTGGCAGGCGTTTTTAGAAATCTCCATTTTCAGTGACCGAAAACGCAGTTTACATGTGGATGAAAGGTGCAAACGCATAGAGAAATCTGCGTTTTCAAAAATACCCGGGTACGTGTGGACGTAGCCTTGGTTTACAGTGAAAAACAAATTACAATTTTTGTACAAAATACATAACGCAATGTCAATTAAATCAGTTTTTAATTTAAAATTGTTTTATTAATAAAGCAATAAGAATAAGAATAAGTGCACTGAATCTTACATTTGTTGAATTAATATTTTTTGTTGTGTCCTTCTGTAACTCCGCAGTTGCCAGTCCCAAGCCTGGATGAGAAAGGAAGAGGGTTGGGCGTGGGGCTAGCAACCCCACCCTGTAAAACCCCGACTGCTACAGAATCAGCAAACGAATCTCAGTATCAACTGAACCAGGGCGAAGATGATCGGCAACCCTTGATGACAGCAGTGGAGAAAAGCTCTCGGGTCGTCCATTGCCTAATGTGTCGATCAATTCTCGATCCAAAAGAAACTACTCATTATGGAATATGGAATGTACGGACTCTGTACGGGTAAAGTGGGCCAGCTTCTACATGAATTTGACTCAAACCAGATGGACATCTTGGGCATCTCTGAAATGCGGTGGACATGAAGTGAGAAGATGGTAAGCAATGGAAAGACGGTGCTCTACCCTGGCCATCCCCCGAGACCATGTGCGCTTTGTGGGCTTTGTTCTCTAGTGATGTGCAACAACGTTGTTGCTGGGCTGGAAGACCATCTCAGACCGCCTAATCTTGGCTCGTTTCCAAGCTGGGCATGTGAAAGTCACAGTTCTTCAAGTATATACTCCAACAGAAGAGCAAATATGGCAGCGGAATTTCAACTCGAATTGAGAAACCACTTCCAGCTCCTCACCAAGGAAGGAAAGGAAGGAAACAACAAAAATTCAGCTACCCTCTGGGATGAGCTAAAGGAGGCTGTTGTCGGTGCCACAGAATCGAAGATTGGTCGCCAACAAGGTGGGACCTTATCGATCGGGGTCTTTTGGCAAAGTCGCTTCAGGACCAGGTGGCCTCCAATCCGCATACTCCTGCAGTGTGAGAGGGCCATGGCTGGCATAGGTCAAACGCAGCTGCCGGCATGACAAGTGGATGAAAACTAAAGGCATGGAAGACCAAGAAGCAGCCGATTGGAACAATGCCCAAACCTTATATCGCATTGTACGAGATCTAACAGGGGCTCATGGTGGCCGTGGCGTCCCAATTCAAGACAAAAATGGATGAGTCCTCCTTACTACAGCTGAGCAAGACCAACGCTGGGCCGAATACTCTGAACCAACCCGAGCCACTCCACCTGTTCGAGGCCGAAGACCTGGCACCCTCCATTGACCTTCTCCCTGTCGATATCAGACAAATCAGCATTGCCGAAGTAAAAACAGCGATCCGACTCCTCAGGAGTGGAAAGGCAGCTGGCCTGGATGAGACCCTCCCTGAAATGCTAAAGCCCAGTTGGAAGCCGCCCTTACAAGACTCCTAAACACATGTTGTTTAACATCGCGTGTACCCGATGATTGGACAAAAGGCATCATTATCAAACTTCCAAAGACAGGCGATTTGTGAGACTGTAACAATTGGCGGGGCATTACGCTGCTGTCGGTACCTGGAAAAGTGCTTAGCCTCGTTCTTTTGAATCAGCTACGACACGCAGTGGACGAATGATTGCGAGAAGAGCAGGTTGGCTTTTGGAGTGGCCGGTCATGCGTTGAGCAAATCCTCACCCTCCGCATGATCGTTGAACAAACATTGGAATACCAAAGGAAAATTTCTATTAATTTCATTGACTTCAAGAAGGCTTTTGACAGCATCCACCGGCCAACTCTGTGGGCTATCCTACGTCACTATGGAGTCCCCCTGCACTTTGTAGACGTCTTTTGTGGTCTCTACTCCAACTCCCGCTGCTGCGTCCGTATGGATGGCGGCTGCACGGATTTCTTCGAGCTCAATACTGGTGTTCAACAGGGATGCGTGCTATCCCCTTTCCTTTTCCTGTTGGTAATTGACTTCATCATGCGACAATCAATTGACCAAGATGGCATCGGTGTCCCCTGACATAAAGCGCATAATCTCACCGACTTGGACTTCGCAGACGACATCGCCCTGCTGTAAAGTAACAGGTTTTTTTAAAAACACTCAACACCGCTGACTTCATATCCCGCCCTTTTCTTCTTTGTGTCTTTTTTCCTTGTTTTAATTCTTTCCCCTCATTTTGACTTTGTCATTCTTCTTTGAGTTCCTCAGTTTTTGTCCTCTGTGCTTTTTCTTTGTAGTTTCTATAAGCATTACATTTGCAGATTTTCTTCGATCTCATTTTCAATAACACAATCGTCCAGGATGAACTGCTCTGAATCTGAATTTGATCGTAAAAGGTTAAAGGGTGAAGTATGTGACCACTTTACTCACATTTTTAGCATTTGCTCAAGAATTCATGAGTAAATTCACAAAATTTATCATAAATTTCAACAAACATGAAGAATGAAATGGTGATATTTTTTTCTGTCAAAAAGGTCAAGGGTCAGTTTCATAATAACATCATGATCTGATCATTATTCAATAATGTAACTCAAAAAACTTAGAATGAACTGTTTTCAGTTACCTTTCATGCTCCCCTTGACTTTGTCGTGACTGCAGAGACCTGCCCTTCTGAACTTGTGTGTGAAGGATGTTTTATAGGAGCCTCGACAGACTAGATGTAAACTGCAACTTGATTGACTGGCAGACATACACCTGCATGACGTTAGTTATAGTTTGTGCTCTTTTTCAACTTCCTTTGCTTGTCATCTACCTGCCTCTTCTCTGTTCCATTGTCTTTAAAAAGGCATCAGGATATTGTTTTGAAATTAAGCCCATTTATTCATAGTTACCTTACTTTACGAGGTAAGAGGACAGTCTTTTCACTCCTCTTATCACTCTTTCTGTCTTTTAACCCTGTGTTTGTTTAGTAGTCTGTTCGGTGCTCAGCCAATACCTCTGCCCTCCATCGTCCTGCTGGGCTCATTGTCGACCCGTGGAGAGCGCAGGTGCGCCTCTTCTTTTTCACCTCCGACCCTCGCCCCTCGACCCCACAAAGCCTTTTGTCAACTCTATTTACTGGCAACTCCAATGAAACTGCAGTCCATTACCAACATCTTCTCGCTGCCTTTCTCTCCCCATTTTCTACTCCTCTCAAGAAACTAATTAGCAACAATACAAGTAGGTTAGACTCTCTATTCAGAGTGGGCATTGTTGAATACAATACCAAGAAGCATTGTGAGCTAACAATTAGTGGCAATGGTGCAGTGTAGAGTGTCACTGACGTTGTTGGGAGTTGCACAAGGCTGGGATTGTTCCCAAAGAAGGACTTAGACAGGGGTGGAGGACCAGAGCGAACGGTTTCCCAGGTGCTGAATTAGCCCAAACTCAGCCCATGATCTGCTTCACACAGGACGCTTATCAGTGGCACAGCTCAGGATACAGGAATGTGTCCCTGAGAGGAAGTGTTGTTTTCTTTGGGTGTAGATGTTTATGTTAAAGGTAACTCTACCTGGATGGGATTGCCTATGTGTGCATGTGTTCCTGAATTTGTGGCTGACTAAATGTGTGAGTTCACATGAGTGAATGTGCATCAAGTTACCTGTTTTTCTGTTTTGTTTCCTGTTTTATGTGGAAATGCAGCTGACTGTATGCAGTCATGTGAGGACTCAGGAAAGGAAGTGTTGGCTGAGGGTCTTCCCTCAACCTTCTGGCCTTGAGGTCAAGCGCATGCTAATGCTAACAGCAGGCTAGTTGCCATATTAGGGATGGTCTGCTGAGAAGAAGCTCCACCTACCAGCTGATTCAGTGTTAGAGGGTCACGACAAGGAGGTCAAGGGTTCAGGCATCATTGTTACACAGCCCATGTGCCTTCCACCTCTAAAAGCCCCCACTGCAGCATTACATCATAGCAGAGTCTGAAGGAGGAGGGCCAAATAGCACTGGGGGACAAAACGTCTGACAGCTGACACTGGCTGGGCTCAAGCTGAAGGCTCAAGTTCAGTAAAGAGAAAAGAGATTTCATCAGTTCTTTCTGACATGATTAGCTGTTCCAGGTAGGTTAGATGAGCTCTAATCCAGAAGCCTCTGATAAGACTTTCTGACACAAATTAGCCATTTCAGGAGTACATTTGGTAATTCTCAGTATTTGATTATTTGTAGTGTTTTGGTGACTCATCTTCCTGTAACACTGGATGGCTTACAGAGGTTAACAAAGTGAAATGACGAGAATAACATCAGCTGAAGATCTGGCTTGACTCATTTTAAACAACTGTTGTAATTACTCACAGTCCTGCGAAGCCTAATTTGAAAACAGTTTGTTTGTTTGTTATTTTAATTTAAAATTACAGTTGTGAAGCAATAGTTAGTGTCACAGCAAGAAGGTTCTGGGTTCAAATCTTCTTGTCAAACTGTGCTTTTCTGTGGGTTTCCTTAGGTGTTTCAATGTCCAAAGACAGGCTTGTTACAGTAGGTGAAGTGGTGATTCTAAATTGACCACAGGTGTGGATGCAAGTGTGGGTGTTTTAATTTAAAGAGTGATTTTAGGAAACACTCCAACCTAATGCAAGTATCAGACTACACACATGTTTATCTTTCCATACTTTTCCTGTGTCACATATGGCTGCTATAGTGCCAGTAGTGTAGGGATCATGACTCAAAAAAAGTAACGTATTACAAATTACTGGTTATGCTTCTTAAAAGTAATGCTGCACATTAATTACTGTTAGATAAAGTAATTTGTTACACTACTCATTACATTTCTTTCTCATTATTACATAAAATGTCCTGAAACACATTGTCTCATAATTACAGATAACAATATAAATCATAGGATTCAGTCCCACACAAATCCCTTCAGTGAAATCGCCACATTGATTCCACCATAGAAACATGTACAGGGTCAGATAAGATCAGTAAAGTCAGGCTCTGGCTGCTGAGCTAGCGTCTGCATACATCATTGTGGGTTCTTTGCTAGCTTTGTATTTGCATACTATTTGTGCAGACGCTTACAAATTTGTTTTAACAATAACGGTTCTGTCCTGTATGCAATTTGCACTTTACCATCGTATTTTTGAAATGTTGTCCACAATTTCTAACAGTTAGCATAGCAATTTACTCACAAAAAATAGTGACAAAACAAGAAACACAGATGATCAGAAAAGTTGCCACCAAGTTTCTGTAATCTGTAATTTCACATGTCTGTCCAAGGTTAAGGATAGACTTAGCCTGTAATTGCATAGGCAGGCCAACAAAAACAGTCTGTCAGGGAACTAACTCAGGTTCTTGATTAGTTCTCATCATGCCTTAAGTGCAGAATTTGTTATGTTTTAATTAGTACTTTGCATCTGCAGAAATACAAATTTAATCAGGGGTTCCCGAAGGGTCGTTTCTCCTCAGCTCTGCTCTTTTTAACCTCTACACACTCTTGCTTGGTACTATAATAAAGATAATAATGTCCTCCCATTCCTATGCAGATGATACATAGCTGTACATATTTTTCTCTGATGGTGTACAAACTAATGAGCTCCACTGCTTGACATTAACAGCTGGATGTCTTTCTAGAACTGAACAAAGACAAGACATAAATACTGGTCCAGGTTCAGAAAGTCAGAGATAGAAAATGTGTCCATATTTATAATTTATCATCATCTATTTCTCTAAAACACAGCGAGCAGGTCAGGCACCTTGGCATCATTTTAGTCAATGATCTCAGTTCAGTTCAAATGTATTTATATACTGCCAAATACTAGTAACAGTTTTTTCCATGCACTTTATAATATAATGTAAATCCATCCATCCATCCATTCATTCGCTTCCGCTTATCCTTTTCAGGGTCGCGGGGGGCGCTGGAGCCTATCCCAGCTGTCATAGGGCGAGAGGCAGGGTACACCCTGGACAGGTCGCCAGTCTGTTGCAGGGCTAACATACAGGGACAGACAACCATTCACACTCACATTCACTCACACATTCACACCTAGTGACAATTTGGATTAATCAATTAACCTATCCCCACAAGCTGCATGTCTTTGGACGGTGGGAGGAAGCCGGAGTACCCGGAGGGAACCCACGCAAACACGGGGAGAACATGCAAACTCCACACAGAAAGACCCCGGCCTGATGTTGGAATTGAACTGAGGACCTTCTTGCTGTGCGGCAACAGTGCTAACCACCGTGCCAACCACCGTGCCACCGTGCTGCCCTATAATGTAAATGCCCTGCAATAATAATAATTATCAATAATTATAAATATCAGTTTTGATAATCATATTAATAAGATTACCAGGATTTCCTTCTATCACTTAAGCAGGTTAGACTACTGCAACTTTTTATTTGCCACATTATCCGAATTGTCATCAGGACGACTTCAGCTTGTTCAGAATGCTGCCAGAGTCCGGACATGTACACAGACATTTGAACATAATACCCCCAGAATTGAAGTCACTTCACTGACTCCCAGTTCAACAGAGAATTATATATATATATATATATATTTTTTTTTTTTATAAATACTTAGATTACTTTGTAATGCTCTCACTAAGCACTGAGCACAAACTGACTACATTCAAAAACAGACTCAGAATCTTTTTAATCTCCTGGTAATAAATGTGTGTGTTTGTGTTGTATGTATATTTGTATTTATACTTGCATTAGATTTCTTTGTAAAGTTTCGTTTTATTATTTTTTTTATTCTCTTATAGAGCTACATAGATTTCTTAATATCTTGTAATGATGGGCAGATTATGTTTAATGCACATTTAATGTGTAATGAAATATGCTAGATAAACAAATGAAATCTGCAAACAGAACCTGGTGCTTGTCACCAAACACATCCTTTTTTCATTTGTGTGGAAGTAGTGAAAACATACTTAAACATAATCTATTCAAGTATCTATGAAATATTTGTTTTATTTTGTTTGTTTGTTTGTTGTTTGGAAAAAACTCCAAACTCCAAAATTATGATAAGAGGTATTTCAACATCAGCTCATGTTGAGCAGGTAGTATGTATGAAGTGGTGACAGAAGGCTGAGGAGGACATGAGCTGATGTTATCATGGCTATCATCCAGGTGGAATTTAGCGAGTGAATCTCATCTGCTTTATTAACTTAAATTTAAATAGATGTCTCCTGCCGTTCATTTTGAACACCACATTCACTCTGCAGCAGGCCACCATAGTCCTCTACAGCAGACTTCATCACAAGCTTTAATTTTTCAGTTTATCAAATATCACTAAGGGATCCTTACCTTTAAAAATAACTATCTCTTTTTTTAGTTCTTCTTCTTCTCCTGTCCTGTCTTTGTTACATAGTTCTCGATGTCTAAGTTATCTCACATTCTTGTCTCCCTGGGAAACATAGAAGCTGCATCTTTAGCTAATAGATACACTTTGCAACAAACTACACAGAAACAGTTTGTGTGTTTGCTGATATGTTTTGAGCTGTTAGAAATATTGCATTTAAAATGACCTGTCATTTAAAAAGAAAGGTTCTTCCCTTTATGCTCGCTCGTCTTCTCCAATGCTAAGTAGCTACTAAATTACCACAATAAAAGTTCTGGACACCTGCACCAAAAATAACATTCCAGATCATTCCGGCACACTTTAACCCCAGAGTATAGTACAGCACATCATCTTGGTATGTGCGATAAGTACCAATGATGGCTACATCAACAGGATTGTCTTTGTTATTGTCCCTTCTTTTAGCTGAATTCAGTTTGAGGGCTGGAAGGCATGCAGTGACATGAAACAAAAACTTCCCTTATATGCAAACCTAAAATAACAAGTTTGTTATGAAAGTGTAAGCAATAGCAAGCACAGATGATTGTGTTAAAATTTAAGGAATACAAGTTAAAAGTTGCCAGAAAAATAAATGCCTAAAGTATAGAACATATACCTCTTTTTAAGTACAGTAACAAATAGGCATGGCAATCGTAGTCACATTCCTTAGAATTGTTAATCTGCTTGGCTATCGATCCTGTGTGCTACAATCAGCTGATTTCAGTTCTTCTGCTGGAGGAGGAAATTAGTGGCAGAATCTTCAGTGCAGATATGAAAAATATTTTAATTTTAATACACAAAAGTACAAGGGCCTGACGGTAAAGTGAAAACTGCATCAAGGACAGAAACAACTGCATGATGCTGCTAACACAACTTCAGCTCTTTGCAAGCGCCAAGCAAAGACAGCATGCTAACGCTACGCTCGCCAAGAGCCCAAAGTGATTTTCGTATATTTTGTATATTATCGTATGCAGACTCCAGCACAGCAGAGCTTCAGGGGCACACAGTCTATATGTTAAAATATACATCTGTGTGTGCTTCTTAAATTTGCACAGCTGAATGGACACTGAATCAGCAAAAGTGAGTCATCGCATTTAATTAGTGATGCAATAGTGCCAGGAGAGCCGACACACACATTTACACAGTCAGGCATATGGACATAATCCCTCCCTCATTAGGCGTATTGTGGAGATGCTGATGTAATGCAAGTTAATCTGTTGGCCTCTGGTTGGCTCAGCAGCCCAGCGGGAGCTCTTTGTGTGGGACATTACCCTAGCCCCGCCCCCTGGAGACAGGTTCATTAAGACTGACGCTGATACCCAAGTACCAAACCTTTTGTGTGTGCTTGCGTGCCTGTGTATGTGTGTGAAACAGTGTTTCAATCAGTTATACTGGAGACAATGCAATGAGGAGGACAGCCATAAAGGCCCTGTTTTCTCAGCATGTGCCGGAGCTCACGTAGGCCACAAACCTTGATTGTTGTGCAAGTGGATGTATCACTTTGTGTGTGTGTGTGTGTGTGTGTGTGTGTGTGTGTGTGTGTGTGTGTGTGTGTAGCTCATGAGACATGGTTGTGTGAAATCTGTGAAAGTGTGCCACACACACACAAAATACTGCCGCCTGGATGTCTCAGAGTCATAAATCTATGATGCATTCATGTTCTGTGTTCATCAAATGGGAATGCAAAGGGTGCATTGCCAGTAAGCCACTGAATAAACAATATGCAGTTCCAATGACCTGGTTTGACATTTCCAGTATGTGCTTCAGACCGTAACGTCTCTAGTAGTTTAGAGGTGTAAAACAATGTGAGACACAATTGTTTCAGCCTTCCTTTAACCTGCTAACTTACATGTAAAAAGTCAGAGCGATGCCAGGTTGCCTCCTGAATTTACTGCTACCGAATGTGCAGCCTCATGCAGCTCCAGGCAGCTGAACTGTTGAATCCTTATGGAGTATTTCCCATAGTAAGAAGTCATCAGCTATGGAGTGAGAAAAGACAACAGTGGAAAATACTGCAAAAAAATAGTGAAATACTGAAGGTCATGTTTAAAAAGTGCTTAAGTGGCAAATCATAGGTCAAGGTTACTGGGTTTCACACTGACTGTGGATGTTGTTTTAAGATACACACTAAAACATTACAACAAGACTGTCTTCCTTATATGCATGCAAGATGCCAGTAACCTTACAGCAAGCTTCTTCTGGTGGTCTTCAGCTCACTGTACCACTTACGCTGCCAAAAACCTGAATAAGGAATGCTTTGTGCTCATGTTACCAGTATAAGGATCCTAACATCCTATAAAAGATACTAGTTTTAATTTCTGCTTCATCATTTACTCTCTACATCTACACAGTGTGGGGATGCCTCAGACAGTTGAGAGTCAGTGCTAGCAATGTTTTACATTTACAGCCGGGTTGTTTGTCCTCAGTTGCAGGAACTGTTAGTGAAGGAAACGGTTTCCAGGGCCTAATCCGTGGATCGACTTCCTTCGAGGCGTGGACGTCTATCAGCAGAGAATGTACCTTCACCTATCAGCAGAGAATGTCCCTTAGTCTGTAACACAGTCAAATATATTCTCAAGCAATATTCAAGCATGCCATTCAGCGTGTTAGTACGAGCTCGGGAGCAGCTTGGGAGAACAAGAAAACAGAGACTGCTTCAGGTTGTCTTCCCAAATTGACTCAACTTTATTCACAAGTACAACAGTTTATATAGAGGGTAAAATTCATGAGACAGCAGATTATCAGTTTAAACCAGTACAGACCAAGATAAGGGAGCGTCTTCCTGCCCTTGGGTGAAGAAGCATCCTTTGTGTAGTTTATTAGTTCAGCTACAATTGTGATTATCTCAGCGACATATTTTCAAGGCACAAAACAAAGAGTTCTTTCATTAGTGAAATCTGAAACAAACCATTTGGCCTTCAACAGGCGTCTAAAAGATTAAGAAACTAATGTAGCTGAGGGAGTGATCTCTGTGGTATTTCAACCTTGTACCAGCCTGTGATTCTCACACATCAATTCTTGGGTCAAAGAGAAAAATAACTAAAACAAAGGGGCCTTATTGAATGACAGAGTTTTCCTGCATAATGTCACTATAAAACAATATCCAGTAAATGCTACCATGGTACTAAAATACCTAACAGTTAGTAAAACCTGGACACTAAAAATGCCTAATGCTTGATTCCTCAAACTGATTAAAGACAAGTTTCTAAATATAATTCTACATTTGAATTATCAGAAAATTTAGTAAGCCAATGTTGTACATTTCTAAGTTGAATGTGTTCCTTATACAATATCTCTATTCAACATGTTACCATAGCTGTCAGATAAAAAACAAAAATAAAAAAAGTCAATATTTAAATATTTAGTCATGTTGGTTACTTGACTTTTTCCCCCTGTAATTAGCTGTTATTATATACCGTCTAATCAGCCAGGGATGATCATGAAATGACACATAAACAAAATCAGCCCATCTTTCCAGTCATCCCTGCAGGCTATATGCCTTCAGCCCTGCTCAAAATAAAAATAGGAGAGGGATTATTTGTGGTGTGGTTTTACCGTGCGAGATGGAGCGTGTGTTTGCTTCCCTGTGCAGCCAGCAGCACACTTAGCATGGGCTTTAAATAGCTAACTCAAATAAAGTGAGACGAGGCTGGGGATCAGAGGCTGAGAGGGACTCTGTGAGGGTGGCATTCCCCAACGGAAGCTGGTCTTTGGATTTCCAAACACCATTCGGGGCGAGCAATGCCAGGAATGTGGTGTCGTCCAGTAGCGGCGGCGGCGGCGGTGGTGGCTACTGTGAAAACCACCGTGCGACCAGGTGCCGGCGGGCTGTCTGACAGGAAGTGCAACAGGAAGTGCAAGAAGATGTCCAGCTGGGAAACAAAATGGCGGCAGGTGACTCAGCAAAGAGGGAATGAGAGCCGGGTTGAGGGTCGCTGCTGTGAGCAGAGTCTATGTCAGGCCTGTCAGAGTGAAAGCAGAGCCTCTATCAAGCCTCCAAATCTCTGAATTGCTGAAAAGGGAACACGAGTCCCCCTTCGACACAGCCTCCTTTTTTACACACTGTGTTAAATTTCTATTCTTTCTCATCCTTTTTACCTTTTGACGGCCTTCTTTGTGTTCAGGCTGTGGGAAAGTTTCCCGTAATGGTGAGGTCATCCACCACCAGCAACTACCCCCACCCCAACACACACACACACCATAACTACCCCAACCCCCCACCCCCACCCTCCATGCTGTCCCTCCAAGCCAGGCAGGACTGCAGGACGGCAGCGTGTCCCACTTCCAGTTCCTCAGCACTCCCCACTGAGCAAGAACTTGAATAGAGCCCGATTCAGAGCTGGTATCTGATGATCTGGCCTCCTAAAGCAAGGCGCGACACACAGACACAGACAGACATCAGTCAATCTATGAGGCCCCCTGAGACCTAACAGGCATGTAAAGCACCCTTTTATGACAAGTGTCCCAAAGATACTCCTCATCCTCTTGAGACACAAGCTTGGACACACACTGGCATCGGCTGGTTTTCAAGAGGGTGGTTCCTCGCGCATTTGTGGACCTGCTCAGTTTGGTCTGCAGTATTCTAATATGAAAACGAGTGCAGTCAGGAAAACGAAACCAAGAAACATCAGAAAATTAAGCAATACTTGAGAGTTCTGGATTCAGTATAAGATATGGCGACTGACTGCTACCATCTGTTGACAATGCTGCAAACTACACAATGGTTTTTAAAATCCTCACCCAAAATTACTGAACATCGTTTTTCACATTATATACACCAAACACACTCTTTCTAGTTAAATAAGTAAATTAAACTAATTCGGGTTACATACATCAATGAAAAATTGCTCTTCCTTTTTTTATAACAACGGTCAAATATATTCATCTATGCGCTCAACTCATCCATAAGGAGGCTTAGTAGAAATATTAATAAATAGTGAATGGCATTTAAATCACCTTATTTAATAGTTTTTTACTGCGCAACTGTTTCTGATCAGTCACTCAATCATTCTCAAAGTGTTAAAAACCAAATTAAAACTTGATTAAACCAAGCAGAGGGAACATTATTATTGCTCCTAAGAATGAGAGGAAGAGGAAGCTCTTGTGGGATTTTATCATATTGTAAAATTAAGAAAAGGAAGGACATGGAATTAATTTTGAAAGGAACTTCAAAATAATAATCACAGTTAACTAGTTTTTGCTAAAAAAGAAAAAAAAAAGAAAAGAAATTTTGGTCAATAACAATATAGTTAAAGAAGAATGGCATTTCCATTCTTTTATACATTTCTGACACTCATCCAGACTCGGGCAGCTGTAGCTCAGAAGGTAGAAAAGGTCATCTGCTAATTTGAAGGTTGGTTCAAATCCTTCCTGCATGTCTGCATGTCAAATATCCTTGGGCACGATACTAACCCCAAGCTGCTCCCTGATGCATCCATCACAGTGTGAATGTTAGATAGAAAAAGCACAGAAACAAGTGCTGGTGTGAATGAGGCAAGTTCTATAAATAAAGCGCTTTGAGTGCTCATGAGTACAAAAGCAGTGTGTAAGAATCAGTCAATTTACCACTCCACCTTCTCCAGTTTCCAGTCCCCATTTAAATCACTTCCACCTACAGTGATTATAATTTTGCAGTATGGCTCTGATCTAAGACTTCTCTCATGAGGAAACCAGCACAGGGATGACAGTGATTAACTCAGATGGAGCTAGAAAGAAGGATCTGAGGGGAAGGTGGGTTGCAAAACGGCTTGCAGATACATAAATGTAGACAGGCTACAGGAGCTTAAATACTGCGACCTAAATGAGTGAGCCAATGTGATGACACTGAGATCAGTTGATCTGAAGTTACTTTCAGCTTGCTTAATCATAAGGGGTCACTACACCGGGTAGCTCTGCATGTCTGATTGGGCAGAGTTTGAATGGGCAGATAAAACTGTCAAGGGACACGTGTCTGCTCTCAGGATCAAACTGTTAAGCTGCGGTGGACTGAAACGGTACACTCGATTTCTGGCTTTACATCAGAGCGACAGAAACAAACAAAAGTTAATCTTTGACATGCTCCAGTAATTGAATGGAAAAAACCATTTTGTAACATGGAAACAGTAACAATACATCAGAGATTCATCGACATTCATTAAAAGATCCAAAGAGAAAATTTAGGGCATAATAACTGCACACAAACCGGATCAATAAAAGACACATGAACAACTGTATATGTAATAGCTCACTGTGTAAAACATTACAAAGTATTTTTCCACAATTTGCAAGAAAACTCCATAAATTCTTAAGTTCACTTCCTTTAATGCTAATGTACAATATGTGTTAATATACAAAAAATATATGACAAATATATTTTGGGAAAATAAAGACAATGACACATCTTTAAAATGGATAAATATCTCAACCAATACATAAACATGACATAAATGATTCATCTTAAGTACAGGGAAACCAAAATATTGCCTGTCATGCTAAAATATTGTTGGTTTCACTGAACATAACAATTAGTTTACAAAAGCTGATGATGAAACCTGTTTTGACTCTTTTTACAAGTAAAACACAGAAAAATTAGAATTGAAATTGTGTTTAGAATATGTGTTTGTGTGTGGACTATCTAATATTCCTTGATTTGAAATAAGTGTGTTACAATGGGCAGTTTTCACTGTCTGCCACAAGCAAGATCAATGTCATAAGTGTGTTTAGAATAAGTTTCAAAATAAAATTTCAAGAAAATAGCCAAAATGTGAACTGATTTTCATACTTTTGGCTCCCTCTGGTGCTAGCATCCTGCAGTGCAAAAGACAAATGTACTCCGCAGGTAGGAATAGGAGCTGAAAGCGCTGGAGTGTAAGGGTTCAAAGTTTTTCATATTTATATGCCTTTTGGGCAGGATTCCTATAAGTCCAAGTTCTTTACTCCACTGCTCAAGTCTCTTTCTCGCTACTTCTTGTGCGACCCGATCATGACCTTCGAGACAAAGTTGACAATGGCGCTCGCAGGCTGCTCAGGGTCGTGCTCAGCAAACAGATGGCACACGTTTTCAGTCTCACTCTGAGATTTTCTGGCAACAAATCCAAAGATCCTGGAAGAAAACGAGAGAGACACACAAGAGAAATTTACACAACAGCAGGGAAACTTTTCACCTCTCAGAACAGAGACTTAACGCCAAACATGGATTAGATGGAAACGAGCTGTGGTCCTCACCAAAGTACAGTAAGACTCCATTTGTTTGACATTTTTAGCAATAGTTCAAAGATTAAACAAAACAACTGGATTTTCAAAAATGAGTACCACTGATATTGATCGATATTAATATTGATATAGAACCAGCTCTACAGTTTAATCAGCTTTAGTACATTTACAAAAGAAATTCATATGATTTTTCTAATGCACACTCTGATTAACTGACAACATGCACGAGAAGACCCTTTCTAAAGCTGACTTACTTTGCAGTGGAGCCGCTGTCTCGTGTCCACCTGTTTGGGACAGAAGAAATTAAAATCATGACACTTGTGTCAGTTTTTGACACAATATGTTCAGTGAGTTGAGTTTAGATAAGGTAACCCTGATGAATGAAATGAAAGTCTCATTGATGCGAAAAAGGACATTTTAGGTACAAACTGAGGATGTGTTTTTCACCACTTTTCCATGAAACGTCTCCCATTCTTCAGTAATATAACCTGTTCACTTTTTTGTACTCATTTTCCTGTAAACATTGGCCAGAGTCTGTTTCGATTCTTTAAACTCTGTGAATTCTTAAAAATTTGTTTCCTGTTTTGGAAAATACACATTCTTCCCATGCATCCATCCGCAGTAACGTTAGACTATTAGGCTTACTGAATTAAATAACAAATCGTATTTTTCTTCAATCATTTTGAGAGACATTTTCGACTTGGAAGTTATATCCATCTTATATATGCAGTTTATGGAAATGCATATGTGGATATGCACTGATATCCATGCTGCTACCATGGCGGAATTATACTAGTTGTGTTATTCCAAAGCACACTTTCTGTTCATGTTGTCTTTAGTAGCAGTTAGCATCCTATGTTTCTCACACAATGCCTTTAAAGTGGGTCATGAAGGGATGTTAACAGTGACCCAAGAAGCTTTTGTTTCACAGTTTGAAAGCCATGTTTCAGCCATAGTCCTGTAAGTATCAGACGCCTACTTCATGAGTACAGACTGAACCTGGAGAAACCTCTCTTTGTTTTGTTACACAGATGCCTTGAAGTGTGTGCAAAGCTGTATTTTTGTTATCCGTGTCCAGTACTCACTTCCTGCCCTGCGGGTCCAGAGAGCAGAATATGACAGTGTTGACAGCGTAGTGTCTCCTGAAGAACAACCTGCAGAGTCAAACAAAGAGTCTGTGTGAACACATCAGATTTCTTATCGGTGTGTGTTTGTGTATGTTTGGCCTGCAGGTGCAAAAAATGCTCACTTCCGCTGGTTGTCAGTGAGTGTGATTCCCTGCGCTGAGACTTTGAAATGTACGACAGTGGAGGGAGGTGGCGGATCCATGGAGAGCGTGACTGTGGTCGCCTTCTGGACCGCCTGGTGGCCCGTGAGAGATTCCAGCTCTACGGAGCCCAGGTACCACACATTGCACGCTACAACGGCACAAAGAAAGAACAAGTCTGACAAGCTTCTGCTGATAATAAATGAATATTCTGTGTGCACAGATTAATTTAAAATGTCATACCTGCTCCTTGTTTGAGAAGCTCAGCTGCTGAGTTCGTTGCTGTCTGTGTAGAGGAGTCATTCAGCTCCTCTAGTGGATCTGCAAACACAAGATAGTGATGAGCTCTCTTGAAAAAACTCACAAATTACACCAGTGCGTTAACAAAACAAACTGCATTTGTAACCAAGCAGACACGAGGTACGTAACTCCTGCTTCATCTCTAGTACATGGTAGTGTAAAAGTTTGTGAATATTCAGAAGCGTGGGGATAAACCATCTAACTGAAGTATTTTTCTCAGTTTGGGCTTTTTGAATATATCGTAGTCACATGTCGAGACGTTGGAAAGAGCATACAAAGACTGTACATGGCAACATTCTTTAGCCCAATTGTGGCCCATCCAGTTTTCTTTGGGCCACAGTCAGCCTTGACTGATGGAGTTGATTCAGGGTAGGTTTGGTGTAAATGAATCCCTAAAAATACAAGCGTACTGACACGCTGGGAGAATCTGTAACCATAACTGTACAAAAATATACAAAAAGGAAAACAACAATTGGTTGTTGTTTTCCTTTTGGAAAGTCTTGCTGTTTGCAAACGACATAAAACCTACTCATAAAATTCAGTTCCTAATAACTATGACAAGCGTGTTCCAGATAAAATGATTTGGAAATCCGAGTGACTTTCAAAGACCAGGAACTAATTTGAAAATATTTGTCTTGCATATTTTGGAAAAAGTAAACAAAATGAATATATAAGAAAATATAGATGGAAATAAATGTAAGCAGATTCAGCTCCATCCAAGCAAAGTGTGGAGAGAAATGTAATGGTGTGAGATATGGCCCATGAGTTCTTCAGCAAAATGTATCAAAGCATTTTTCTTTGTGCTACACTCCATTTGGAAATGTATTTAGGTATTTACTGCACTGTTTTGTGAAGTCCTTTTTCATATACAGATGTCAAACAAAGAATGAAAACATTTAGGAAAAGCAGTGACTTTTTATGATAGAAAAAACTTGCTCTGAAAACGGTCAGGGAGTTTTGCACAGTACTGTATTTAAAGCATCTTCATTGCAGTGCCCCTTTTGTAATATCCTGTGCTTAACTGACTGAGGTAATCGATTCCCTGCTCCACTTGTGTTCCCATTCTGTGATATAAATTTATATTTCGTTACCTTTGTCAGGCAGAATGAGTTTACAGGGCAGAGCCAGTGGCGTGATGGAGTGTTGACACACCAGCGCTGTGAGACTTCCTGTCAACAAAAATCATCATGCGTATGACTATTGAGATGAGTCAGCTGCACTCCAGTGTTATGACCAGTAGGGGGCAGCATGGTGCTTGTCTGTTATGACCTGGGATGGACTATAAACAGCTATGAGGAAGCATGCTGCTCTCCTAGCTGTCGTTAGACTTTGATCAGGTCAAGGCTGTTATGTTTTACTTGGGTATTTAATCTGGATCATAGCGTGTGAAATGTTTCTCACCAAAGTAAGGCTCATTGGGGCATCCTTTAAGCCGAACACCTTTCTGTGTGCACTCTATCAGGAAGTGTCTCACCAGCTCATTAGACAGATCTCCTCCTGCAAAACATGGCCTCATGGCTTAGTTTATTCATATCTATAAATTACATCAAAGGTTAATATTTAATTAACATGAACTGTAAATTAAAATAGTGATAAAAGTCCAAAATACTAGGAAGCACACTCCCATTTAGCTGACTCACAGTGCTGAGGTTTGCACCTTTAAATATCATTTTTGCAGTGCTCTCTTGGCAGCTCACAGAAAGTTTGTGTATGCAGAACATGGCATTCAACCCACCTTTTTTGCTCTGTATCACTGTTGGAGGAGGTGTAGCCACCTTCATGGCCAAACCGTATGCGCCACGAAATGAATGGCTGTCTCTGACAATGAACGAACCCGGCTCTTTGTCCTTCAGCACCGCGATGGCTGTTCAGTAGGTCAACAGAAGGAGGAAGCAGAGATAAGCTAAAGTTAGACTCAGTCTGCATTGTACATAGAGGAAACCTTTGCACGAGGGTGTATTATCTTCTCACAAGTGGCCATTAACCACTGTGGTCCAAGACCAATATTTACCTTGGTCTCTGGAAATGTCGGGCTTGTACCAGAACTTGGAAGTGTCCTGAACAAACTTCACAGTGTCCTGCTTACTGCCAGAGTCTGCAAGACACAGGTTAAAGCTCTCTGTTAGGTTTCACACCAACTTTGAGCCAAATATGACCAGACTCACAGTTAAAGGGTGAGCACATCGTGTAGCCACACAGACAAAAATATCTTCAGTTAGCCTGATTCGTGATTTTTGGTGCCACCACTTTGCAACTTAGATTAAGATTGCTCTTACTCTTTCTATAACAAAACCTAACTAGTGACCAACGGTAAGTTAACAGCCAACATGTGGTCACGTTTGAATCATGTTCCTAAAGAGCCTTGATCATTTTAACATATTATAATATAGAACATGAAATTAGCTAATTGGATTGAAAAGGCAAAAGACCTGTGAGTGACTCAGCTTTTTCTCCCTGAACTGAGTGACTATGCTGGACAGATAGTAATGGGATATCATTATGAAACAAATTCTGTCTTCCAGATTTGACTCTGAAAACAGCTTTACATTATACATGTATTATACATATATATTTTGGGCTCTTTGTTATTACATTTCAAACACTCTTACACCTTAATTAGCTAGCTGTTCAATTTAGTGATGCCTGTTTTGACATATTTGAGCTTTCGAAAAACACTTCTCATTGTAAATGAGGAGAAGTGCCCATCTTATCTTAAAGACCTCATAGTACCACAACATCACCCCAACAGAGCACAGACTGCTCTCAGACGTCTGGATCACTATTACTGTTGCTCCCTCTATTCCTATGACATTTAAAAGAAGAATGGGAGGCGGAGCCTTCAGCTTTTAGGCCGCTCTGCTGTGGAACCAGCTTCCTTTTTGATAAAACATATAGTCAGAGCTGGATCAGATGACCCTGAATCCTCTCTTAGTTACACTGCAATAGCTGTAGGCTACCAGGGGCTTTTCCTTAATGCAGAAGTGTTTCTTCTTCACTACCTTTCTCACCCACTATGTGTTTACAATCCTCTCTGCATTCATTTATTAGTTATTATTAACCTCTGGTTCTCTTCCAAAGCATCGGTTTTGTTCTGTCTCTCTTCTCTCACCTCCAAGTGGTCATAGCAGATAGCCACTCCTCCTTGAGCCCTGGTTCTGCTGGAGGTTTCTTCCTGTTAAAAGGGAGTTTTTCCTTCCCATCGTCACCAAGTGCTTGCACAAAGCGAGTCATCTTATTGTTGGATTTTCTCTCTATTATTTGTAGGGTCTTTGCCTTACAATATAAAGCACCTTGAAGTGACTGTTGTTATTTGGTGCTTTCCCTGATGTGTGCATTTAGCCTTTTTTCTCCTTTAATTGTTGTCAACTCAGTGAAGCATTTTCTGTTTTACTTTAATGTAAACAAAGATTCTTTTGATATTAGAATCCACCTTCAATCCTGAGGTGGAAGCATAAAATGTCCCACTGGATCAACTTTGTAATATAAATCTCTCCTGTTTTTACCATATCCTGTAACAACCCCAGCTCAATAAACCAAAAGGATAGCTTTGGATGTTTGATTTGACAAGGACAGTTCAAGAAAGCCAATTGGTGTAGTGCACAGTCTGATGTATCTGGTCAAGGAAATGAAAGTCATCTTCAGTTTAGGATGCTTGCTGCATTTGTGTGGTTCTGGTTCAAAAAGTTGTTAATAGTAAGACTGGGTTTGGGGTGGTGAGTTTTACAAAGCTATCTTTATAGTTTGAAATGTTCATGTCAGGATCAGAGAAAATAAATTATCAGTGACACATTCAGAGAATCTATGTGGGACTGTTTACCTGCTCCAGGTGACGAGGCCCCACTGATTCCTCTTAAGGGGTCAGGGGTCATGGAAGATGAGAAAGGGATGCTGAGACTGCTTCCACTACGAGGGCTAGAATATCCACTCAGTGAAGGGGAGCGGGAGCTAAGCTCTCCCCCTTCACCTCCCCTTCTTTTCTCAGGCAACAGTGGAGCAAGGCCCTCCTCTCCAAACAGGTTAAAACTACCAAGGCCCTCCATTGCCTCCAGCAGGCTCTCCTCCAGGCCATCATTCCCCAACAATAATGAGGACAAGTCTGTGCTGTCCCTCCCCCTGTGGGCCCCTGCGGGCCCATGAGGAGAACTGTGGGCATTGGGAGAGTTGAGAGATAGAGGAGGTGATGGCTGGGAAGGATACGGGGAGTTCAGGGAGTTTGAAGTATGGTCGTGCCACACTGGAGGAGGAGTGGAGCTGTGGGAGAGAAGGTTATGATGTGGAATTTAAAGCATACACGTAAAAAAGACAAAAGAAAAACACAAGGTCAGGCAGTGCATCAGTGTGAAGTGTTACAGCCAACATACACTATATTGCCAAAAGTATTGGCTTCTGCCTTCACAGGCCTATGATCTGGAGTGACATCCTGTTCTTAAGCCACAGCCTTTAAAATGCTGTCAACCCACCCTTTGCAGATATGCGAATTTAGGCTTCTTATCAACCAATCAATCATGTCTCAAAAGCCACAATCAGTTTGTTTACATTTAGCATGTATCGTTATTGACTATGTGCATCATGTTATATTGGCTATTTTCATTCATCCTAAACTGGTTCCTTGAGCATGAAAATGTGCTTCTGTGGCTGGACCAGATCTGAACTCAAAAGAACACCTTTGTGCTTTTGGGGTGTGGTAGGAATGGAGACTTACAGCATTTGCAGCTGTAAAACTTCAGAAATGATTCTACCCAGCATTCATATGGTCATTCAAAACTGCTCGTTGGAAACATACCCGGTGAGTATGGGTATGGAAGTGTCTGTGTACCTGTCTGCGTGTGGGAGGTGGCTGCCCGATGACACTGAGCACATGGAGCCAAAGATCCTCTGACAGGAAGCAGGAACGTCTGATCTGAATATCTCTCCCTCTGTGGAGCTGCTGCCGTGGTTCATGCTGTCCAGGAAACTCCGGGAATCTGGGGGAAAAAAAGGAATACAAAATGAAGCAACTGCTATTCTACTGTGTTTAGTGTCCAAAAAAAAAAACATACGAGGGTTCGACGTAGTTCCAGAAACTAGCCCACAAAATCACTGCTAACTGGTGCTTGTTTAAGCTTTTGTTTGGGACCCTACCTTTGTTTGGATTATAGACTGAGAGTTGAAACACACCTGTTGAGGTTTGACAGAAACTGTTCATATAAGGAATAATTCTTTAAAGTATATTAAAGTATTTATTATTTATTTATTTATTTATTTATTTGTTCTCACCTTTTATGGAGACTTGTTTAGATTGTGTAGATTTCCGTTGTTATATTTTATTCTTGGACTCTAGTAGACTAGCTTTGCATGATTCATGATCCAAAATAATTTTTGTTTGTCCTAAACTGAATCTTGCGCACCTCACGTCACACAGTACCGTATATTAAGATCACACAACCTTTAAGCCAACTTTATTCTGATTGGCTGCCTTTTGCAAACAGAAGGTTTGAACAGCACTTGGTTATTTTGTTGGACACTCAACAAATCCCAGTTAGAAATCTCTGGGAGAATTCTGCATTGATAAAGAGAAAGCTGACTCTCCTTTTCTTCGCCCAAGACAACCAATTAACAGCTGAACTACAAAAATATATGAGCCAATCACGTTGTTGCACAGACACATGCACACAGCTGAGGTTGTAGTTCACAACAGTTTGGCCAAGATACATACTGTATTTGTAAATGTTCCAGTCTATAGTTGTTGTGCTAAAGATGTAGGTAAGGTCAAACTTGTGGTTTTTCTTGGTTGACTATCGATAATGTGAATTAGCAATTGCTCAGTACTGCTGGGATGGACTATCACCTTGGATTGCTAAATGGCCAGACTATCACAGAAAATGAGGAAAACATAACAGGCCCACATGGCTTCTGTTTTTAATTAAGTTGCTACGTAAAAGAGCTAAAAGTAAAGGATACATGGCTGATGTTTCGGTAGTGCTGACTTTACCAAACTGACCATTTTTTAAGCTCTGTTTAAGAAAAAATTCTGTGTAACCATCGGGACTAACATTCAGTTAAAACTCAAATCGCACATACAGAAGAGAGTTAGGGAGAGGTTATCGGAGCCAGTCTGCCAAGAAAGTACATTTCTGTGAATTGACAGTGTGTGTGTGTCTGTGTGTGTGTTCCAGGAGAGATGGGGGTCACTCCAAACATCCACACTGGGCATTCTGATCATGCAGTGTGTCATTCAGCAAACATGAGGGCAGGCTTCCTCAGACTGCAGACAGGACTGTGAACTACGATGAGTCACCGAGAAAATAGTCAGTCACTATAAAGAGCTCCTTGTTTGGCTGGCTGCCCCCCCCCCCCCCCCCCCACCTCCCCCTTCCTCTCTTCCGCTCGTTCTCTCCATTCAAGTACTGGTAGATGGAGGCATTTTGACTGAGCTTTGTTTGTGATCATACTGGACAAGCGGCATCATCTCAAGTGGATTATATAATCCTACATGCTGACAGTGAGTTAATGAATTCAAAGAATTTGTTACAAATAAGGCCCAGTGTGTAAAGTACACCGTGTGTGTGTGACAGAATAAACTGTGCAACAGTTTAAAGAGTAAAACTTAAAGTTAACTAGCTTACATGTTCTCTGTCCTTAAATTCCTAAGGTTACCTAAAAGACAATATCAACTCTCTGGGTGACAAGTCCTGTTATTATTAACTAACCGTGTCTGGATTCTGGTGCATATCAACAAAAAAAACAAAAACAAACAAAAAACATAGTGGTATAAAGGAACATTTCTAAATTAAATCCAGGAGTAATATAGCAAATAATGAGCGTATTTTTCATCAGCCACTAGTGAAATGCTATGGCTTCTTGCCATGATGCTATGAATTTCCCACAGCTTAATGTTCACATACATTTTTACAGTGCCAACACTCTGTATGGCATAACAAATGTCCTAAAGTTTAAATGTAAAGTGTCAATATAATGGCAGCTGCTGTGGTAATGGCTCCTTTCAAACATATCAAAAAGTTTATTTTGTATGCTTTAAACTAGAAACTGGTGCCACTTGAACTGGCACTTCTCTGGTCAGTTGGTGACTGAATTTCTAAACGCGTCTGACAAATAACAAAATTTGAATAGAAGCTAGGTACAGCTACCTGTGCTTCGGCTAAAACGGCTTCCTTTTCTTACAGAGTTTTGAAGGGCTTTTGTTTGTGTTGCAGAGTGACTTTTACAGAGTCATATCTGAATGCTTATTCATCACAGCTATTTGTCTGCAGGTCTTAGAGAAAACAAATGGGTTCTTGCATATGCAAAGATGCTATTTTATGTTACAAGGAAAAGTGCATCACAGTCCAGAAAATATACTAATAAAAGTTAAAGATAAAAGTAGTTCATGCAAAAAAAATAATAGATTAGTGTTATAATATCATTACTTATTGCAAAAGCACCCACATCAGATACTTAGAGTCAAAAGGGACCTCTTCAAATTAATTGTTCAGCACAACTAAGAATTTAAATATCTAAATTATTTTTGAAAAATTAAAAGAATGAAGGAAAAACAGTGAACCCTTCTTCCTGAAAACCTAACACCATGAAATAGTTGGTATGTTGCCTGAAAATTAAGAAACAATCTTCTGTGAATCAGTTTTTGTAGAGGAATAAGTGCGACACCAATCACTGAAATGTGGTGCAGTATCAGAAATATGAGATGGATAAATATGTAAAGAAATGTACTTATTGACAAACACCACATTCCCACACAGTATCCGATACACCAAACAGTAACAGTTGACACTCAAATTGAACTCTCGAAGGTTAAAGGTCAAGAGCTCAGTGCACAAAAAGTTACATAAATAAAACCAGGCGCACACAAACACACACGCACATGTACACACATAAGCGATAATGTGCAGTTCAGAAAGCAAAGATAATCCCGGGCTGTGTTGGTGTCGTTGTCTCTTACGGGGAACACACTGAAGGGAGAGCAGCAGCCATTCCCACAGTCACTGTCTATATTCCTCTCTGGGGATGATTCCAGGAATGCAGCCAATTCTCATCTCCCCACCGTTCCCACGGTCGATTATCTTCACCGTGATTTTTCACATCTGTGGCTCATCTCCCCTCATCCCAGCATGTTTGCTTAATTACAGAACAGCCATACGTGTGGCAACACCAGCTGACCCCAACCTGACCTCTGACCTTAGATTCTGCTCTGTGACTGAATCCACAGCCTGCTTTACACCTTTCACTGGCAGCAGCTATGCTACACAGTATCCATAGCTACACACTTTCAGGAAGGTACAAATTAAAGATGAAAAAAACCCAACCTGTGCTATGCATGAAAATAGAAAACTGATTTTTCATGCAATATATTTCTTTACAAGTTTCTTATAAGACTGCATTGCAGGACAGGACATGTATCTTTAAGAGCATATATATACAGTGGAGCAAAAAAGTATTTAGTCAGCCACCGATTGTGCAAGTTCCCCCACTTAAAATGATGACAGAGGTCAGTAATTTGCACCAGAGGTACACTTCAACTGTGAGAGACAGAATGTGAAAAAAAAATCCATGAATCCACATGGTAGGATTTGTAAAGAATTTATTCGTAAATCAGGGTGGAAAATAAGTATTTGGTCAATAACAAAAATACAACTCAATACTTTGTAACATAACCTTTGTTGGCAATAACAGAGGTCAAACGTTTACTATAGGTCTTTACCAGGTTTGCACACACAGTAGCTGGTATTTTGGCCCATTCCTCCATGCAGATCTTCTCGAGAGCAGTGATGTTTTGGGGCTGTCGCCGAGCAACACGGACTTTCAACTCCCGCCACAGATTTTCTATGGGGTTGAGGTCTGGAGACTGGCTAGGCCACTCCAGGACTTTCAAATGCTTCTTACGGAGCCACTCCTTTGTTGCCCGGGCGGTGTGTTTTGGATCATTGTCATGTTGGAAGACCCAGCCTCGTTTCATCTTCAAAGTTCTCACTGATGGAAGGAGGTTTTGGCTCAAAATCTCACGATACATGGCCCCATTCATTCTGTCCTTAACACGGATCAGTCGTCCTGTCCCCTTGGCAGAAAAACAGCCCCATAGCATGATGTTTCCACCCCCATGCTTCACAGTAGGTATGGTGTTCTTGGGATGCAACTCAGTATTCTTCTTCCTCCAAACACGACGAGTTGAGTTTATACCAAAAAGTTCTACTTTGGTTTCATCTGACCACATGACATTCTCCCAATCCTCTGCTGTATCATCCATGTGCTCTCTGGCAAACTTCAGACGGGCCTGGACATGCACTGGCTTCAGCAGCGGAACACGTCTGGCACTGCGGGATTTGATTCCCTGCCGTTGTAGTGTGTTACTGATGGTGACCTTTGTTACTTTGGTCCCAGCTCTCTGCAGGTCATTCACCAGGTCCCCCCTTGTGGTTCTGGGATCTTTGCTCACCGTTCTCATGATCATTTTGACCCCACGGGATGAGATCTTGCGTGGAGCCCCAGATCGAGGGAGATTATCAGTGGTCTTGTATGTCTTCCATTTTCTGATGATTGCTCCCACAGTTGATTTTTTCACACCAAGCTGCTTGCCTATTGTAGATTCACTCTTCCCAGTCTGGTGCAGGTCTACAATACTTTTCCTGGTGTCCTTCGAAAGCTCTTTGGTCTTGGCCATGGCGGAGTTTGGAGTCTGACTGTTTGAGGCTGTGGACAGGTGTCTTTTATACAGATGATGAGTTCAAACAGGTGCCATTCATACAGGTAACGAGTGGGGGACAGAAAAGCTTCTTACAGAAGACGTTACAGGTCTGTGAGAGCCAGAGATTTTCCTTGTTTGAGGTGACCAAATACTTATTTTCCACCCTAATTTACGAATAAATTCTTTACAAATCCTACCATGTGAATTCATGGATTTTTTTTTCACATTCTGTCTCTCACAGTTGAAGTGTACCTCTGGTGCAAATTACTGACCTCTGTCATCATTTTAAGTGGGGGAACTTGCACAATCGGTGGCTGACTAAATACTTTTTTGCCCCACTGTGTGTGTGTATATATATATATATATATATATATATATATATATATATATATATATGCTCTTAAGAATAAAATTCTCCACTTACTGATTCTTTGCTTTGTTCATGTTTGAATGATTCTCAGTTCAAAATAAAGCTTGTTCATGTAGTACTGGGCTTTGGTGAATCTCCTCAGTTGTTTTAAAGATACAAAAATATAACACCTTAGACCAACTGTATTATTCTATTAGTCAAATCATAGGATATAACCTTATGTATAATTACATACAAACAGACTGGATACACCGAAACTACAGAACCCAGAGCACAATTTCCAAGCAACAAAGGTGAGTTAATCTGCATTTATCTTTCCGGATAGACTGAAGTGCATGAACACATTTTTATTTGGATTGTGTCTCATTCAACATGGATTCACTTGAAGCATCTACTGAATAAATAAACATAAGCTAAATCACAGGTGCAGAAGGTATAACAAGAGCAAGCTTAGTGCTAACTGTAACAGAGTGTGTAGGCAGGAGGCTGCTTGAGTGCAAAAGATGCAGGAAGATGATATTTATAAATGTACAATACAATGAATCTTGCCAGTCTAAAGAAGCTTGGAAGAAGGTAAAGCAGAAAGAAACATAACTCCAGGAAAGAGGAGCTGAAAGGAATTATGTGTGAAACATCTGTCCACTGAATTTTGATAGACAGCTTTCATCCAAGTCCAGGAAGATCACAGCTATCATCCAAATAAAGGCAGACATAGACATACAATAGAAAAAAATGTATAAATTAATGGACTGAATGTTGCCAATGAAGTCTAGAGTCAAATATACTCCACAACAAACTAAATGGACAGTGTAACCATCCAGGTTTGCCAGATACTATACACTCTGGTGGTTTAAGTAAAATGATGAAAATTTGATGCTCAAAAAAAAAAGAAAGAAAAAAAAGTGTTGGCATGTAAGACATCAACTTATGTTAATAGTGTGGGTTAAAAGAAGAAGATGATGTTTTGGGAAGGATAGTCATTTCTTCATTTGAAACAGAAAAAGCAACAAAATCTTTGTCAAATCCAAACTGCTGAGCCAACCTCCACTCTCAGCAACCTGTGGTTCACACTGGTTCATGTATCCGCTCACAGTAAACAAGAGTCATTACTATCAATGGCAGCTAGAAGTCTCAGTTATTTGCTGGAACTAATGATTTAATCAGATTCCTTGTGTCATCCTTACTCATGTTCAGGTGAAAAATGGTCTTTTGCTAATTTGCTAAATACATTAATCAATCAATAATCAAGTATACTTCTGACTAAAATCACCATTCAATAATTATTATTATTATTGTTTTTGATTAAGATGGTAAAATACAGTTATTTACCCTGAACTGCTGAACAGAAAAAATAGTTTTAGTCTTTGAATGTTGTGCTTTATTAAAAAGAAGTCAGGAAACATGTAACTTCTAGCTGCTTAAAGTTTATTTACAGAAAAATATGTTTCTGTTCCTAAAACAGTAGCTCAAGATACCAGAGTTATATTGGTGGGTCCATCACTTTGGTCCAGACCAAAAGAGCTCAAGTTTTCACATGACATTTTGTGTTTCAGTTCCTTCCCTGTTGCACTGTAAATTTGTTCATTTCGTCACTTTCAGCTCTTAGCGTGATATGCTAAACTTGGTTAGTAACCAATTCAGTTGCTGAACAAACTATGCATTGAAACTTTAGGATGATTTTTTTTCCTTTAGCGTTTTCCTGTGCACTGTTTTGCTCTCACTTGAACAAAGCCTCTTCAGTTTACCATTAAACCATGCAAAACATTTTCCAAATGGCACAAGCCCATGTGGGCACAACTGCCAAGCACCTCCACCCCTCCAACTCCAAACGCATGCACACACACACACACACACACACACACACACACACACACACACACTTTTCTGATCACAGTGAGTGATGGTTAGGTGGATCAGACTGTGAATGCGTGTACTGTATACCTTCTTGCTTAGAACAAATATGAATTCTATTCAATAAAATAAAACCTGATCTGGAGATTATATTTTCCTCAGACTGCAGAGCCTGCTGAATAAATTAGGTAAGATACAGCGGGCTAATGTTTTATCTGACAAAGAAGAACTTTGTGTGGTGCATTATTAGCAGAGAAGGCTGAGCCTACGCACATACATAAACACAAGGATGCATGCAGCTCTGCTGGAGAAACGGCATGCTGACCACAGGAATGCAGAGTGCAAGTATTCAATACACACACATACACACACACACACACACACACACACAGACTTAGGCTGGCACGTCTGGAGTTTCACAGTATGTTACAGTACAGCTGTTCACTGGGATCACAGACTGCAGCTTCTCAGAGAAACAATGGGGGAGGAAGACACCTGCTGCTACCCATATACCCAGTGAGACTATGTATTATGAAGAAATAATAATGTCAAAAATAGTTTAGCTTAAGTAAGGTTCTTGTTCATTCCGGTGAATTTAAAAGTTAAGCCCTGACAGCAGAAACCTTAATTTTAATGAGAACAAGTCAAACCCCGAGTTGAAGCTTAATTTCTATATAAATCTGCCAACGTGAGTTTTTGGATGATTTAAGTACTGGTTTCCTGTTTATAAACAACTCCAATTCCGAGTGTGCAACAGGAAGGCTGAAAATATGCTGAGGTCTTAGAGATGGACTTTTTCTGTGCGTACACAGCATTTCTCATACTTTTTGCCTATTTGATCGATACCTGACAGCATGCAGTCGAATTTTGATGATAAATAGCAAAATACTTACAATCACTTAAAAGACAAAATGAAATCTGCATTTGTTTAGAAATCAACAGCAAATCTATTAAATAAGTTCAAAGTAACATTTGCATATGTAAGTACCAAACCTCTTGTAATTTATCAAAAATATTTACAGACTACATACAATGGATGGTATATATGTGCAAAAACTACAGCAAATTTTTAAAGCATATTGAACAAAGCACATGAATCACCATTTCCATCTGCAAACTGATGATGTTTAGGTTGGGGGAATAAAAACTGCTGGTGCTAATTCTCCAATTGAGGAGTATTCGTCCATTACAGAAGAAGGAACAACAATTACTACATCTCTAACAAAACGTCTGTCCTCTAAAAGAAAGGCAGAAGGCATGATGAAAATATCTTTTCAGCTTGTTTAATATATTTCTGTGAAGAATCTCCACACACATTAGATGTATTTTAAGTCAGTTTTTGCTAAGTTGGCTCTTGTTATGTTTTGCTTTTTATCTAAAAGCCAAATTTCAGTATATAGTTTCATATACTCTCATTGGGAGAAATTGGTTGCTGTGCTAAAAACCTGCTAATGTTTGCTTCTGGTGCTAACAGATTTTAATGGTTGCCTATAATTTTTCATGTTTGTCGCCAAACACTCACTCACTACTAGACGAGCAGTAGTAGCACTTGGGAAATGTAGAAGATTTGCCTTCAAGTTAAAAGCCTTCAAGTTAAAAGTTAGCTAATGGGCTTTGAAGCCAAACAGTGTCAATCTGCTGTTCATTTTGCAGTTTTCACTATAGATCAGTGTTTGTAGACAAGTCAGTTTCTTCTCTTCAAATGACAACCACAGCAATGTGCCAGCAACCAACATGATCCACATCCAACTCATCTGGCACATGTAAAACATTTGCTTCTGTTTTTCTTTCTTGATTTTCTAAACTGAACAATACAATTATGATTAAGTCTCCTTACTGTATGGGCAATTTAGCCAGGACCTAACCATCAATGAAGATGATAAGCTGCCAAAAGTATCTCCAAAAGCAACTTTAAACAAATTTAGCCCATTTTTCTGCAGTCGGATCAACTGTTTGTCTGAGTCTGGGGAGAGAAGGGCATGCAGCTTTCTCTTTGGTATCACCTGGCCCTAAATCAGAATGCAATCAGCTGTCTGGTAAGGCCTTACTTGGAAAAAAAAAACTCAATCAATTTGAGTTTCTGCGGTGTCCTCCTTCCTCCTCCTCCTCCTCCTCCTCCTCCCATTCAGCTATTCAGAAACTTAGTGTCCAAGTTGTGGGGAGGGCAAACTAGTAGGAGGTTGTATGTGAAACAGATTCCTTTGCTCTCTGTTAGTGTTCAGACTGACAGTTTTATCAACTCAGTAAATTGGCAAAGGAGAGGGAGTGACGAATAACAACACTGTAACAACAGATTTCTCATAACAACACTGGTGAGAAATCAGCTCAAGAGGACGAAGGCAAGGAAGGCAGCAGGTCCGGATGGAATCTGCTCCAGACTGCTCAGGGACTGTGCAGAGCAGCTCTGTCAGGTGGCCCTGTACATCTTCAACCTGAGCCTGAGCCTGGAGAGGGTTCCTGAACTGTGGAAGACTTCCTGTGTGGTTCCGGTGCCAAAAATCGCACACCCCAGGGAGCCCAACCACTTCAGGCCTGTTGCCTTGACTTCTCATCTGATGAAGACCATGAAAAGGCTCATCCTGCACCACATTCAGCCACTGGTGGGCTCAGAGATGGACCCCCTGCAGTTCGCCTACTGTTCTGGAATTGGGGTGGATGACGCTGTCATCTACCTGGTACACCGATCCCTCTCTCACTTAGAGCAGGCGGGGAGCACTGTGAGGATCATGTGTTTTGACTTCTCCAGTACTTTCAACACCATCCAACGCGCACTACTGAGAGGGAAGCTGGAGGGAGCCGGAGTAGGCAAACAGCTGACTGCATGGGCCATCGACTACCTTACCAACAGACCACAGTATGTGAGGCTCCATGACTGTGTCCGAGGTGGTAATCTGCAGCACGGGGCCACCACAGGGCACGGTTCTCTCACCTTTCCTGTTCAGCCTTTACACTTCAGACTTCTGTTATAATTCGGACGATTGCCATATACAGAAGTTCTCAGATGATACAGCCATCATTGGATGCGTATCAGACGGGAATGATCGGGAATACAGGGGGGTCATCAGTGACTTTGTTGGCTGGTGTGAGACCAACGTACTCCGAATCAACGCCGGCAAGACAAAGGAGATGATCATAGACTTCAGGAGGAAGTCACCCCCTACAACACCGGTGAACATCCAAGGGAAAGACATTGAGATAGTGGACTCTTATAAGTACCTGGGTGTTCACCTCAACAATAAACTGGACTGGACTACAAATACAGACGTCCTGTATAAGAAGGGCCAGAGTCGACTCCACCTGCTGAGGAGACTGAGGTCCTTCGGAGTCTGCAGGACTCTGTTAACGACATTCTATGACACTGTGGTAGCATCTGCCCTTTTCTATGCAGTGGCCTGCTGGGGGAGTGGATGCACGGACAGGGACAGGAGCAGGATTGACAAACTGGTGCAGAGGTCTAGCTCTGTGCTGGGATATCCCCTGGAGTCTGTGGAGGTGGTTGGTGAGGAGAGGATGTTAGTAAAGCTGACATCCATCATGAACAACCCACATCACCCACTGCATGAGTATGTGAGTGGGCTGAGCAGCTCCTTTAGTCAGAGACTGAAACACCCTCGCTGCAGGAAGGAGCGCTTTCGCAGATCATTCATCCCAACAGCAGTTAGTCTCTATAACTCCTCAATCACGATGTCATAAGTCACTGGACACTGTGAACATCCACGGTCACCACTTCATGCATAATGGACCTTCCATGACCTTCCAAGCTATATAGTTTATGTCTTCCATATTTCCAACTATATCCATAATCACATACTGTGTATGCTACCATTGTATATAGTGTATTATCTTACTTTTTTCATTGATTGTACTTATTTGTATTTTTGTATTTCCTTCATATATCTGTACCTGAGCTGAGGCGACGCAAAAATTTCCCCGCTGTGGGATCAGTAAAGTCTTATCTTATCTTATCTTATCTCTTAAATAAAGTCCAGTAATCAAGACTGTGTTTGAAGGGACTAGACCATCGCTCGGGCTTTTATTAGGGCATTGTCATGATGACAATGATTTTATGGACCACAGTCAGATTCAGTGCTATGGTTTCACTCATAATATAATGACATAACTATGCAAATCAATCATCACATGCTCATGTTATTCAGTTTTAGCTCCCTCAAGATGAAGATGAATATCAGTATTCTTCATGTATCAGTAAAGCATGTAAACAACCCAGATATTTGATCAGTTCAAGTGAAATTCCTCAAACTTGACCCGTCTGGAGAAGTAATCACATGTTGGAGCCTTTCTAACACAGTGGAGACATGCTAACTAAAAAACAACTTGTCAATTTATTTTTTCTGTCTCAAATCACTGTAGGTCAAATAGACATGTTGATAAGTCTAATACAGCCATTCATTCAGTTTAATTCAAATTAAATTCAAATTTAACACAACAAGTAATTAAAATGCTGCACTTTTTTTAATCTGTCTGTGTGGAAATAATAGTTACAGCAAAATAATGAATACAAAATAACTGGATGTAAGTCCTCTTCTGTGAGCATTTCTGCTGCTCCATAAGTCTATATCGTTGTTTAGTTCTTCTGAGAGATAAACCTTACCCTGTTCAAATCTGGCCATAAACTCCACCCTTGTGCAAAGATCATGTCATATGGACTGCCTATAGATTCCATACTTCCTGCTTTGTCATATGGTTCCAAAGTGCAGATGTACTAAAAATGATTGCATCATCAGCATTTGCATGCTAGACAATGTATGCTCTGGTTAGTCTCACATAGCCAGAGCTTTAACACGGACCAGTTGTTGATTAATGGTTGGAGGAACAAAATCCTTGTTTCGGTTTTTCCATCTTGGTGCCTGTGTCCTGAACAGGCCCTCTGTCTGCTCTGTTGTCAAAAGTTTCCATCTTGTGGTTTGATTTTCTCAATCTTTGCCCTTGCTTTCCTGCGCCACAGCAAAAGTCAAACATCTGCACAGTGTCTCTGAGCAGCCTTTGTCAATAAATTTGTCCCATAGGGAAATGGAGCTTTTTTTTTTAAACTTCTCTAAATTCTGAACCTGTTATTGACACTGTGCAGCTACTTATGCTAACAACAACTATCTTCAGATTCCTTGATATTTTTGTCTAGTCCTGTTCTGTCTTCCTTCCTTCAGCCCCAACTGGTTGCAGCAAGTGGTCGGTTTGGTGTTAGCTCACAGGACTCATCTAGTTGTTGGGGTTTTCTGTTTTCTCTGTATTGTTGTCCAGTCTTTACCTTACCATATAAAATGCTTTATGTAACTGTTTTTGTGATTTGGCACTATGTAAATACAACTGAACTGAAAATTTAAAAAACAAACAAAAAACTTAGTGATTAGTGATAGTGCTTAATTTTAGTGTGCAGTATGGTAATAAACGAAAAAAAATTCTTGAATTGCTCTACTTTAACCATAGTACTTAATTCTTACTACTTAATAGTGTCAAATTCTCATTGAATACACTTTTTTGGTGATTATTTAGAATTAATTAACTGAAAATAGCTACTTGTTATAGTTATTAGTATTTGAAAAAGCTTCTACACAGTAAAAGGGCTAAAGTCAGAATACTTGAACATTTGAGGGCAGCAAAAACATATTCTGAATGCAACATCGAGGAAACATCATGACACATCCACTTCACCATAACACTCAACCATTTCTGTGGCTGTGGCTTTTATTTCCGCATGTCATGCAAGAGACTTTTGTACGTTGCCAGTGGTAACAAAAAGAAAAGAACCCACCTCCCAAGCAGTGCATAAATGTTGCATGCGACATAGTTTTGGCAATGATGTCTGGATACTGGTGGAGATGGATTTCAAAACCTGAGACTGGTGCAGTCGTTGGAAAAGACACTGTGCCAAAAACTTTGAAACCACTTCTTTCACTTTTATCCTGACTACAGGGCAGTGTTGACATCATGCCAACAATTACCAATGCATCAACCATAACAGCATCATAACAATCGTCATAGAGAGATGACTCTGTTTATTTGTTAGTTTGTAGCTGTTCTTTCTCTGTGGTGTTGAGTTTTCATGTTTCTATCAAGACATTTTGTGCTTTTGGTATTTTACTCTTGTCTGCAGTTTAAAGCAGTTTAACATTTTGTAATGGAATTACACCTGTTCTTTGCCTACGCCTGACAGACTATCTCTCTTTACCCATAAATGTTGGACTGTTTTCATTAACCACAGGTGGGTAACAAAATAAAGGGAAACAGTGACCCTTTTGACCCCTATTATTTAGGGATCTGGTCATCATGCTGTTGGGGGCAGTTTCCTGTCTATCCTGAAGGGACAAGTGAACCAAAACTGCACTACAAATCAACCCAGTGTTGTTCTGAGGGATCACCTTTATTCTGTGCCCAAGGTAGTGCTCTCTTTTACGATATACAATGCCTCCTGTTCATATAGGAACAAAGACTCACTGAAAATCCAAATCATGTGAATCATAAAACTGGATCTCAACATAGTTGATTGCCTATGGGAGACTGTGAACCACTGTGTTTGGAAAAACTCTATAGCAGTAAAATGATGGATCACTTCTCTATGGAGATGTGGAAAATCCAAGTCAAGACACACTGAAGCTGTTCTGGAGGCATATGGTACACTCAAGACCTGAACTCTTTCCACCATAAAGAAGTACCCTCAATGATCAGTTTTGACACCTCTGTATATATAAATAAAGATTTTGTTTGATGATAATTAGAATATTTTTTCTAGGATAGCTGCATAGGCAGAGATCCCCCTCACTAACTTCTGATGTAAACTCAGCCATTTTGTTCTACAAGCTGGCCTGAAATATGGCAAAGAAACCACCCATTTCATAAAAGGGTTACTCAAGGAGTGATTTTGATAATGAAGCAGGTGATTTTCTTTTAATGTGCCACTCTTCTCTAGTTATGTCTGTGCCTAACTTTCCTTCTCTGTTGCAAAGCAGGGATTATTAAGTGTGCCTATGCCAAAAGGCACACTTATTACTATTGCTCGGATTTATTATTATTATTATTATTATTTTCCTTTTTCAGCCTGACACAAGCTTCATATATGTTATATCATTTTGTGCGGCTGGATCAGGAATGGTGTGCTATGACTTTTGGTGTTTATTACTTCTATAGTTTTTTAAATATGAATATTTTAATGCAAGTTTTTGCCCATTCAAATGAATGGGAACGAACGAAAGTGAAACTTTACTTACTTTGTGGTGTGTTTGCTCACTCACTTAATTTGTGGTGTGTTGGCTCACTCTAGTGGTATGTCCCCGTATTTGGATTACCATAATGACAACAATATGAACGGCGCGCACAGCGTCGGTGCTTTCAGGAACCATTGGAATTCTTAAGGTTGCACGAAGCATTGAATAGTTACGGTAACGGCAAGGGTGTATGCTTGGTGGAAAACTGCATATCCCACAATTCAAAGCACGCCTCTACCAGTCAAACAATGGCGGCTGCCACTTGGTTTAATATATTCCTCTTATTTGTGTTTCTAGGTCACAAAGTAAACTTTTAAGATATTTTCAGGTGAGAATGTAGGTGTGTAAACGTCAAATATCTGCTCGTTTTGTCAAAACATCCCATATTGGCAACAGATTTTTCACGATGTTGGCTAGCTAGCGCCGCTTCACTCAAAAGCACCCAGGCTTGGCTTTCAGTGAGGCGTCTCTAACTCCTTTCATCCCCGATAGCTCCGCAAACAGTCTTTGTCTTAGCTGGACTTATTTTTCGTTTATATGGGCCGATGATGCTGGTCGATGAGGAAAAACTAACTGAGTTGTTTGGTGGTGGCTAACGCGGAGCTAGCTAGCCACCGGTATGTGTCTCTTTCCCCTCATATGTGGGGAAAGAAACATGTGAGGCGGCCGCCGATCGACCGGTTTTCAGGTGAGAATGTAGGTGTGTAAACGTCAAATATCTGCTCGTTTTGTCAAAACATCCCATATCAGCAACAGATTTCTCACGATGTTGCTGCTAGCCGGCTAGCTAGTTCGGCCGGCCGGCTAGCTAGTTCGGCCGGCCGGCTAGCTAGTTCGGCCGGCCGGCTAGCTAGTTCGGCCGGCCGGCTAGCTAGTTCGGCCGGCCGGCTAGCTAGTTCGGCCGGCCGGCTAGCTAGTTCGGCCGGCCGGCTAGCTAGTTCGGCCGGCCGGCTAGCCGGCGCCGCTTCGCTCAAAAGCACCCAGGCTTGGCTTTCAGTGAGGCGTCTCTAACTCCTTTCACCCCCGATCGCTCCGCAAACAGTCTTTGTCTTAGCTGGACTTATTTTTCGTTTATATGGGCCGATGATGCTGGTCGATGTGGAAAAAATAACTGAGTTGTTCATATACCGGTGGCTAGCTAGCTCCGCGTTAGCCACCGGTATATGTCTCTTCCCCTCGTATGCGGGGAAAGAAACACCGATCGACCGGTGGTGGCTAACGCGGAGCTCAATCGTGGATAAGGGAAACCCAATGCAGGAGAAGCAGGCGGCTGGTGAACTGAATTTCAGGTAAGACGTTATTAACTGCACTCTATTTGGGTCAGATATAAACCGAGTTTAGGTGTAGTTTATTTTCGTTGTGCTGACAGTTACAATAACTGTACTGCGTGCTAGCTAGCACGACGGAGTTTCTATACAGCTGTGCGCGCTAAGTTACTGATTTTGAACTTTATGACAGCCTCCCCTATTTTCAGGCGAGAATGTAGGGGTGTAAACTTCAAATATCTGCTCGTTTTATCAAGAAGTCCCATATTTTATCAAGAAGTCCCATATCTCTCACGATGTTACTGCTAGCGCCGCATGGCAGCTAGCTGGCTAGGGCGGCTTGGCTGACACCTAGGCCGGGCTGACTGATACCCAGGCCGGCTCACGCTCTCGTTTCACCGCCGCATGGCAGCTAGCCGGCTAGCTGGCTAGCGCGGCTTGGCTGCCACCCAGGTCGGGCTGGCTGACACCCAGGCTGGGCTGGCTGACACCCAGGCTGGGCTGGCTGACACCCAGGCCCGCTCACGCTGTCGTGTCACCCCTAGTCTTTCGTGATGACTCTTGGTTGGCTGCTGGACTTATTTTTTATTTATATGGGCTGGTGATTCAGTATGAGTGTCCGGTGAACTGAATGTCAGGTAAGACGTTATGTATATGTAAGGTAGTGACTGGAATAAGTCACAAGGTGTCGCTGTTGAGCTGCATATATGTTGTAAATTTTAGCAATTTTGACCATTTGTCCTCTGCAGGACACCGTAGTTCAGATTTCTCGTTCGCGTGGGCGCCATCTTGGTTCAGTGTTTACTGTGATGTGCAAAGGTAAGCACTGTCAGTGGCGAACTGCATTGGTTTTGTTTAAAAATAAGTGTTCCACTGTGTAAAATAGCGGTTTGTCATTTAAGCCGAGCAAATATTTTGTTTATTGAGAGGTTCATGTATTGTCTGATGAGAGTATGAGACAAAGATATACTTTTCTTTCTTACTCTCATATAAAATATTTAGCTTTTATTAAATAGTTATCTGAATCTTACAACCAAAGTTTGTATAATAATACACAAGATTGGCTGTAGACCATTGTTAATCATTCAGAACACTGTGTAAAAATAACAAAAAACAAAAAGTGAATGAAAAGTGCATAAATATTTATTTTACGTGTTTGATGTGTGTGGCAGGGCGTGGTCTGCAGTGCCGCTGCAGGGGAGGTGGACCCACCTCAGCGGCATCTGCAATCACGCCTCTCAGGTGTAAAGTCTGTGCTCTCTCTGCTTTTTTTTTTTTTTTTTTTTTTTTTTGTGTATGTGTCGGGCTATGAGATGAAAAGCTACAGCCGGCTGTGTGGGTACAGCAACTATGTGTGAAAAGTGGTCCATAACGTAATGCTTCAAAGTGTGTTCATGCAAACATTGTCGGGTCTGCTTATGAACCTCTGCGCACAGCGTCTACAAATTGGGGCTGTACGAAGTCACCTCATCTTTACACAAAACTGTAAGCTGTCATCTGTGAGGCGCGAGCGGTGTTTGGTTTTACCATAGTTCATGGTGGAGAATGGCTGCTCTGCTGAGTTTTGCTCTCTGTAGCCGTTTGAATGGCAAACTATACTGATTAGCGGCGGCATAGGCACACTTAAAATTTCTTCAGAAATTTTCGCTTTCTAGTTTATTATTATTATTATTATTATTATTTCCACCGCACTGAAGAAGTCCTGGTGACCAGTTTTGCAAATTTGTATCTCATTTCCTTAAGCTTTTCATATATTTTTGCTTATCAAATGTCCAGAAATAGCGGTAAAATGCATCAAATTCAAAGGATGCACCATTTTGCAATTTCATTTATCCAGTATTATAAAAATATCAAAAAGACCAGCTGTACTTACTCCAAGTTCAAAACCTGACTTCAACACTTAGAAATTAAAACCAAGACAAAGATTGTTCCTGGAGGAAAAATAAAGTTGAAGTTTACTTGTGGCTTATTTTGTTGAGTGTGACATCCCGGGGGAATGCTGGGAGCAATAAGCACCCCAACAAAAATGAAAATCTTCAAAGACTTTTCAGTTCAACCCAGGTCAGTAGGGCAGAAAAAAAGGGGGAAACGGGACCTCCTTCGGTTAACCACCAATACATCAGCCTCCATGACTGCACAACACAGGCCATAATAGCCTTTAAAGGGATGACATCATGAACACGGCAATGGAACAAACCACCTCACCATCCCACCGAGTGTGAGATGTCAGACGGGCTGCACGCTAAATCGTTTTTTCATGCACAAAAAGAGACAGAATGTGGGGTTTTTAAGGAGGGATGGGGGTGGATGAAAAAGGAAAAATTCCAGGAAGTGTTGGCTAATACCAGAGACCTGGATTAGAGAGAAGAGAGGGGAAGTGTTTCTCTGCATGTGCGCCTCCTTAAAAATTCCGCGAGGGACTGAGGGAGAGGTAACATTTCATAAACAAGAGACAGAATATAAGGAAAACTGAGAAAATAAAAATAAAGAACACAAGGAAACCTGTTAAAAGCTCACCGGTGTATCATGACTGTAGGTGGTTGCAGCCGGTGTGTACGCACACTTGTGAACAAAACTATTCAATCATACACAATCATTCAGGCTTTCTGGCATATGTGTGTGTGCACGTACATACCAAGAGATGCAGTCATGACGGTGACACTCTGAGAAGTTGTCCTCCTGTTTGTAGGTTTCCTGTTTACCCCCAAACTTCCAGGATCTCCCCTTCCTGTTCCAAAAACCTCTATCTCTTTCTACTACGCTCTGCCTCACTGTGTGAATGAAAGCCTCCCTGTGACCAAGAATCTCCTCCTCTCTCTCTCTCTCTCTCCCTTTTTTCACTTCTGTATGCAACAAAGCAATGTGAACTCAACTCACTGGAGGTTTCTTGTGTGTGTGTGTGTGTGTGTGTGTTCAGGGGCTGGATAGTTTCGCTGCCATGCCCAATTCCTTTCGTATCCCAGATGGAAAAATGAGCTCCCCTGTTTGTTCCTGGCGTGTTGTGACTCCGCACAACTTCTGGGTTTGTATGAAGGGAGGGACAGAAAAGAGAGGGAGGAAGAAAGAAGAGGTAGGGAATCCCCCCCGCCCTCCCAACCCCCCACTCCCTCCCTCTTACTGACCACTGAGCATTGTTCCTGCTCAGCTACTGTGAGCACTTTCCCCCAATCAGAGTGGATACCAGAGGGGTCAGAGGTCACTTGTGGCCTTTTATGGACCATAGAGAGAGAGGAGGAGGTGGTGGGGTTTGAAGACTTTCTATGAGCTCTCTGTCAGGGCATGTGTGTCCACTCCCACCATCTGCCCACTACAAATGCAAAGGAAAAGGCATGCAGACACACTGACAGCGTCTCCTGCCATGTGTCTAATCTTAGCACCTCGTAAATTACACCATAAAGCTCCTGATGAATTGAATTGTGTTTACTTTTGCTTGAAATGAAGCATGCGCTGCATGCCTGGTTTTGACAGGAAATGAGATGGAATGGATTTTAGTTTTATCTTCATTGTTTGTTTTTTCTTTTTCCTTTTTTATTTGTAAAATGCATGCTAGTTTTACTGCTCAATTTGCTATACACTGCTGTAACATTTACAGAGATGAAGTTGACTTGAATTGCTGACTTCAGTTATTCATCTACACACGCCTTAAACAGCATCAAAAAGAGTTATCGAGTGTTGCATTAGCTCAGGCATGCTGCATAGTCACTCAAGCTCAGCTTGCAAGCCACTTTGAAACCCACCTCTAGCTGCTTTTTGGTGTTAATGATTTAATCTTTGTCATATCTCTTATCAGTGATGACTGCTCTGTTTTGTAATGGGATCTTGCTGTTGCTCTCCATGTGGAAGAATGTGGAGTTTTATGGCCAAATATAAATTACTTCAAATGAGAAAACAGTCTTCTTTTGACTATCAGACTCCAAGCTGAGATGCACTGGGACACTCCAAGCTGAGATGCACTGGGACACCCCAAGTGTGACAAACTAAGCAAAGTACTTTAGTTGCTTTGTATATCCATCTTGTATATAATCGTAACTTCTATGAGACACATGTGTAGTGAGTGAAATTATCACATTATTCATTATGCAAGCTATTTTGCATGACACTGTGCATACTACAGGCAACTTTCAGTCTTTTGTTGACATCTGGATCATTATACTGCATGTCTACACAATGACCGTTGAAATATTTAGCTAAAGACCCTTTAGCTCACTCCTATTCACTAAGCACAACAAAAAGCAACCGTTTGAAGAGGTCGTGCTGCCCTCTGTGCTATACCCTCTGACTTGCTCTCGACCTTTCACCCCTGAAGTTCAGAAAGTCAAGTGTCTATCTGAGCAAACCATCTGACTCTGTTAAACCTCAGCTCGTAACTACATCTACATTCCTTGGCTAAAGCCTGCTTCCGCTGGCTGAGACCTTCTGTATATATATCAGTGTTTATTTTGATTCATACAAAAGTACACACAGAAATTATCATTACATAACACTTGAATTTGAGCTTGCCATCACGAGGATATGAAAGTACACAAGTGCAGAAACCGCAGCAGAGTTCATCTTTAGGTTGATGATTGCCTGGTACTGTAATGTTGGTTTCCCAAAGGCTTAGATGTGAGTCTGCTATCCATTTTAAAAATCTTAGTGTTGTTACTAAACAGCCTTAAAGCATATAGCATGTGTGGGGTATCTCTGTTTTGGTAAGAACTCTCTGTAGGCACTCATATAGTAGCATATACGCAATGCATTGACTGGTTAAAACACTTTTTATAACAACATCCCATATGTTATATGCAATGTTTGAATAATTACCACCTAACTCTGAAATCAACCCTAGTTCTATCATGTGTTTTACCCTACTATCATTTCTGGGTATGGTCCCCAACTTTATAGTTTTGGTTCAGCTTTATGATGCAGCAGCTCTTCTCTTTTGGCTATTTACCTTTAAGAAATAAACAATATGTTGTTTTCTGCTTTATATTATACTTTTAGATTTGGCTTTTGTGCTACTAGGGTGCTAGTAAATGCATTAAGTGTAACTGGCAAATTCTGTGACTGCTTTACCTGTTTCGCATGTTTTTTTTGTTTTACATTTTTTGTCTTTTCTTTATTAGGAAATGAGAAACACTATAGTTAGATCATTTTTATGGTTAGATAAGACTTTCAAGTTCATATTCTGGTTTATTATCTGTCTAACTCTATATTGCCTATGTGTAGCTGCTTTTTATCTTTGCATACTTTTGCTCAAGTGCTAACTGCCCTCTAACTCCAGAGATATAGAATGAGTAATAGCATCTCACTAAACTCTTGGCAAAGAAGCAAAAGACAATTCCCCCTAATTTATATTTATTTAAATAAAAAGAACTTTCACATGTTAGTTTAATAAACTCAGTTTTCCTTTTAGACTCAAATTAGAGTAGACTTTAAAAAAGTCTATCAAATTCACTGGAATACTAAAATGTACACTATAATTCTACGAGCTTCATAAAAATACCAGCACATATGACACACCAGGATCTGTTGTGAATTAGGGCTGCCACGATTAGTCGACTAGTCACGATTACGTCGACTATCAAAATTGTCGACGACTGATTTAATAGTCGACGCGTCATTTGAAGCTTTGTAAGATCCCAAAAGCAGGAATAAGTAGCAGGATTTAAGAGTGTAATAACGGACTGAAACAGAAGATGGCAGCACTGCATGTACAAGGATGCCAGCTGCCGTTAAACCCCGAAGAAGAAGAAACTGTGTCCCAGAATTCATAGCGCGGCCCAGCGCAGTTGTCAACAATGGCGGCAGCTAGTTAGTTTTAATATTACTCTTATTATTCTTTCTGGGTCACAAAATAAACGTTTAACATATTTTCAGGCGAGAATGTAGCTGTGTAAACCTCAAATATCTGCTCAGTTTATCAAGACACCACATATTTTCAAAAGCGCTCCGACGTTTTCGGAGGCGTCTGTTACCCACTAGCTCGATAGCTAGCCGGGGGCCATGAGAGCACCGGACTCCCGGCAGATCGTTTTCAAACCCACCGCCCTACTCAGGTTAAACATATACAAGTCACTTAGATAACTTAAAAATGTTATTGTTTGGCTTTTTTCAGTATTTTATTTGTTCCTGAGTAAATCGGCTGAGTTTATTAAACTCCACCGAAACAATCTGCACATTTAATTAGAATTCAATTAACTATCATCTTGTCTTTATTTTTAGTTAGCACAGACCTTAAACACTTAAAGCTGTAAGCTAATGATAGTTATATAAGAGCAGATGCTGCTGGTGCAATAAGCTGTACTTTTACGTTCAATGGATGATGATCTGATTAGTCGACTAATCGCAAAAATAATCGGTGACTAGTCGACTATCAAAATAATCGTTTGTGGCAGCCCTATTGTGAATACCTCGGTAGTCGTTACTGGAGCGTTAGTGTGTCTGACTGGGTGCGCCGTTGTTTTTTAGCTGCCTGATGCTGTCCACAGCAGTAGCCTAAGGTCAGACTGTGATTACAATAATGACTGTAAACATTAAAAAAAATATTTCAAATGTGGTACGTCACTGTTTTGTCCAGACAAGGCAAACTGTTTCCCAGACTGCAGTTTAATTTTAAGTTGGGGAACAGGAAACTGTTGTCTGATCCCCGAGCGAAAGATATTTGGTGTTGTTTGTTAATTCATCCATGCAGTAAAGAAAAAAAAGCCTTTTTTTACATAACTGATGATTACTCTTTCAGCAGCTATTACTCCATCCTGCTGCCGCTCTGCTTTGAAAAACGTGTTTACAATAAACAGGCAGACCCGCTGTTTCAAAGCTCAAACTAATCTGCCTGCAATACAATGCAAAATGCCACCATAAATATCACTTTAATTACTATCTCTATAATAGGATATCACCATTGCAACCAGTGTTCCAAACCGCCTCTGCCATTGCCATCAGCACAAGAACTGTGCACCAGGAGCTTCACAGCATAGTTTTGAATAGCAGAGCAACTCCTGTACATAGGGATGGGTATCGTTTAGGTTTTATCCGATACCGGTGCCAAATCGGTACTTTTGAAACGGTGCCGGTGCTTAAACGGTGCTCGAACCGGTGCTTAAAGAATGGAGAACGCAAACTTTGTCCAAAAACCTCCCATGTTCAGCTGTTTTGTGTGTTTTTTTTTTTTTTTTTTTTTTTTTTTTTTTTTTTTTTTTTTTTTTTTTTTGTAAAAAGATAACAATGTTAGCCTTTTCTGCAGTTATGGGGCATATATGGTATCACTCTTGGCTGGAAGCAGTGCTTAAACAATGGAAAAAAAAAACACAAACTTTGTCCAAAAACCTCTCATGTTCAGCTGTTTCCCACTTTTTCTTTGGTCATTTTAGCCTTTTTGTCCAGGGTGAAAGGAGTATCTGCCATCAAACAAGAGGACAGCCGCATGTAGCTATGATGATGTTTGCTAGTTCACCTTACATGCATTAATGTAATAACGTGGTTAGCCTACTCAACGTAAATTACACACGAACAACATTTAGCTACTCACGCAGAGAAGAACGGCTGCTGCCATCATCATCCTCATCATTTCTGCTACACTGGCAGGGCTAGGGGCCAGGACTCTATTCTTCGGGTTTTTGGGGGATGTTGCTCCGGGTCCGATAACTGGCAACCCACCCAACGTGCACAGTGTGAGGTCTCGCAGCAAGCTATCAAATACGGCGCATTTCTCGGCTTTTAAAAAAAACGCTATGCGTCGCCAGGTGTTTCATCAGTTTCGAGGTGTTACCTCCTTTGACAGTATCACAGTATCAGCTTAAAGCACTTGTTGCAGGCTGCTGAGTTTGCATATTTTGCTGTGAAGTACAGCCAGACTTTTGACCGCTTCGCCTTGGACATTTTTAATCTGTAGCTCTGCTCTAACTGAACGTACGTACCTGGCCCCGCCTACTATCCTGGGAAACGTAAAATGATTGGCTAGAAGTGTATCACAGCTCAGGAAAAAAAAGCACCGAAATAAAGCACCGAAATGTGCGCTGCTTTTCGGTCTGGTTACTACCGTTTATGTCAGAACCGGTGCCATCACCGGTACCCATCCCTACCTGTACATATAATGTGCGATTGGCCTTGAGACAACATCACCATGTTGCCTTAGTATGATTAAATGCTCATTTTTACTCATTTCTGACAGCACAATAAACTCCTCCAGCAGCTATGTGGTACGCACCTCCTTAAGCAGGATGTCCCAACAACAAAAGACCCTCCCCTCTCCCCCTGTCCCCTCCCAGAACAGGACATGAGTGGACATCCTGCCAGCAGTGGTCTCTTCCTCTGTTACCGAGAAACTATTATTAGCGGATATCCAGCATCAGCTGTCCTGCATGACAAGATATCGAAATCCTTTTGGTTTACCGTAAATAATATAAAGACATAGATGAAAATAATGAAGACAAAGGTCTAGAAATCAGGCATATATCTACCCTGACCACACACAAATGACCAAAAACAAAAGCCATGCCAGCATATGCAGCTAATAGCAACAAAGCATAGGTTAGGTATGTGTATGAGTGTGTGTTTTTGGTATCCTATGCCAGAAGGACATTCCAGCCAACTCTTGAACCCTGTCCAACAGCAATCAGGAGCTCAAGTGTTTGGATTGAGTGCTTTTGTCAGTAACACACTCATCTATGTTTTTGGTCTCTCACACACTCCTGGCAAAATGTACCTTGTGTCAAGCTGTGTTGGTCAAACTGCCTGCCTGTCCTGAGCTGGGAAAACTCTGAGAAATGTTTCACTGGAAAGAGAAGGAGAACACTGATAAGACTTGCTAATGCGAACACACCCACGAGCACAAGTGTTCATTCTGACATGATCTCTTACCATAAGGCGTTGGAGGAGACACTGGGAAGGCAGGAGTGGGAGGGACGATGTCAGAGCTAACTGTCCGTCCTTGATAATCCACACTGTTGTATTTATAGAGATGTCCGTGCTATTTAAAAAGAAAGAAGTAAGAAAGCGGTATGAAAAAGGGGAGACAAGTAAAAAGCCCATTTTTCCCCACAAAGTCTTAAAAGATGACAAGACACACACACAAGCAGACATCAGTCTTGTGATCTGTGTGTGGCTGCAGCCTGTGTTTTGGTGTAAACACTTGGGCCATTCATTCCACCCAGCTGTAAGACTGAGTGCAAAACTAAAAGACTGATAATAATAATAAAAATAAGAGCAAAGACAAAGAAACATCAACATTAAGATGTAGACATTGTTTCACAATCAGGATCTCTTTATCTCCTTCTCTGTAACAAAATTGAAAGTGCTACATCTAGTAAAGCCCTGTCCACACAAACATGGGTAATTTGGCCGTTCACTAGTGACGAATGAAACACGTACTTTTGGAAAGAGGGCATTCATGCATTTTATGCGGTTGCCAGCATGTAGCATAACAACCACAGCCACTGGAATAACCCCAGACGTGCTTGTAAAAGAATGGGTCGAGTTTGACTACTGATTGGGCATATGCCTTGCATTCAGAAGGAGACACATTGACTACTTTTACTCAGGCATGCATTTTAAAATTTATAGCATGTTTCTAGGGTGATTACTTCAAAGAATGTAGCTTTTTGAAAGCAGATGATTATGCATGATCCAATGCAATGTTAGCTTTATAGCCAATTTGCTCATGCTTTTAGCTTACCCCTGCTTGATTTTGTGACCTACTGTATTAGATTTGCTGATTCTCTAGCACTGCTAATATTTTCTTTGCATTGTTTCAAATTAGCTGATGATGATTTGCTGCTTTTTGCTTAGTTCCATTGGTGATATTTTAGCTTTGCATATTCCATTTATAGTAATGTGCAAAGCTAACGTGATGTTACCTTTGTGTCACACTAGCTAATGCTATAGCTCAAATATTTTAGCTCTATTCTTGATAGTTTATCTGTTTCATTTAATGCTACATTTCTAATAACCCACTTACCATAGCTTACATCTCATTTCAGATTAAGCTTCTTAACTGAGGCTAGATCGTTGGCAGGTTTGCTGTGTTGTTATTTTATGTGTTATTTTATGTATTAAGGTTTAAATAAAATTGTTTTTACAGATATATCCCAGTATGTAGTATATATTTTACTAAAATGAAACCTAAAAAGTGTGTTTACCTGAGAGGGCAAGGAAGGACTGTAGCCTGGGGAACTCCTTAGGCTCTGATGTCCACCCTCTCTCCATACTGGACTATGATGACCAGCGTAATCTGTAACATCAGTGACCTGCTTCTGTTGTATCCAACCTGATTGGAAAGCAAAGTGATAACGAGGGTTGAGGTTGGGGAGGGCAGTGGTGTGTGAGGAAGAAAGGGAGAGAACAGACAGTCAGTCAGATTATGATCTGAAATGCAGTCAACCACAGATTCAAATTCAGTCATTCCTTTTTCTTCTCCATTGCATATGCTTAAAGTTTTGTCTAATCTAATACAAACAACACTGAACAGTAGTTGGACTTTATTCTGACCGGTTGCAAATTAAGAAAGAAAAGCTGATGACGGTGATTCCTCTTTGACGTGTTGCCTCTGACAAAAAGCTTCTATTAGTATACATGTATCAACAAAGCAGGGAGACTATCACAAGGGCAGAGCTTATATGACTAAGCAAGACTTCACTGTGACCAGATGGTGGAACATCGGGGCGGCTTCTCTGGAAACCATCTGCTGAAACAATCAGTTGTTCTCTTTTCAAATATGAGTGGATAGCCCCCTGAGCTGGATCTTATCTAACATCAGAAATACTTAAATGATCTTTCTCAATAAGTACAACATTTGTTGTATGGAACTATGAAGAGAGTATAGTTGATAGCTAAAGATTCAAAAAGAACCAAAAGTCAACCAATTGATAAGGAAGTATGAGATAACTACAATATTACTGTAACTTAAATCATCCTAAGAGCCTGCAACAGTTAGCTTAGTATTGGCCTCGCTGAGTGCACACAGCTTAGAAAAACAACTAGATACGTCCTGAGCTGACTAACCAAATGTAGACTGTATGAAGCCTCTCACCATCGGCTTATTGCTTAGCGCATTCCCCTTTCCTTATGGTTAACCTTGCAGTTCCAGAAATCACATCACTTTAAGAAACAACAACATCCAACCTACGCACATCTGGATGGAGCAAAAAGGCAGCACTGCTTGGTTCTTTCAATGAACAGCTTTAAAGTCTTACAAAGTATTAGTCTTGCAAAACCTGATCTAACTCCACAGCTTTGTTCACAATGGTAGCGCTTGCCTCCCCATGTGCAAAACTCATCAGCAACCCACGCCACCAACCAACCATTCACTAGTTTCTTCTCTCATGTGTTGTAATAGAGGATTGTATCCCTGTTTTGGGGTTTTTAAATAAAATATTATAACTATAAATCAGTTACCCAAATTTGTTGACAGATATTTAAAGTCAAAGTGGTAGTGCCACAAACTGACATTCATGGATTGTCTACATTAAAGAACACAAAAAGTAAAAAAAAAAGTAAGAAACAATTCCCGAGTTGCAAAAACAAAGCCAATGGTGATAGCTTCTGTCTTGACCTCTGCAAGCACTTTTCCTGATGAGTTTGTGGGCTCAGACACTCATTTGGGGTCTTTGTCCTAGTGAGTCAATTCCCATAGGTTCCCATATTAAAATGTATCACTTCGAAGCATTAAAAAGCATATCTACAGCTAAAGAAAGGGGGGACAGAAGGATCATGGTTGTTTTCACTGAAACAGGCACTGTTAAAGTTAAATTCTATAATTTGTATCTTTATATTTATATGTTTATGTTTACAGCACTGTCTGCAGCTTGCTAACATTGCTTAGTAACACTAGTACACACTGAGTACACTCCTTCCTCTCACCACAGCATGATCCCTTCTAGGTATGAATTACAGCAGTCAGAACACTGACACTGAGTCCAGAAATCAGGGTTTTATGCTGTGGAGATTACATCAGTAGATTACACACAGTTCTATATGTTTCAACCAAAGAAGAAAAATATTTTTACATGCAATTGTGACCACAAAGTAAAGGCGGATTTTTTTTAAAACTATACTTGGGCAAATATTTTGGGATTATTGTAAGTTATAAAACAGTCTTACTCAACAGCAATCACCAAAACCACACCATAACACAGCAACCACAGACTGATGTGAGTCACAATACAGATATACTGTACATGAGATCACCCTCAGTTGTGGATTCATGTATAAACAGTGACAAGGAACACTGTGAGCTCAGCTTTCACTGTGAGTATTCATCATCTCAGAATCACATGAAAGCAAAGCTAAAGTGGACCAACTGAAACTAATCCAGTTACTGTCTGTCACACACCGGCGGGGCTGCCGAGGGAGCAGTGTCGAGTATCACTTCGTGCCCACCGTGTTTGTGAGAGGGCTATTCTCTTCTGAAGATGATGAGAGGGAGAAGGACAGCAAAGTGTTGTGTCGCAACTTCAAAAGCATTCCTGATTGCTCACACGTTCCTACCTCGAAACATTTCCACAGTAATTAAGCAAGTGAAGTGTTAGTTACAGATCAACCTCCAGCCTACTGATACACTTCATCAGCTACAAACATACATTTTAAGAACTGATATGAACGATTTAGGAGCTGTCAACCTTGCAAGCGCTCAAGTGTTGGGGTGGTCTTACATGAACCACTGGTGGATGATAACATCACTTGTACACTTAAAACCCACTGACCACAGATGACTACCAACTCAGTGGTTGGCTGGTAAATGCATTGAATTCTTTCCCATTCAGATTGCAAGTAATTGCGGCAACCATCTGCTCATATAGCGGTTGAGGGTGTTGCACGTTCAACCTCTGTGCAACCACTTTCAATTGCATTACACAAAGATTTCAGAGTTAAGCATGCCAGATATAAACAAGCCAATCAAAACTTACGCACCCATCAAGTAGTCTGCTGAGTTAACCTGTGGGGATAGGGCCACATCAAAGTCTGTAACTATTTAACGACAAGTAAATCAGTAAACCTTAGTCCTAAATCTGCAATAAGACTAAACTGTCTCCTGACAAATGTATAATATCTTAACTTTATCCAAGAGCATCTGACATTCCCGACTGAATTTTGATAAAATTAAATTATGAAAAAGGATTGTTTTGATTTCTTTCACTGGCAAGAAGTCGAGTATGTCTGTAACCACACATACCTTATTTATGTAACCTTTTATTTCTGCCTCTGTATATTTTCATTCAAAATAAGACAGACTGGAGGGCAAACACATCATTGCATAGCAAGCAGTGAGGGCCTGATTTTACACTGCTTACATAGCAAGAATATGTAAGGCTGTTTAATCAAATGCTTCCTCCTTCTCAGGAAATACACTTACAAACACACCTTCTGTAAGAAATGCAGATGTAGCTCACAACCAAAGAGTGCATCGGCACTGCAGGCAGGGTTATAAAAGCTTCCATGTGTTCAGACTGAACTGAGCTTAACGATATATAAAATACAAGTTTCATCTGTCCACAAGCAATTTTCACAGGTGTGGTAATGGTAAATGAACTGAATCTTATATAGCGCTTTTCTACTCAAAGCACTCTATACAACATGCCACATTCACCCAATCACACCCATTCACCCTTCTCTCTTTTCATACAACACGAACAAATGTGTATTGTATTTGCTACATCTGGCTTTTTAAAAATTGTTTTTATCCATCATTCTGACGTCCATCATTTGTCCTCTGATTGCCAAGAATCGCGAGAACAATTTTATAAAATGACCTATTCTGATCAGGTTAGATGTTAAAGTCAACACTGATGCTAATCAATATTTTTCACTTTTATAGTAGTATTCGCCACACTTCTATGTGTATAATAAGTGGAATTTCCATTTATTTGTTCACAGAATATATTAAACTTAATCTATGTTACTTGTTAAGCACCTTGGCATACCCTTGGTTTTTAAGTGTGCTTTATAAATAAAGTTTATCATTATTATTATTATTATTATTATTATTATTATTAATCCTTAGGGGAACATAGTTACAACTGTGTGGTGGTCTTTCACTCCAACACACAAATGTCGACCTCTAAAATGTCCCTCTGGTGTTGGAGATATCTCGGATATAAGAGAGGAATCGCTAAAATTTGAGGCTTCCCATTCATTGATGAATATATTACTTGTAATAGCTGATGTGCCATGCATTGTGTTTGCTTTTACCTGACTGATGAGTTCTTCCCTTGTTGCTGAGGCCATTGCTGTGTAGGGAAGCAGAGCGAGTTAAGGGGGAATAGCAGGTAGGAACAGGAACAAAGGTGGGATCCAAATCCAGAATCAGCTGATTGAGCTGCTCTATGGACTCATCAATGTCTGTGGATAAAGACGCTAGTTCGTCTTCTTGACAAGCTGACGTTTGTGTGGTATTAGCAGAGTGTATGTTCTGTGTTTTATCTATGATATGTGCATCATTCTCATGCACCAGCCCTCTCTGCACTGCTTCCCTGCTGCTGAGTCCTCGAGGTGGAGTGTCTGGAGCAGCCACAGATGCAGCCAGAGGTGGTGGCCTCCCTTTCTTTATCCTGCTCGACTTCCCATCCCCATCAACTGTAATGAAGTTATCACTGACAGCAGCCTTTTGTTGCTGCTGTACCCAGGAGTGCGTCAAGTACTCACTTTGGGCTAGATTCTGAGTTTTGGGCAGATTTTCGGACGAGAGGGAGCAAATACTACTTGAGTTCGGAATGTCTAGAGCAGGAACTGCACCACTATCTGCTTCATCCTCATCATCCAATATGTCAGTCTCCCTCTCGCTGGACGAAGCCTCTCCATTGATTGTGTGTCCCAATCCAGACTCATCTCTAGCTATCTCCTCCTTTCTTCCACTAGTTGAAGCCAGCTCAGTCATGACTTCCTGAAGACGCTGAGGAAGCTCAAAGTCCACCTCAGAGACCAGCTTCCCTGCTTGGGTGCACTTGTCCTGGTTGGCTTCTCTCTTCAGTCTGGCTCCAGTCAGCCCCTGTGAGGCAACAGACAAGCCAGAATCACTGCTGGCAGATGGAGCTCGGTCACTGCAACTACCACTGCAGGTAGTTAAAGGGAATGAAGCTCCTTCCTCACTACTCGTCTTCCTCTCTCTGCCACTCAAAACAATGTTTCCAGGGTCCAGGGCATGGGGGGGAGCTGTGGGTAGATGAAACAGAATTATACCATCAATTTTTTTAAAGCAAAATAAAATAGAAAGTAATTTAGTCAGAGATAATATGGCATTCATATTTCTGACTTTTTTATGCCACTGGAGTTCTTAATGTTTAACTGCCATTACAGGAGAGTACAACAGACAACTGGCTAATTACCTCTTTTGAAGCAGATTTTTTTTTCAAATTGCTAAACTGTATTACGTCAGCAGCACAATCAGAGGACACAGATGTGATATTTCAGCATAAAATGGTCAAAGCTGCACTCGGACAACTGTATTTAAAGCTGAAAACAGCACCTTGGAATTGAACATATTCCTGCTACCGGTGATTCTGTGCCTGCACAACTACTGTACATGACTCATTACGGCAGACACACTCCATGGAGATAACACAGAGCCCCATTGTGTTTGCTGGTAGATGCATGTGTCACACAAAGGACGTGTCTTTCATAGACGTCTACCTTGGGTCAGATACAACCGATAGCATGGTCACGCACACAGCTTTTCTATCCTTTAACTGGGTGTAGCAACAAGAGAATATATTTGTCTTCCTGCAATTCCTGCAATGATATAGCTTCAGAAATGGGACAAATTGCTATTTTTTGTCATATACGGTGCTTAACAAATTCATTAGACCACCTGTCATAAAAACAACAAAAAACTAATATGTTAGAAATCCTGTGTAAAACTAATAATGACTGAATTCATGTTTTATACTTTGCTGAGAAGTCACAAATTAGGTAAGTAAGGTTCATTCAGGTAGCGCTTTTCACAACAAAAGAGTGCTTTGCAATACAGAATGAGTGTAATTCAGTGTAACAATCATTACTGGTAGTTTTATTTTAGCATTAAAAATATTATTTTGATTTAAGAGCTTATCCATGCTGGTGGATTAACCACTAAAGTATTTAATATAGCATCATATTAGATTTTCAATACTTTAAACATACTTTTATGTATAAAGTATTTATGGTTAGAACATAAAAGCAGTCTAATAAATTTGTTAAACACTGTATATCATATGACAGTAAGCTAGGTCTTTGACATTGTTATAGACCAAATGAAAATATCTGCACATTGTATCCGTGAAACACAGAAAACTAAACAGTGCTGTATAACTAAAAGAGCAAGTTATCTTCCAAAACAGGGTGCTGCACTTCGACAGGACTGCCCTGTATAGTAAATACAACAATACGTACAGTGCATACCAGAGCTGTATGAAGATAGCCTCTTAAGTCCAGAGAGGCAATAAAACTCAAATACCAGACATGCATGGTAAACCCTCACAGCTGGTCTAATAGCTCTCTCACAGAGAGATGCACACAGTTTCCAAACATGCTGCATAACTCCACAATTTACAGAACTTCATCACTTTAATAGAAGTAAATAAATAAATAAATAAATGAAGTCGAGCTTACTTTTTCGACTGCTAGGAGTAAACTTTCACTGGCCCCACTGCAGACTAGAAACAGGATGGAAATGCTTTGCTGAAGCCTAACCACCCGAGTCACAGAAAGAGGAAAACAGGAACAGATGACAAGCAGAATGGAAAGAGACACAGGGACGAGGGTAGAATGAAAAGGATGGAAGTGAAAGCAAAGTGAAAAAAGATTTAGGCTAGCTTCTCTTCTTCTTACAGTGTTTGTAGTCCTCACTGTCTCTCAGGCTGCCACAGGAAGACAAGCAAAGAACATTCTTTCTCTTAAGGTGCTAAGAGCTCTCCAGTGTCCCCCCTCCTACTCTCTCTTTCCCCTCTCTCATGTCATTCTTGCACTCAGTCCCTGCACTATGAATCCCTGCCTTTGCCGTCAACACGTAATTCGCTCTGCTTTGCCTCCTTTTTTTTGCCCTCCCCCCTGCATCCTGTCCAGGCTGCGACAGGTAGGCAGAGAGAGAGTGCACTCATGCATTTTTATGTCCAAAGGGGAAACTGGAGAGAAAGGAAACTGAAGGGTGGATCATTCACTAGACTTGCAATCACACACACACCACACACGCACGCACACACACACACACACACACACACACACACACACACACACACACACACACACACACACACACACACACACACACACACACACACACACACGAACACACAGGTGGAAAAGTGTGTACAACACACATATTGCACTTTCAAGGGAAAAAAACACACACACCAAAAAAACAAAAACAAAAAGCAAACAAAGCATAAGGACCTTGAGCTCTCCAAATATGGAGAGGGGAATGTAAACATGGAGGCGGGCTTTGGAGAGATTGTCTGGAAAAGGGGGATGGGGACACATTGGACAAATTGCAACCTGTAACTTGAACTTGAAGGTAGAAAGAGTGAGATAGGAGATTAGATAAAGGAGACAAGAGGAAGGGAGAAAGTACAAGAAGATGAGGAGATAAAGTGAGGAGGAGTGTGTGGGAGGGCAAAGCAGAACCGTCTGTGATTGAAAACAATGTTCTTGCAAGTGTCTGTGCGGCTAACTGGCATTGCACCTTCATTACGCTTATGTGTAACGTGTAATGCCTATTTGTTTGCATTCATGTGAGCGTGTGTCTATGTGTGTTTACATGCCGCTTGTAAAAGCTCTATCTAAATTACATGGCTGACCATGGGCAGGTTTAGCAAAACAGCTGGAACCGAAGCCTTAACCTTCCACTTACAAGTGATTGTTTCAGCTGTCTCGATTTTGAGGTCTTGTTTTGTATTGTTTATTTCCTGTGTGTGAACATTTATTCCACCTAATGTATAAAAAAAATTTTAAAAACCCACACCCGCCTCCAAAACACACAGCTCTGGTCTGGCTGCGCTCTCAAAGATTGGCATTACACCCGTTCCCAGGAATGTCAAAGAGGCCTTTGTGACCACAACAGTTGTAAGCTGTCACACTGATGACCAGGCAATTACCCACAAGACTGGCCACAGCAATCTCAGGGATCTAAGGGTATTAACTACTACATAACAGCCAAAGGTACTGTAATGGAAAGGTTACCAAAAAAGCTACAAAACACACACAGATATATAAATATTTGACATATCATCACCTTGTAAAAAATTCTGGGATTGGACCTTAAATTCGAAAGATATGCTTGATGCAAATTTGCCAGGCGTGGTCTCTTCCATCTCCAGATTGCTTGGAAGAACTATGTTCCTTGGACCACTTTCTTAATTGCATTTTCAGCACAACCTTCAGACAGCAAACATCACCTTCTCTTTCAAATTGAGATAAATATTATTTAAAGGGTATCTCTGATATATTCCAGTAGTTTTCAGCAAATGTCAACAAAATACTTTTCTAGTCCATTTTTGATATCAACAAATCAGGGCACCATACATTGGTCCCTTGGGGAAAAGGCTCTTGGCAGGAATATGGCATACAGGGGGTCTCTATTTTGCAGAAGATTCAACTCACATGGTAGAGGCGCAGATAGCCATAAAAGGATTACAAGTACACAATTTAATAGTATGGGCTGTGTTAAAAGCTGGAGACGGAAAAGGATATAATATTGAAGGGGAGGTCATCGAAGTCAGAGAAGTTTTCTTTTAAAAAAGTAACAAGACAAAGTTACACCATTCCATTTGGATAAGCAAGGCCACCAGTCCTTGCCCAGTGAAATCTAACATTGGACATTACTTAAAAACAGATTAAATGAAAGTGATCACTTTTGTTTAACCTCAAACAGGATATTTTTATAAAGCTCCTGAGATACTTGCATACTGCTTTAAATTACTGTTAGTAGCTGTAATTGTGGCTGCAGTTGGCTGCTGTCGAGGGAAGCTGGCTTAACTCTGGCTGCATACAGAGCTACTGCAATCACTTTTTAAACCTCTGTCCTTCCCTAGTAGGCTACTTGAGCATTACTATAATGCTTGCTCTAGTAAAGGGTTATTTCACCAATTGTAAGCTTTTATTTTGCATTTGTTTTTCAACGCAAAAATATTCTTTACAGTCTTTGCTATTGCTATTGCTATTGGTGTGGCTGTATTTAGGAGGTAGAGCGGGTTATCTACTAATCAGAAGGTTGGTGGTTTGATCATTGGCTGCTCCAGTCTACCTGCCGAAGTGTCCCAAAGCAAAATACTGAATCCCAAAGAGCTCTCTGCTGTGTCCATTGGAGTGTGAACGCTCTACTTGGGTGTAGAAACAAGGGCTTGTACAAAGGTGTGTGAATGGGTGAATAATATAAATCACAAATTCTCACTTTGGACAAAGTTAACCCAGATATTTTTATGCTTTATACTGGTCTGCTTTATTTCACTAAAAGCCTTTGTGTGAACATGAGCACGATATAGAGGGATTATGTAATCCTAGATTTTGTAACATTGGACAGGGTGGCTGTAAAGCAGGTACTAAAGCTATCTGCCCATATGGAAATTGCATCTTTACTGGTTCACTACCTGCTTAGATGTGTGTAACATTTTTTTTAAATGTATTTATTTTTACTTTTATTTTGCGACTATTTCTCTATCACAGACATAGCTTTATTGTTTTTTTCTTGTTGTATTTATATATACTATGTTAAAGCAGTGAAGACAAGCTAATCTATCTCCCAAAAGGGGTATTCAGATAAAATGTTATCCTGTTCAACCCTGGGTAATAATAAATTCAGAGGAAGTACAGAAATTCAAAAAACAGGAAAAGAAACTGAAAGAAGGAGAAGAATGTGGGGAATTTCTGATTAAGAAATATTAAAATACACCTCACCTGTTTCTAGACAAGATGTGTCCTGATAAGAGTCTCGTCTAACCAAAGGGTCCAAGGTGTCATAGTCCACTGTCACAGAGCGTCCATTGTGCCATAGCTCTCTGCCTGCACATGACAAACAGTGCTGGTCAGGAGTCAGTGAAACAACAACAAGACACACAAACTCAAACACTGGTGTTAGGGCAAATCCCCAACAGCCGATCCTGCAGCAAATCTGCTTCAAATATTGCTGTGAGCCTTATTTTGGGTTAGACTCTGATTTCTATCAGCTCATTAAGATCTGTGTGTCTGGATGTGTGTGTTTGTGAGTCCGGCTGTATATATTTTCCTGTGTGCACAGTATCTACAATCCAAATTCCTGTCAGGTGTGTGTGTGTGTGTGTGTGTGTGTGTGTGTGTGTGTGTGTGTGTGTGTGAGTGATATCTCTGTGTATTGCTTCCTGTTGAGAGGAAAGGAGTGTGACTACAGTTGATGATGGCCAGTTTGGCCGATGTGGTGTCCAACACTGCCCCCACCTGGCTGACCGATCATTTCATTCACAGGCAATGTGTCAGAGTGTGTTATTCTTCAGTTTGACTCCTGTCTTGTCTGCTTGAATTAAAGACACATTGAAGCCTGGTGCAGCCTTTTAATCCAAATAATATGAATATAGTCTTGCTGCATCAATTAGAGAGGCTACATGTTTGGATTTTTCAAGGTTTTTCACCAAACAAGAAAATAAAAGTCAGAATATCTGAGGGGTATCGCAGAGAGACAAAAACAGTAGTTCTCCAGGCATCTTGAAGGGCATTACTAAGCTCTTCTTTGGATCTTGGGTTCACTTTCAAGTGATAATGTTGAGGTCCAGGCTCTGGGGAGGCCAATCTATGACTGACAGTGTTGCATTGGGTGATTTTCTATCCAGGTATGCTTTTACTGCACTGGCAATGTGTTTGGGGTCACTGTCATGAACCTGAATTCCAAAAGGACCTGTTGCCACTTATTTTTCACTTAAAATTAATAGAAAATTGGCCAAAATCCAAAGCAAAGTTGGAGAGCTATTACTGAAAACCATTTTAAAACTTAGAACAAAGTCCAAATGTTGCCATTAGGTTGCTGACTGACCAGTCTGTAAGCCAAGCTAACTGAAGTTAAGTTATGATAGATATATTTCAGTGCTTAAAGATGGGTGTGATAAGTGACATTTTGGGGCATATCATTGCTGGTATGATTGCCATAGAAACACCCCCAAAAAAGATCTAGCATAGTTTTTATTAGCCATTAGCATGAGCAAAGCTAGCAATCCTTTACTAACTGTACAGCACAGCACAGAGCTCATTTTCTTTTTCATTTCCTCTTGGAACATATTTATAATGTGATTTGACTAGCTAACTGCAGCTCTGGAGCAAATGACTAAACATAGTTTGTTTGGATGGCAGCGCTGATGCTTGAAAAACTGAAAATGAAAACTCTAAAAGGTTATCTATATGTCATCAAGGGCTACACAACAATCAAACAAATTACAAGTAGGCATGTTGTATAGCTGGTTGCAATACTTGTCTAAGTGTCTTGTTTTATCATCACCATTGGATTTCATCTTGTCAAATTGTGAGACTTTGCAGGAACGCTTGGAAGTATACATTTAATGTAGTCCTTATGCTAGAGTTTAAGTTGTTTAAGTTGTTCCCTCAGTGCTTTTTCTGTGTGGGCCTTCAGGTTATTCATTCTATAAAGTTCTTGTCTCTGTCTATATCTATTTCACTTCCTCTTTTATTTAGGTAGTCTTCTGTCTTGCATTTTTTGCTTCTTTTGCATCACTGTCTTGATTAATTTCAACCCTGCCTGGTTCCTTTAATTGTGTATTTATAGCCAATTTCTGTTGTTCTTTTTCAGATCATCTGTTAAGCTCTCCTCATCTGCTCCCTGTTCTCTGCAGAATTTTGGATTTTGACTTTTCCCTCTGTGGACATTTGCTTTACTGCATTACAGATTTAATTAAAGGTTAGTTTTTGGTTTAATCTGCTGGTTACCGCATTACCGCATTTGCATTCTTCTGATTCCACACTTCATGACAGCTCACAAACACATATACAAAAGCAAAGAGCTGTTACACAACAAAATGCACAATCAACACAAAGATTACTCATTTTTAGTAATTTAAACATTAAAAATGTAATAATACAGAGTTACTATCTAACTTAACATGGAAACTCTCATCGATATGTTCTTTGTAAAATTCCACTATTTTATTACTTTTATTGGTAATATATGAAAAAAGAATATCACAGTAGAGTATCTTTCATGTTTTTTGGATTATCAATTTAATTCAAGAGTTAAGCTGTATGCTGACCCCAGACAAGCAGCTATCACCTAAACTCAAACAGGTAACAGGTAGCAGTAGGACTTTGTTGCTACCATTTCCAGTACAGTCGCTGTGAGGATGGCTGTGAAGTGCTCTTTGTGCTGCTTTTCAACTTTGCTGTTGGGGTTTGTGTTGATATAGAAACACTAAAAGAAAGACCTTGTGCGCCCTCATCCTCAGGATAGAGATTTGTGTCAGTGTGTGGGACTCTAGCATAATTTTTGTACTGTTAACTAATAATTATACAACGGCGCATTTCATGTCCTGTTACAGAGTAACACTAAAGTAGTGTAAGAAATGACTTTCTCCAGGAAGTAACTGAATAATTTAACACATTAGTTCGTAATAATTAGTAAAGAATTATTACTACAATAATAACTAATGTGTAATGTGCACTTATTTGGAGTAATGACTCCGAGACTGACTCTGGATCTGGCATTAACAATCTAATCTAATCTTTTCTGTATCTTATTACTGATTTAAAGAGTAGCAAGACATATTTTCTCATAGCTAGTGTGGTGATATGCAGTGTGTTCTGTGACCTGAATTATAAATGCCTGTAATAAAGGCTGCAATCAAATACTATTTAAAAAAAAAAAAAAAACTTCCTCTGTTTCTGTAAGACACCAAATATTTCATCTCACTTTCTCCATCACTAGGCCAGTGAAATTTAAAAGACTGCAGCAAACAGTGAACAAGGAGCTGGTGATGCTAATGTTATTGGTGCTGTTCCAGAATTATTCAACTCCAAATTTGGAGTGGGGCTGAGTTGCAAAGTTGCTTAAAGGCACACAGAAACTGTGGGCAAGCTAAAGTGATATAGCATTTATTTATTTGTGAAATCCGTTGCAAGGGTACAAGCTGAGCCAAAAGTGTATATATATATTTAAAAAAAAGGCAAATGTGGTTTGGCAATTAAATCAGTGCAGGTGAGCTAGACTAGACTTGATCTAACAGTATGCTTGACTTCTAGGAATCTGTGTATGAGTAATGCTTTCATATGAGTAATTTCTTTCTACCCTGACACTAATACCCATGTGCGGTACTGACCCACTATGTCTATGCTCTTCTAGGGCAACTGTCATGCAGCGTTAACTTGGCACTAGTACATTCGTGAGTCAGATCAAGTTTTATATGAAGAAGAAATCTTTCGCTTGAGACCTGCAAATACATTTCTTTTAAGATACAGTACAATGTATCTTGGTATATAGTATTGCTTTATATTTTCCTTCCAAGGAGCCAAAGTGCTTTAGAGCAATAGTTTTCCAGGCATCTGAAAGCCTTAGAACGTTTTTAGGAGAAAGTCTGACTCATTGGTGGAGGCTCTGTCATGGTTTGGAGCTGCATTTCAGCCAGTGGTGTTGAAGATTCTGACAACACCGATGGAAATATGAAAACAGAAAAGCACCAGCTGTTTTTGATCAACCATCCAGTATCATCTGAAAAGCATCTGATTGGCAACAGCTTAGTTTTTCAGCACAACAATGACCCCAAACACACTGCCAGTGGAGTAAAAGCATACCTGGATAGAAAAACTGAATATTCTCAGTCATGAACTGGCCTCCCCAGGCTGGCCTCCCCACACTGCTTCGATAATGTACTTCCACATTATCGAAGCAGTGTGGGCTCATCTCGACAGAGAACAGAAGTCAGCCAACGTTCAAAGAAGAGCTTTGAATGTCCTTGAAGAGGATAACTATTCCTGGAGACTACTTAAGAAATTACACCCAAGCTTGCCTAAGAGAGCTCAGGCTGCGTTGAAAAATAAGCTGTCATAGCAAATATTGATTTCCAAGCTTATTAGAATTGCACAAACTCAGTTTTTTACCTTATATCCTGTATTTCCATACTTGTGCAAATATTTCAATAAAGCGCTGCATCTTTTTTCTATTTCGTAAAAAAATATAAAGAAATGAGGAGTGGGTCAGGAGTTTTGAACAGTACTGTAGTTATTCTACAAATGGCAGCTGCCAAACGATCTGCTTTTAATGAGTGGTGGAGTATATAAAAATGTTTTATGTTTCTAAACAGGATCAAAAGACTTTAGCTGGCTCAATGAGAATTCTTAATATCCACCAGAAACTGCAACACCTGCATCATATTTTAACTAAAATTATGATTATGCATATACAAGCTTTACTGAAGAACACATCAAAGGAAAGTTTTTTGTGAGAGACAGCCTACCTGCAATTTTTTCAGGACTTTCAGAGAATAGCAGCTCTACTTTTCCATCTTCTGGGAACCGGGCATCTGGAATGTTAAGGGAGAGATCAGAGAGCTGGACAGTTAACTTGGCATTCTGTGCATATTTCCATGTGCCCTTCACACCTGCAGAGCTGATATGGTTCCAGGGTTAGTTCAGGTAGATGGAGAGCAGACTGGCTGATAGATTTATCAGTTACTGATTAAGCTTGATAGTGGTGCTGCACTAAGACTGCACCTGGCAGTGTGTAGGCTGAGGTAGCAGGTCATAAATACCTTCTCTGGCACAGTCAAGGTCCGCCTTTGAGAAAGTGAGGGCGTGTCCACATATGAGGCCCGTGTGAAACTGGAGCCGGAAGACGACCTGACGACTAGCTGACCGGCTGTTTTTGTCATAACAAACCACCTACAAACAGACAGTGAGACGGTAATAAAAACAAATAAAAAATAAAACATGACTGTTCGTTTTTTTTGTAAAGACTTTTAAAAAGTTACATTTAAAATTTAGGCAGATTAAAACAAAGATAGATTTGGGTCTGGCATTAGACAGAATGGTCAGTTCTGTTTAACTTGTCCTGTTGGTGCTCAAGCAAAAAAATGTACACTCATGCATACATGCAGATGCACAAATAAACCATTAAAACCATATATATATACATATAACTGCAAGTGCAATATTCAAATAATGCAACACAGATGTGTCCTCCAATTACAGAAATGTTTATTATTATTAGTAGTAGTAGTAGTAATAGTGCCGGAGGGGTTAGACATGGGGCTAGATATTCAAAAATCAGTCCACAGGGGAGCATTCGATTCAGGTGAAAAGTTTTAATAAACTTTTCATTCATGAAAGTTCATATTTCTTGAAGAATGAAAAATTCAAAATCAACACATGTTCAAAAAATTGTTTACAAAATTAAACAATAGCTCCTTACTCTTGTGTAAACATCTGCTCATCAGTTAGCTGATAAAAATCAAAATATACAGAGTATCACAACTCACCATGATGTCCCCTTTGAGCAGCTGAGCGGGCTGAAGCACAATGTAGAGGCGATCTGTCTCAGCTGCATTAACATGGCTGAGATGAACATGAGATGCACATATTAGTACCTTATGCTTTATGTAAGCTCCACGGTTACTGTGTTTACTGTGTGTAGATTATGTATTTCTTACTAAATTGGAGACGTGCAAACAGCTTGTAGACTTTGGTAGACCCTCAAGAACAGGAAACATCCTGAGACAACATCAACAGAGATATTATAATTCAAGTTAAACAGGGTAGTTTAAGAAAACTTTGACTAAAGATAGACAGATAAAGCAAGTTCACAACAACAGTGACTCCAAGGCACTTTATATAGCAAGGTAAAGACTTAGACCGTCACTTTTCAAGCACTTCACAGTGGACAGCAGCAGTCTTTGGTGTACAGGCTGGGCACACAGCCTTACACTAGGAACACTCAGAGAACCCTAAGAATCCATTTACAGATTTTTTTTTTTTTTTTTCATTTTCTGTTACAATAACATGCAAGGCTCACCTTGGTTTTCACTACCTTGCTGAATTTTGAAATTGTGTCATGTTATGTGTAAAGATCTGATCGAGGTGTTGAGGATCTCTAGATTAAAACAATGGGTATCTTGCTAGGCTCATAAAGGCTCAAATCACATCTCTCCTTCCTCTACATTGCAAGGGAATGTCACAAACTGCAGTTGGTGAAATAACCACTTGAGGCTCGCTCCAAAACAAAAAATCCATAGATTTTCATGTCAAAATGGCTGAAATAAACAGACTGGTATAAAAAAAAGGTTTTGATTCCTATGACTACTTTTTCGCTTTCAATGTTTATTTAGCTCACCTGTTTTAATTTTAATAAGCCATAAAGTTATGCACAAGTTTACCTTGTTGAGTTGTACATTCAGTTTTTTGGGGTGTGTCTTAAGTCTGTTTTTAATCAGCTCATATCTGCGTCCCATAATCTTATAGTGAACTACAAATGAGCTTTGCTATCCCAGCTATCCCAGGTTAAATATATGGTCACAACTAATTGAAAAAAAAAAAAAAAGAGAAAAAAATCAGGATTGCATGAGCTAAAATGCCAAACCTGTTTGTGCTGCTTACCTCCATCTGGTCTTAGTTTGGGGAGACTATAAAGAACAACACAGAGCAGGAAAGATGGAGAAGGAGACATCTTTAGTCTGCCTTTTAATATGCTGCCCAGCATCCATACATACCTGAAAAAGCAGAAAGAAAGTCTGTATCTATAACATTATTAGAAATGGAAGACAGTATAGTTAGATTTTCACTGAATTCCCTGGTTCCATTGGTTCTCAGTAGCTTTATTATGTTAACTGTTTCACAAAACGGTCAATCAGGTGATCAATGAGCATGCGATCTGAGGTCAATGGCAGATGTTTTGGTCACAGAGCAGAGGTTTAGAGTTGAACCACAGTTGAACTTTGACCTCCAGGAATCAGTCATGTAAATCTTTACCGTTTCTGTGAAGGGGTCATAAGAGCAGAGAGCGTGTCATTGTAGAACCTCCTCATGGCGAAATGGTCGAGGGAAAGGTCTGCACTGAGAGACAGACACATTTTTAGATAATGTTCTAGTGTTTCATGTTGATGTGTGTATATATATATGTATAAGAGTGAGGTGTTCAAGTATGGAACACATGCACTGTCAACGTGTCTGAAGTTTCCTCTTTTTCTGCATTTTTTTTAGTGATTTGCCTCAAATTGAACTTTCCCAACATGCCATAATAAGATGTGGCAAAACAAGGACATCATTTTAATAGTTCAGCTGTGGACCATAAAATCACACATAAGCTATATGATGATGCTATGAAGGCTCTTGTGTTTGCTCAGAGTCGGTGTAAATGTATTCACTGGTGTCCAACAGAAACAGGATCCCTGCCCAAAAATCAAACATAATCACAGTTCAAAGTCTCTACTGTCAGCCGTGCTGCCCTTTGCCTGGTGGAGACACGCAGCAGATCAGCCACTATTCCCTCTGTCTATTGTTCAATCAGCACTCTTTGATCTGCAAACATGTCCAGCACTAAATGTCACTACTGGCGCAATACTTCACAGCTCCATTTCCTGCACTTTGATGTAATCAGAGATAACATTACCAACATGTGAAGTCCAGAGCCTGAAAGGTTTTTTGGACACAACAACATATGAAAATATTCTTTTTGCATCACTCCGAGAAGTCCATTTTATGAGAATTTAGGATGAATCCTTTGCAAAACTTCAATATCTGTATCAAAATGTAAGGTTATACTCCCAAGAAGAGAAGAGGCCTGTGTTTAGGCCTGATCCCAAATTTTAAAAGACGGTTTATTGATCCAGCTATCCGTGCATAGTTTCTTGATTTATTTCAGAAGCCAAACACCAAAATGAAACAAAAAAGTTTATACTAACACTGTTGCAGAAGGTCTCAAAAATGTTTTAGTCCTGCTTAGTTTCTCCCTTCTCTCTAGTTCATCCAAAAACCAACTTAAGGTTTGACCCTGGAGATGTGTAACACTTCTCTCATATAAAGCCTAGACCGGTGTTGGGCAACCAAGCCTCTGGAGAACTTCAGGACATGTTGAGGAGGTTGTTTAGCCATTTAAATCAGCTGTGTTGGATCAAGGACACATCTAAAACCTGCAGGACACCGGCCCTCGAGGCCTGGAGTTGCCCACCCCTGGCCTATTATCTTGCTGTAGGATGAACTCCTTTGAAAAACCTCGAAAACTGACAGCAGGCTACATTTTATAAACAAATATGGCCTGAACCCAGTATGATGACTAGGGTGATCTAGATCCCTTTATATTAACTCCACCCCAAGGACACTAGTGTAAGATGAGACCTAAGCCATGTGATATTGCTTTGTTTTACATAATGGCAGTGCAGTTATTTAGTCCCAATGCACAACCAATATCCAGCACAGCAGAAACTTTCCCTGCTGTTTAAAAATTCAGTGTTACCTGGCTGAGATGGAGGTGAAGTGAATGTAGGATGCCACCAAAACTCCAAGTCGACCTTTTCCTCCCTGTTAGGAACAGTCAAAGGATCAGGATAAATAAAATTTAGGTGCTTACGTACATCGCACAAATGCCTTTAGAGAACATGCCAGTGTCAGTGACTACAGTGATGTTTACCCTGCAGTGTAACACGAGGACATGCTTTAGATGGGCGTTCAGCCAGTTCTCTATTGCTGTGCACACACCGATGATCTGATCCAGGCTGGGAGCCAAGAGATCCACCCATCCTGTGTCCAAAACCTGACGGAAAAAGCCCCAGTTGCGCTATAGTACCTGCTTACAGTTTTACATTGTGACATTTAAACTGAGTGCATTAGAATTACCTTGTGGTTGAGTCTGCTCACAGTGTCATGCTTCCGGGAGAGGTTGATGAGCTGAAAAAAGGGTTGTTTGCATGAGATAAAATAAATCAATCACTTCTGCTGGTTGCATACAAGATTTTTCTGTGGTTTAACATTTATTAACTAACATTTAACCTTACAGTTACCTGAATGTTTGCATCTAGGTATGAGGAACATGATGATTAGGGAAGCAAGGTCAAGTAAGGAACTTTTATAATATTTATCCTAATATAGAGCTATATGTAACTTATAAAACATATCCAGTCATTCAAGGACAGAAAACAAAGACTTACAGAAAACAAAGACAAACATAAGACAAATTATACTACAACGAAAGGAAGAGTGTAATGAGAAAAATGATAAACTAAATAAAATGTTTTAAGTTTCTCATAGTATGCATTTGATTTGTGTTATGTGGTTGTTTTGATGCTTTCCATATTGTTTTGGAATAAAGAAATTAGTAAAACAACTGAATGTACGAACGGGAAGCGTCATAATTGTTTAAATTATATTTAATTTTTTATAAAAGCAGGCCACTGTCTCTCAAATCTCTGAATCAGTTTGGTTTGCTTTTCAATTACCTTTAAAAATAAAATTTCTCTAGCTACCTTTATCTCATCTACTTGTCTCACCATGTAGTTTTGTCCATGCTTGGACTGCAGCATGGGAATAATCTCCCATAGGTTCTGCAGATAGATCTCCTCTGGACACCCGGGAGGGGAGTATATGGTAATGATACGTTCAGTGATGTAGGTCAGATCCATTCTATGTGCTTCCTCCATAGTTGGTTTCAGTCACACAGTTGCCTGCAAAGACCCAAGTAGTGATACAGAAGGTGAAAAAAAGAATAGCTGAAGAAAATTTAGAGAAGTGAGACTTGCTTGTGTCACATCGGCTGCACTTCTGCATTTCAGCTTACACAGCATGGGACTGAGTTCAAATGCGATCAGTCTTACAAAGCCTTTTACATGATGTGTTGCTAAAACAAAGCAAGGTCATGGACAACCAAAAGCTTAGTCACCGGAAGCCTTACTGAGCTTGCAACCACAGAAGAGTTAACAATGAGCCACAAACACCAAATCTTAACCTCATTACTCATCAGCACTAAACCTGAAAACACTGATTCTGACAAGACATGGAAAATGTGGCTGAGCTGTTTTCAGTCTCATGACTGGAACAGCTTGACAAAGGTCTTTTTTTAAGTTTTAAGCATTACTGGCCCTATATTTCGAAAAAAGAAAAGTCATATCAGCAGGAACCTTTTGACTAGCTATGCTACTTTGTTTTCTGTTCCGTTATTTAGCTGACAAAGTCAGTCATTTCACTCAGTTTCTCTTTAAAATAGGAACAAGTGGGTACTAAAAATGATAATTCTAGAAAGACAGTAGCACCTCTTAGAGTTTTTAAACATGTTGATATCCATTTCAAGTGTATAAATAAATGTTTTGAACCTGATGAGATTTACTACTAAAAATGCTTTTTGCTAACTAACACTTCACTATGTGGACAGCAACTAATATTCATACTATATTACACATGTAACATTAGTATAAAATGTCGAAGTAGCTTTCTGTCCTTAATAACATGCTTTAGACATTTACTTTTGACGCCATTTTTAGACCATATATAATGTTAACAACTCAGCAAGTCACAAATCAAAATTTTGTCACATTAATGCAAATATTGTAATAAGTTATAGAATTCTTCATCACTTAAAGTTATCGACAGTGATATAGTGGATAAGTGGATATAACCTGTAGTTACAAAAAGGCAGCTTCCATCTTCTACGACATCAGTAAATATTTTAAGTTTATGGGTTTTGCTGTTATTTTCAGGTCAAAGAGAGAACATTATGTCAATTTTCATGAATTTCCAAGAATTTCAGAGAAGAATCATCCTTGACATGCTCAACCAATGAATGTGCCGTTTCATAGTAAGAACTCAAAACAAAAATGTGCAAAAAATATATATATATAAAAACATGTTAAAAGCAATAGCAGAGAGGTATCGTTTGACTGTGTTTATATATGTTTATATATATATAATATTTTTATTGTCAGTTGTGAAAGTGTGAAAAGTTAAGCTGAAAAGCTGCGCATACAAAATTATATTAAAATTAGAACAAAGAAATAAAAGGTCTACCCTTTAAAATCCATTGGATAGTCAAGTTACTTGAAAAAAGTAATCAGTAACTAATTACTGATTACTTCCCCAAAAAAGTAATCCCATTACTCTACTGATTACTTATTTTCAAAAGTAATTAATTACTTAGTTACTTAGTTACTTTTTAAAAACACGATTTACAACCTGAATAGGTGATAAAGTGATAGATCTTTCAGCCCAATTCTACTTTTTCTGCATAATCCATCATACAAAATGTAATCAAATGGAAAAGTCTCTTTTTTAACTTGTTTTATTCGTTTTATTCTTTTAACTTTATGCATCAAACAAAAATTAAACTATAAGCAACATTCTCTGACTTGAATAAATTAGTTTAACATTTAAACCTATTTTCTACACATTCCAGCACATAAAAAAAAAAAATTGTGTTTACACTCAGTCTTTCAAATAGATGCAAGTAAAACACAGCAGAAAATAAATAAAGTCAAAGACTCAGCGGTCCTGTTGCTCTATTTTCACCTGTAAAGCAGGACTGTGGTAGGCGGAGGTTTACCCTGGTGCAGGTGTGCCGCGGTCAATGGAAGAATCCGCGAGTTTCTCTGTGAATTTCCCATTACGTGATAGGGCACTCAGTGCTTGCTCGGAAGTTTAGGGGTTTTTTTCGCTGTAAAAAGAAGTTTTCTTCCCACGCACAACGGACACTAATGTTTTTGTCCCTTTTTATGGAATCAAACTCAAAGTAAGGTCAGTACTTCCACGCTTTAAACGCTGCACGCTCATACTCTCTCCCGCACTCGATATGTGATCCATTGTTGATCTGCACACAGCTGTTGTCACTAACTGCGCACTCGCTTACGTCACTGTCGTGAGACATTCTCGCAAAAAATCACGGTTTTAGTAACGCAGTGTTCCTACGGGAAAGTAACGGTAATCTAATTACCGTTTTTGCAATAGTAATCCCTTACTTTACTCGTTACTTGAAAAAAGTAATCAGATTACAGTAACGCGTTACTGCCCATCTCTGATATCTAGAGGAGTGATACCCACACACAGTAGAAGAGAAATTAGTGTGACAAGAGCAGTGGTTGACCTGCTTTTATCGTGACCATGTGACCACAGCAAAGTAAACAGAGACAGGCATTTTCATTGAAACAACATACAGGAATAATCTACTGCAGCAGCAGCCTGCGTCATTAAAGGAACTACATTTTTTTAATTTAGCTGCCAAAAATTAAGCTCTAAGTTATGTTGTGTGTCCAAGAACTGCGTAAAAAAAAGTCTTCAGGACGTTTTGGAGAATGATACAGTTTTTGGGTTTTTTTGTTATTATGTTGTCTCCAATTTTGAGTGTAGTAAGCAAAAAAGACTGGCAAAGGACCAGGATTTGTAAACCTCAAGCTGCTCAAGACTGAACCTGAGAATCTAGAGTTCTTCAACAATGAAAGAAATGAATATGCTAGGATAGCTGACAGCTTTACTGTAGCCTCTAAAGACTAAATGGCAGCAGAGAGATGCAAAATAAGTGCAAACAGACATGAACAAATTGCAAAGAGATGCAAAATGAGCTGACATTGATGCGAAATGACTCCAAAGAGACACAAAACCACTTAAGAGAAGCAATAGGCTGCTACAGCCTATCTCAGGTACCACAGGCCAACAGGTGGGGTACACCCTGGACAGACCACTAGCCTGTTACTGGGCCAACACCTAGAGACAGACGACTTTTTTTCTTCTTTCATTCACACCTGTGGGAAATTTAGAGTCACCAATTAATGTAACCACACTAACTCCATGTGTTTCTACTGCGGGTGGAAGCCGGAGTACCAAAAACTAAGGGGAGAGGACGCAAAAACATAAAGACAGACTAAGAACAACACAAAGACAAAAAAAGGACTAAAAAGAGATAGCTAATGCTTAAAATGAGATACAAATCAGAGTTACAAAATTACTATAAATAGATAAAAAAAAAATAAAAAACCTACTCAGCCATAAAGGTAACCAAGAATCATTAAACTACTGCAAACTACTACACACACCAAAAAGACTGCGGGGCAGGGGTGGAGGGGGGGCTTTTACACATCTGTGCTCAGGGACCCGTTGGCCTCAGAATGCACGCATACATATACAGCATGGTGGTTTAAATCTTAACTGTCTGTGAACTGGACTTGTTGCACTGCTGTTTTCGAGTGAGCCCTTTCTGACAGGGTTGGGTAAACACTCTTAATGACTGACTGCTCTCCAATGATGTATTTCTGGGCTGTTTTTCCAACGTTTTAAGACTGCTGCAATCTAAATTTGTCCGCGCTCCGCCTGTGGAAGCAAAACAAACGGAAGTGTGCGACTTAACCGCACACATGCATATACACATGTTGCCATAGGGAGCCCAAACTGGTCACATCCAATTACAGCCTCTCTTTCCCCTTTTAAAGGAAGGCATTTCAAAATGGATTAGCCATCTTTATTTCTCTATTTTTCTCCTCACAAGCGAAAGACTTCCCTCTTAAATGCAGAAGGAGCAGAGCCAGGGTTTGATTTGTTAACTCAGCCAAACGGGCTGTTTGAAATTGAAAGTGTTTTCACAAAATAACACAAGTGAAATTGACAGCGATGTCCCACCATGGTTGTGGTGGTCAGGATCTATTGTCCAATTCTGTGCTCTCCGTTAAAGTCTCCTTTGTCCTGAGCTTTAAGCTAATCTCCATTTAGTCCAACTGATCCCCACAAAGATTTTTTTATTTTCTTACACATTCTCCCACCCCAACCCAGAGATACACTGAATTGAATCCTGCAGCAACATTTGTATCAAAATCATGTCACTTCACTCAAAGGAATTCTCAAAGCAAGTTGTTAGCAATGGAAATGAGTGGAATTATCACAGCCCCACTGGCAATGTAGGCAAGATTTTAAGACTTAATATAAGATTAAATGACTTAAGACGGACTAAAGCCCAGTGGAAACACGTCTCCTGGGATTCAGTGTCTTAATGTGTCAGTGGGTTAATCTTTGCATCTGCGTGGGAGTGGTAATCCTAGCCCCCCGTTTTGAATTTACCATCCATCACATGCTACCACTAAAGAGATTTGGACCAGCATCAGAGGCTACTGGATTTCAAGGAAAGCTTTCAAGCGGGAAAGCAGGATGTTGGCTAACACTGCCGCACACTTACTGTAACGTGTTAAGAGAGAACAGGAACAGGCTTACCTCGGCCTCTGGTGCTGCAAACAAGAAGTCAAATGTACAGCCTGATGAGTGAAAGTCTGTGTACATGTGTGTGTGTGTGTGCGTGTGAGAGAGAGACTTCACAGGAGGTGGGAGGAGGGAGGAACGGAGAGCAAGAGAGAGCGTGATAAACTGCACTGTTACAGCACTGCTTGCACTTTGCCCTCTGTTGGACTGCAGTGTGACTTCACTGTGTGTCCACCCCTGTTTGTGAAAAAGACAGCTGGAACAATCCAATCACAGTACTCTTAAAAAAACAGCCAGCAACACACATGGGAGCTGACAAAAATGTTTGTTCTAAGTTATCTCCACTCCAGGGTAACTCTATTCAAATCTACTGCATAATCTCCCAACATTTCAATGTTAACTATTCACATTTTTTTAAACTAGAGAGTGGAGAAACAGAGTCCTCTAAGATATGATTTACCTTGTAACGTCACTTCTTAAATTGTTGCTTGTATGGTTTATGTCTGCCAAGCCCTTTGAACCTTCATGTGTGATAATGGGTTATACAAATAAACTGAGTTAGGTTGATTTGACTTGTAAAACTCAATAGTTGGTGAAAAATGACTGTTTTGCATGCAGTTGAACAGTTGCAATGTTAAATCTGATGTATGCAAGACCCACCACTAGATAAATAGCACAATGTTTTAGCACTGATGTGGCTACTTCAGTGGATGCTTACATTTTACTGCAATAGCATTTTAAACACATATTTTTGGTGCTATTGGACACTAACAAATTTATTTCTATAGGCAGTTTCATACAGATTAAATGCATTTCATAGTGCTTTACCAGAGACTGATCACTGATCGTTATGGTAAATCGGGGTTAGGAGGACAATATGTATAATGAAAAAAACAGTACAACGACTATAACATAGTGTCGGCAATATCTCAATAATAACGTCCATTTTCCACTAGATGGCGCCAGATGACGGGTTATTGATTAATAAGACCCGTACGGCATTTAACACAAATATCATCGACAGAACAATTATAAATGTGTGTTGAAGAATTAAAGATCATTAATACCAGTAAAAAGATACTTTTACTGTTGAAAATTAACACGCCGGGTGTGTTAACACAAAATCAACTAATGTAGCTACAGTTTATGTTTCCTTCACTGGCTCCTACGAAGCGGATCGTAAAGTGAATTAGATGAAAATATTTCTGCAAATCATATAAGAACTGCAACTGGCAATCAATTCCCCTCTTTGTCCGTCTGCTGATTGTATTCTTTTGGATAGTCTTCAAAATATTGTCAGATCCTTTAATCCCTAGCTTGTTTTGTACAAAGCCTCAAACATATAATAGATTTACAAATATTTACTTCTAAAAATAATTTCATTTCCATATTGTATTAGACTAAAAAAAAAAAACTACATAAAGCCAAGTAAATATTTCGTAATTTCGGGATTAAAGGTTTAGGGTGTGGTGTAGAGCTTTAACTGTCAGGCTTTTTTGTTCCTTAAAAGCCAGCGTTGGAGAAAATAGGATTTTCCCCGTTATTTTAACTACGTTGACTGATCGTGAAGCTTTTCGTACGTTCACTGGGAAAATTCCGAGCATTCTGGTAGCAAGCGAATGTGTCATAATTCATATCCGATGAGACCCCGCCCTGTCCACGGTGTGCCTCTGACCATTCGTGAGCAGTCTGTACAGTGGTGGTCGCGCCAGCTTCCATGGCGACCAGCTAGAAATGCGTTTTCTCATCTCCACCAGCCGGTAAGCTCCCGTTAGAGAGCTAACGGGCGTCCGATGTCATGGGAAGATGTAGCGTACTAATTCTTTAGAGCAATTGCGCTGTACATTAGTATGCTAAGCTAATGTTGAGCCGTTTACGTTTACCAGCCAGCAGTGACTAGGGCGAGCTAGCGGCTCTAAGCTAACTGCTAGCGTTTACCTGCGGGCTGCTGCTAACTACTCTACGCTGCTGTTGCAAGCTAACAGAATGGAAAGTGTGAAGGGAAACGAGTGTGGAGCGATTTCGTCTTCTTCGACACTGCAGGGAACACTTGATTCTAGCAGTGACAGTAACTCCGTGAAGCCAAGCGGATTATCGCCGCAGCACTCTGGAAAGAGACCATCTATCGGGGAGGATGACGGAGGAGGCGCAGAAGCGAAACTCTTCGGGAAGGGGCTTGCGGCCACCTCCCTTCTCCAGATTGCGATAAGGAACGGGATTTATCAAAGCCAAGTTGCCAACGCTATCGGTGGAGCGGCCAAAAACGCAACCATGTCCGTTGTGAAAACGGCCAACATTTACAGTCTGACATCGGTGAACAGTTCCACCTCGGTAAACTCTATGCTGAGCAGGAGGCGGCACAGGCACAAGAGGAATCTGTCTCTGGGGGCTCCGCCGACCACCGGTTCGACCGGAGCGTCCTCTGCGGAGGCGGCCAGCCCAGCTCCCTCATCCTCGCCGCTGAGTACCCTCAGTCTTGATCGAAAAACCTTCCTCCGACAGAAGCAGTCGAAGCAGCTTCAGGCCTCTGATAAAACATGGGTGAGATCGGACCTCCGGCGGGGTTGCATTCACGTCCACGACTGGCTCACGCCCTCCTACCCGCGACCAGTGCTGTGTACAGTGGACACTACTTCTAAAGAGGTAGCCTGTAAGCTCGAAGGAAGTAAAGCTGGGGCTGTGTTGAGAATTAACTGCAAACCTACTGCTTTAAGTGACCTCAACGATCTTTGTAAAGATACTAATGGCCATGCTGATGACATGAAAAGTCTCAGTGACAGTGTGGATATTAAAAATCTCCAAAGTGAGGAGAATGAACTCACAAAAAATGTGGAACTGCCTTCTAACTTGCTACTTGATGACAAAACTGCTAGTAATTCTTCATCTGAGGTCTACCTGAATGACATTGGCGTGGATTTGAGTACTGGAGACTGTTATGGAGTCTACTCAGGCTCTGACATAGAGAGCAGCACCTGTGAGGACTTCAGTGCAGGGGGACCAAGAAGCATGGAGCACGGGGACTCACTCAGCGATGGGTTGGGTTTGGGCACCGACTCTTCTGTGCTGAGCCCAAACTGTGACAGCGCTCCAGAGGGACCTGACCCATTTGAGAGCTCCTCTGATGAAACAGACCTCATCTCTTCTCCCTCACATTCAGCTATCTCTCTCTCAGACATCCCCAAGACTTCAAACCAATCCGCAAGACCAAGTGTTGACACTGAAGCTGGGGCTGGTGACCACACAGATACACACATATTAATCAAACCTCCTTCTAAATGCTCCAGCAGCTCACAGGCTCGCCCTCTGACCAGCCAAGCTTCTGTCCAGCCTGAACAAGAGGTCCCTGGGGGGAGCAGAGGATGGCTTGAGCCCATCAATATAAGCCCAATGCCGGCCCTCTACATCCAGCTGCACGGTGGAGCTGTGAGGCGGCTTGGGGATGATGAAAGACCTCTGCAGATCTTAAATGAGTACCTCACTAATCTGGGGTTTGAAGATCCATGGCGAGTGCAGGAGGAGGGCATGAATCCTGAAATTGGCTGCCTGATCCGCTTCTACTTTGGTGAGCACTTTATTTTTAGTGAGAAGGAAAGGCATCTTCTCTCAGTAAAGACAACAGTTGTCCCAATTCTTATTAAAACATCCTGCAGTGTTAGATGTAAGAGCACCACAAACTAATGCAAGCCACTTTAGTTGTGCTTGGCTTGTCTCTACACAGTCATTGTTCTTCTGTTCTCACCATACCATGAGTGCTGTCATTATGTTTGGTCATTCAGACCGTTAAACAAGTGGATTCAATTGTCCCAGCAGCACAATAAGCTGTGTTGTGCGTGTAAACTGGGTAAGGCAGGGAGACACATCTGGAGGTAACAGGTGTACTCTGTCAGCAAAGACCAAATCCTGATGCATTATAGAATCAGTTTGTCTTCTTCCCTCTTCCTCTTCTTGTTGTTGTTGTTGTTGTTGTTATTGATAAAAGATCTTGTTTTGTCCACTGTCATGGTAAGAGGATGGAAAAACAGGGACTCTTATGGGATTAGCATTGCTGGATATTGTTTTTTGACCTCATTTTTGACCTCATCAGCAAAGGCTGCAAAATAAGAGTCGGGAGGAAATGATTGGACTTTGATATGTGCTAAAATTCCTTATATTTTAGCCCCCCCCCTCCCAAAAAAGAATAAATAATTAAATAGACCATTACACATACCATTGCAACCCTCATAGACACACTCGTGACATGCTACAAAACTGGTTTCTCTGCACTCTGAAAATGCAGCTGGACAGATTCCCCTGCCCGTCATTCTCCTTTTATGTCTCACAGTAGTAACATAACACTAAATAGAGTTGTGCAGCTGACAGTGAGGGCCCTTCTATTAATTCAGGAGAGGACATTTTTGCTCTACGTTTTTGTTTTTTGTTTTTTTTGTTTTGTTTTGTTGTCCCGTATGTGTTTGCACAGCACGAGTTGGTTAATTCTGATGTCCCGAGCTGAGCCAAAGAAGTTTGACTCATCTGAAATCCCAGCAGCCAAATGCACATTGACACGTTGTGCTTACGCTAAGAGAAAAGTGACCTTAGTGGAACTCAAATTTCACCTCCTCAGTGTTTCGGCTACCTCTGAGACAGTTGCAGCTGCAGGCTCCTCTTCAGCCTCAAACTGCAGCATCCAGAGGTCGCAGCTTTACTCTCCCAGACTTTACAGCCTTTTTTTTGAGTCTGAATGTCTGAGTGGCATTTCCAACTTGAAACTACAACTCTTATCCAGATTTGGCTAAAATTCAGCAACTTGACACGAGAGGTGGCTCAGGATGTCAGATGCTTTTTTTTTTTGGACACAAGCAAGAAAAAGTTGAGGTCTAGCATCAGTAGGGTGTGGCTGTTGCCTGCTTCATGAGAGACAGGATGTTCCCCATTCAGAGAACTAGACGGACGGAAAGGGCATGTATGTGTGTGTGTATTAACAACCAACATCTTACCTCCTCCGCCTAGGAAAGGGTGGACACACACAATGCACATTCCTCAATGTTGTTTAGTGTAAACTGGGCTCTGTTCATTGTGTTCATGTTTATGTTAATTATATATTATTTTTTGGACTAGATACTGATCAATCTACCAATAATGACAACAATTTTACCAACCAATCATAAGGTTTGTTAGTTTAAACCCAACAGTTCACACAGATCTTTTTCTTCTAAAGCTGCAGGCTAATGAAATGAACTATAGTAACTCTTGGCTGTCTTCTTTTCAACATTCTGTTTCACTTTCAGAGAAACTCTTCTCCTTTATTAGGTTCTAGCTTATCTACATTTCAGTGCACCATTGGTGTCTGCAGAGTCAGACCTCACTGTTTCTGTTTGTAATGAGGAAATGCGCAGAATTTAGAAAAGGGGAAAAGGACATGTTAGTAGATCTTAATTATATGTCAGTCTCCTAAATGATTTCAAACACAAGTAATGTTGAATGATATGTTAAAATATTAGCTATTTTAAATTTTTTTTTTTTTTAATTTTTTTTAAATATTCAAGACATGCTGCCTCCACCTTCTCTGGGATTTGCTCCTGTTTCATCTGATATTTAGCAGAAAACTGAAATGTTTGGTGTGTAAAGCAGCAAATTAAGTATATAATCTTTTTCCATTGAAAGCATAACGTATTTTACAATATATAATAAGAACATATGTTATAATATTAATATATAATGTTTTGCAGATGGCAAATGAATTGAGTTTCCTCAGATTAGGTGTGTTGCCATGGCCAGCTTTGCATTTTGCACTACAAATGTCTGCGTCAGGTTTTGAAAAGTGTAATAACACCTGAGGTGGCGTTCAGCTTGCCATTATTGCACTGTGTTTTTGTTTGATTTCGCCACACTTCAGAAGTGACATCATGGTGTCATTCTCCATCAGATGGTACTGGTACTAAAATTTTGCTGCTAATTAGGGTAGAGACGTAATTCAGTTGGTACCGTTAAAAAGTATAGAGTTTGGTAACCAACTGATGATGGATGATAAAATTTGATTTGAAAAAACTGATTGCTCCATCAGTTTAAATTGCAGATGATACAGTGACGGTGAAGTTCTGGACAACTTTTTCAGGGTTGTTGTTGTTGTTATTTCTCCTTTTGTGAGATTCTGGTTTTAGCTTTCCAGGTGTGCTGATTTTCCTCCCCTTTTTTTGGTATACTGTAGGGGGTCGGCAACCCTAGGCACGCGTGCCACAGTTGGCACACGAAGGGTTAACTGATGGCACGACCATAGCTGGACTGGCCATCGGGCATACCGGGCATTTGCTCGGTGGGCCGATGATTTTATTTAATTTTTTTTTGGTAACGGTATAAACAATGAAACGTGGTGGATTGGTGTGTAAAAATAACTCAGTTGTTTGGTGGTGGCTATCGCGGAGCTTCCACAGATTCAGTAACATTAGTAAGTGGTGGAGGCCAGCAGGTGGATGAAGGAGAGGGGAGGCAGGAGGAGGAGAGACCCGAGGCAGCCGCCGGTCCGAGTGTCAGGTGAACTGAACTTCAGGTAAGAAGTTATGACCTGCAGTCTATCTGGGTCAGATATAAACCAAGTTTAGGTGGAGTTTATTTTTGTTGTGCTGACTTTTTACAGTCAGTTACAATAACTCATACTGTGTACTAGCTAGCACGACAGAGTTTCTATACAGCTGGGTCGGTGCTATGATGTTACTGATAGTGAACTTTATTTTATTCAGAAGGTTAGTTAGTAGAGTTGCCAACCGTCCCGTAAAAAGACGGAATCGTCCCGCATTCAGAGAAATTATTACGTGTTTCGTGATGATCTGAGAAGGGTTTGTCTAGGATGGAAAAAGACACAAAGGTGGATTTATTCTGTCGTTACGCTGCACAGCTGCCTCTTTTTCTCTCATTCTCTCCCCCTCTCTCTGCTGTTGCTACTTTAATCATGAAACTGATCAATGATCAGCTGATCGGCTTTTCTCTCCTGTTTGTTTATCGCCCACTTTGCGCCAGAAAGAAGAAACTGCCAGATGTCGCGCTAAACAGCAGCACGTTTAAGCTTGATCAGCTGTTGTTAGAATTTATTTAATATTAATTTCTAGTATCAGCTGATTTTTGCTGGAGCCACAGCTGTAAAGCTGCTGGTCATGATATCGGTTTGTATATCTGGTGAGAGGGAAACATGAAGATGAAACCAGGAGATGTCCTTACTGAATCATCAGAGCAGAACAGGTGATGGAGAAACAGGTTTACCTTTTAGGTGACATGAATGAGTTGAACGGAAGCTATGAACTGTTTCTGAGAGACAAATAACACCAGGATCCTTTTCTAAGTAGCTGACAGCTGGTAACTGTGCAGGGGCGGGTCTAGCAAAGTTTTGCCAGGGGACAAGGTTGGGCATTAACAGGGAAAGGGGGGCACAAAGAAATACTTTCTTATTCTCATTTAAAATGTCTGATAAATAATTATCTGAAGCTTACAACCAAAGTTTTTATCTGACGTAAAATGTATAGAAATCATACATATACCAACAAGATTGTACATCACTGTCACAACAGCATTTGTTTTCATTCAAAGGCTTTATGGCTTTAATACCTGGTGGGCCGGTCTTTAGTCAAGCCGGGCTGGTTTTTTTTTGTTTTTTTTTGTCCCAGTCCAGCCCTGGGCACAACACGCAGTGAATTAATCTGAGAAGGTGCATCAAAAAATAAATGGCCGCGCCAGCGGTGCACATCGCAAATTAGCTCACATAGACACATTAGTTGTGCCTCTTCTTAATGACGGTATTAGCTAACAACCCAAACTACCAGATTCAACTTGTAATTGGCTAAAAATAACTTAGCCTACTGGTGAGAGGGACGTTGTTAGCTTTCCACATTCCAACACTTCAAAAGCTTCAGGAGCTTTCTGCTCAGCACAGCATCAGCACCACGGAAAGACACGGATACATCTGTAAACTCGAGACACAATGCATTTTTGGGACTTTCAGGTGTGTGGACCAATGTTTGATTTTCTGAACAAACCAGAAATCTTTAATGAGCAGCTGGATTTGTCTCGCATTAACTGGCTGAGTTAATGCCAGTTAATGCGACATCGAAGCAGCTGGAATCCACAGCTGTGCGTGTTCATGGAGCTTGCATTTTCACCTGCTGAACATCACTACCTGACAAGTTTGACCTTCTTCAGAACATTGCAGAGGCGTTATTGACGGTATTTGGCTCTACATATCTGTGAGCAGATTTTCTCTCACATGAGTGTCCTCAGGTAGCCGTCTGGATGCTGGACACTTGGAGACCTGTGTCTCTGAGTGGGAGACCAGAGATCACATAACATGTGTGTCTCTGTATTAACAGACATGTCATATTGGCTTAGTTTATTTTTCTTATCATTGTTGTGAGGAGACCATAAATAGCATTTGTATTTTCTGTTGTACAGTTCATTTGCTGTTATGGAGTTCTTGTTATGGGTAAAAGGTGTCTTTTTTGTTTCAAAATAGCTGATAACTATTCACTGATAGCTGCCAACATCTGCGAACAAATATAATTCTATAAAGTGGTTCTATATAGTGTGTAACTGTTCATATAGCGCGTTATTAAATTTATTGCTAATGCAATCATATGGCACACTGACTTCTGAGGAAATTTTAAATGGCACTTGCCATCAGAAAGGTTGCCTAACCCTGCTGTAATAGATACAAACCTCAGTGTTAGTGCTGATCATGGAAAGCATACAATTGGAAGATATTGCACTGATATAGGATTTTTAAAATTGATGCCAGTGTTTGGTGATTTAAAAATCCAATATGAATATTGAGGTCTAAAGATGTAAATGATTTTCAAATGATTTGATAAAGAATATAATCTCCAGCAAGGGCAGGAGTCAGTGAGTAATTCATAAGATATATTTTACATGATGATACAGCGATTCTATGATATGTTAGAACACAATAAATCATGATGTGCGTGAAGCTGAATTGGAAAAAGTAGCCCAAATGTTTAATTTGCATGCTTGAATTAAGAGTCTAAAATAGGTTTAACAAAAAAATAAAAGATTCAGTTTAAGACTCTATATCTGACAGATTTAAATCCTTTGCACTTTACAGATTTCATTCAGTACCATTAAAGCACTGAGGTTCACTGAAGCATTACTGATGAGTCAGCTAGGGCCGGTGAAACCTAGGTGATGTTGTGTGTAAGTCACTGGAGGAGGCAGTAGGGAGGATGTAGGTGCTGGCATTGTAGGACGTTACATAACAAGGTAATCTGATTTCAGGTCTCTCAGTGGCTCAGACTCTTCATGTGTCTCCCTTTTTCTTATTCACTGGTAAGAGCATATAAAGTAACTTTGAGTTTCCAAGAATTTAAAAACCCTGGACAATGTAGTCAGTGCTTTAAAAGACCTAGAATGTATTCTGGCTTATACTGGCAAAAGTCAGCTCCAATTCATTACTGAAGCTAATTTGTGTCAGCAAAGGGTTAATGTAACAAATGATGACTGAGTGACTGCTCTCCGCCAGCCCACAGGCTATTGAGCTACAGTTCTCTTACATAACCACGCAGCTCTCACTTTGTGAAAGAGAAGACCATTGAGAGAGAGTTGATTCACAAAATCCCATAGAGCAAACAACAACAAAAAATACAGTAACCTCTATAATGCTGTTATGAAAAGTCTGTTTCTGTCATACTGTATTCTTTCCCTCCGCAGGTAAACCTCGTAGTGTGGGAGGTTCTGAGCGCGTGCAGCTGTCCGGGGTGTTTAACGTGCGGAAAGGGAAGCTGGCACTGCCTGTGAACCGCTGGTCAAAACGTCAGGTCACTCTGAGTGGAACCTGCCTCATTGTCTCGTCTGTGAAGCATGCCCACACTGGCAAGATGCACATCCTCCCTCTCATCGGAGGAAAGGTACTTTGTGAGACGTTTCATGTCTTTGACACACAACAAGCAAGTACTGTGGCTGGGTATCTGTTTATCAGGGACAAAAATACTCTGCGGTTTAGACCAGAGGTCTTTTTGTTCCTGCTGCATCAGGATCTTCTTTCCTAGGTCTTCGTTCTAGCTTAACTGCAAGCCTTTGTTGAGATTTGGATAATATTGACCTAATGAATCATTCAAGCTTAAAAAGTGTTTTCTACACATAATAGACAACTTGCCAAAGAAACAAGTTTATATTGCATCTTTAGGCATTAGTACTTGTTGCAAAAACACATCATTGGTTCCCATGTCTTCAATTGAATCTACAAAAAAATAAATCCCATAGGTGTGACAAGTGTAAAAGGGTATTTTTTTCATCAGTAAGGTGATTCCTTAGTCTCAGTGGAAGAGTGGCTGTTAAGAAGGTATTTTAATGATGGAAACAGGGAGAAAATATCTTAAAAAATATAGACGGGAAATCGGTGGCAACAAGGTATGGAGTGACGCATCCATATTTGAGATTTTTGGTTTAAATTGGAGTTCAGGAGAGAGGTACAGTTACAGCCATATGTAATGGTTTAGGGCTGCATTTCATTTGAATGATGAGAATGTCATTGGAAAGATAGATACTCAATAAATGTAATTTTTAATGCAGGTGGAGGAAGTGAGAAGACACAGCCACTGTCTGGCTTTCAGCTCAGCTGGTCCCCAGAGTCAGACCTACTACATCAGCTATGACTCCTACACAGAGAACCTCCGCTGGCAGAGGACAGCCTCAAAGGTACAAAGTGCAATTGTAGTCAGAGGCACATCTGAACATTTAAACAATTTGCTGTCATCATTGCTTCTGTCTGTACTGGTTACTAGCAGTAACTTGCTATGTGCTTTGTATGCAAGTGTAAATCTAAAGCTTCTCAAGTGCAGAATTGCCTTTTTGTGTTAGTATCTCTTCTGCTAAAGAATAATACTGGATATTGAGTTTCAAACTTATGGATGTGTACTCTGTCCACATTTCTAAAGAAAATACATCATTATCTGTGTGAATTTAAGGTTTGAATTTAGGATTAAAACAGTATGAAACTATGGATTTATGTGACTAGTAGACTATGTTTAAGCATTGCAGCTCATGCTTGTTGGTTCCAGAAATATTCTATAATTCCAATTTCATTAATATATAGTGGCAGAATCTGGTTTAGAGATGTTACAGGGTTAGGGTTAGCAGAGTGTTTCTGTGGGTCATACGGACCTATTTACACTTACATACCACCAAACAGTGATCACCATCTTGAGCAACACGTGTCTCAGTTACATGCTCAAAGGACAGTTAAGCACGTGAATGAGAGGAGTCAAAGATGAATCTATGAACTCATTTGACAAATATGAGCATTAGCCTCATAGTTGACATACTTGTTGAGTGTTGTGTAAACAGGAAAAATAATTCCAGTAACACAAAACCGGTTTTGGTGTTGTACGAGCACCTTGCTTTCGTTTTTGAAAGGCTTTTGAATGTTTCCTTTAAATGGGACCGATTCTGCTTTTCATTATTTCCTGTCACACCATTGTTACTGTTACAATATCAGAATTTATTTAATGAGTTTAGTGTGTGTACGAGTAATCCATGTGATCTAATAATAATAATAATAATAATAATAATTTTGTTTATAAAGCGCTTTCAAACAAAGTGCTGTACAGCTATTTGGAAATGAAGACATAAATAAATAAAAGTGATACGTACAAGTTAAAAACACAATAACAAGTTCAAAACATAATAAAAGTTAAAAGCAATAAAAATTAAAAAAACAAAATGGCATAGAATCAAGACATGCAGGATACGGTAAACAAGTGGGTCTTCAACTTAGCTTTAAAAACCTCCACAGAGCATGCCTGCCTAATATCTTGAGGGAGGTTGTTCCACAAAAATGGGGCACGAAAAGAAAAAGCACGCTCCCCAGTAGTCTTTTTTTTTCTGGCTCTAGGAACTTTTAAAAGGCCAGAATCCTGGGATGGGAAAGCACGGGATGGAACATAAAGGTGCAAAAGATCAGAGAGGTATGAAGGTGCCAAACCATTTAAAGCCTTGTAGGTGAGCAGCAGGACCTTATAATCTGCTCGAACCTGACAAGGTAGCCAATGAAAGGATTTCATTACAGGGTGCTCAAATTTTCCATTTTTAGTTAAAATGCGAGCAGCTGCATTTTGCACCATCTGTAAACCTAAATACTCACACAGTTTCATACCATTTTGTTTTGTTGTTGTTTTTTTCTTTAGTAAATATTCATTAAATATTCAGTAAATATTCCTAATATGGTCATCTCAGGCACAAAGATGGTTGTAAGCACAGCAGCCCCACTCACTATTCAAACTTTCTGTTTATGAGGGGTAGCCAATGGGAAGAAACTTCGCTGAAAAGCAGAGGAGCTAAAAGCGTGTGTTGAAAACAGAGGATTAAGGGCAGCACCAAGACCTATTATAATGAAAATAAGGATCATTGAAGACTTTGAGTGTATGTATGTTATGTAAAACTAGTTTAATAGAGTCAAAGAATAAAAATTAGTCTGAAATGAACTTAATGGATCCCGATTATGGCTAGTTTGATGGAAGTAACTGCAAGGCTGTTGTCTCTCTCTCTCTCTCTCTGTCTCTCTCTCGCTGTCTCTCTCTCTCTCTCTGTCTCTCTCTCTGTCTCTCTCTCTCTCTCTCAGATCGCCTCTCAGAGGGTGAACTCGGTGGACCTGTCATGCTGCAGCCTGGAGGAGCTGCCTGCTCAGCTGTTTTACAGCCAGGACCTTACCCACCTCAACCTCAAAAACAACTTCATGTCCCCTCACAAAGGTGTTCCAGCACTCACCAGGTCAGTTTCTCACATCAGCTCTCCTGCACACACCGATTCTCAGAGTACGTCTCTCCCTGTGCGTTTAATGATATGGCACGGGGAGGATCTGGTAGTAAACTGTGTGTGTGTGTGTGTGTGTGTGTGTGTGTGGTTTCGTGCATGGTTATCCATGGGTGGTGGAAGCATGATGGTTTTTGGGTGTGTGTGTGTGAGTGATTAAAAGAGAGCTGCAGCAGTGATGAGAGATTTGACGTCAGCTGTCTGGCCTCTCGGGTAGAGGGCTTCTCTGTGTTTTCCAGGTCAGATTAGGCGACGTCAGCTGCTGATGTCACGGTTTTATGAGGTTTAGCAGTCTTTCTCTGACTTTCTTTTATCTCTGGCTTCTTTTTTCCACACTACCTTCATAACAAAATATTAAGTATAATGTCTTGCAAAATTGTCTTGCACAGTTTTCCTGGTGTACAAACAAGCTTGTACAAAAGCTTGATTATGAGGTCTTGAAACCCGTTTAGTATCACGGAGGAAAAACTTTCCAGGTCTTGAATATGAATTACATTTACTTCTTAATTACTTTTCAATTGGTTCATCATGGAAGTTTTCATCAGTTTCTCTTATTTATTTCTCGCTTCTGCTATCATGTACAGCAGAAGTGGGAAAGTGAGGTTTGGTGCTTTCATGAATCACAGAGAAAGCACCAAACTTTAAAGTTTGTTTACACAGTGAGATGCAAGATCTAACATATCAGCTGAACAGATAAAACACTATTAACTCGCACTGTAAACTCATCAGGAAAACACTAATAAAATTTGCCTCGCTCTTTAGTCCCTTGCTTTATTCCGTTATAGTTTTTTTGGAGGCTGTTTTTATTTTGAATTTTTAAAAATAAAAAACGAAAAGCAGGTTTTGTTTTTATAACGTCAATTAAAAAAGAAACTCACTGACTAAAACTCAGAATAAGGTAATTGTATAATGCTTTACTCTCAGCAGGGAATCAAAAAGTTGTTTTCCCCAACTGTACTTTGCCATGGTAGTGTGCTGCTCCTGAGCTTGCTCTGTTTAAATAATCCATATAACACCACAAACTGACTGATTATCTGGAAATGCCCTTTCATTATTTCTAGAAAATCACTTAGACCTTATTGTGCAGATAAAAGCATTCCTAGTTTTTAGAGATGTTCTCACTTTACGCTGAGCATCAAAGAGACGTGTTCTCAGCAACTGAGACTTGGTCCTTGTGTCATTTTGTTATCTTGGCAGCAATTTTAAAGATATTTGACCATTCTGTAAGCTTTGATTTGCGACGTAGAGCACGAAAACTTTTCACTTTGGATAAAAATGACAACGACAGGGGTTGCACATTGTTTTTGACATGTGCGTCTTTTCAGAATTGACAGTAGTGCAGGTGTAGTCTAAAAAAGTGTTTAGTAATAGTTTTGTGCTAATGAGGACATCAGTATGAGACAGTACAATCTCTATTTTCTTAAGTTTTGGTACAAAATTTGCATAGATAAGTAAAAATGCCCTGATCCTCAAATATAGCTTACACTTCTAGCATAAACTGTCTGCAGATTGTCTTGTAAAGTGACCAGCGTTACGTTTTATGGTAAAGTGGGTAAGTAAAGTGACCAGCACTGACAAACCTATTATGTACAGTCAGAGATTAGCAGCATTCATCTGAACAGCCTCGTTTTCCTTTCTGTCTGCCTTTATTTTGGCTTCTTGCATCCATGCCTGTCAAGGCAACATGACATCAAAACCTGAAATTTGCCTGATGGCAATCTCTACACGTCATTGTTTTGGCACAAGCATATGCATATCATGCAGTGTTTTAAGGACTGTATCCTTGCTGTGGTGGGCGGGTGAGTCTAACTAAGAAGAATGTGGGCCTGGATCAGCCTTTCACTCTGATTGCTCTGTGAACTGGATTAGGAGGAGAAGAGCGCAATGAATATAAACAATATACACAAGCTTCTTACCTGAAGCACAGGCTGCATTGTTCTGTTGAAAACTTGATACTTTGTGTCCTTGAACCTTTGTATTAGCTTCTTCTGTGCTGATTTTACTTTTTTAATCTGGCAGGTGTTATGTAAGTAATAGTTGTTCACTGTGTGTGTTTTTTGTGTTTTAAAGAAGGCCAGAGTCTTATTATAGCACAGAGATGAATATCTTTGTCTCTCTTTGTCTGGCCCTGTTCCTCTTGCCCTTCCCTCCTCTCTCACACACTCTTGCTGAATACTTCTCTCTTTCTCTCCCCTTTTCTTTAGGTTTTGTAAACTGAGAAGCCTTAGTCTGTCAAATAACGCTCTGTCTGAGTTTCCTCTGGCCCTGTGTGACATCACCTCCCTCACGGAGCTAAACCTGTCTGGAAATCGTCTCTCCTCCGTGCCTGCAGAAGTAGGAACAATGCACAAGTAAGTAAATGACGATCCAAGGTTTGCAGTTTCATAAGAATGAAGCCTAAAATGGGATGTGTCCTCACTGACCTGCATTTTGCTGACAGAGACATCAGTTTGGAGTTGTTGTTGTTAGTACCATTACGGTACATCAGCGTTGATTAATCCATCTCTCTATTGAGCGAACAGCTGGCTGTGCACCAGACTTCTGTCGTAGAAATCTAGAGGTGTTGTCCAAGTGCCCATAGTACACAGTGACACTAACAGTGTCTCTGTGTGATGTGGGAGCTTGGAGTTTCTGCGCATATGCTGGCTTTTTTTTTTTTTCCTTTTGAAATTTTCTAGGAATTTCAAAAGGCAAAACACAATTTTTATGTCTAACTTGGAATCGGGGCGTTTATTTGGAAACAGTATTTTACTTTTAATGTAAAATACTCAGCTATGTTCCATAACTGAATATAAAGTAATATTTAAAAGTTCCAAATTAAGCTTGTTTATACTTACAGACAAGTCAGTACAAAAATGTCAGTCCTGTTTAGTGTTTAAAGTCTTTTCTTAACACTATATTTGCATAACATGTTTTTTACACACAGTATCTGTATTACAGTTTTTCTCAAATGTTAAAACACAAAAGCCAATCCTGTAACCCAAATGACCAGTAGTCTAAACACATTTACTAAATGTAGCCACCATATTCCAGTACCATAAACACATGTCACATGAAGACACAATTCACAAAACACAACCCTCTGTACTCATAAATCTAAACACATTTTTCCTTGCTAAAACACATGTTGCAAAACAACTCTGCTCATATTCTCAAATGAAAGCCCATGTGATGCAAAATGCTTGCCAGTCACCAATCTTTGAACACAGGGAACACACCTGGCGTCATTCACTACACACAATGACTCAAAATTGAAGACACTTGTTGCTAATGCTGTACCCACATGTAAAAGCAAGTTCAGAGTGCACAGTATGCTGAAGGTTCCAAACAAACACAATGGATGAAGGCAGAGTCAGGGGAAGAGGAATTTGATGCAGAGGAGGGAGAAGAGCTGGCCCTGGAAGAAGAGGAGCAGGCCAATGAGGAAGAGGAGAAGGCCAACATGGGAGAGGAGAAGGTCCAGGAGGGAGAGCAAGACCACCTCGCACCATCATTACGGACGAGATGCGAGCAACAGCTCAGCGACATGATGCCGCACAGTGATTGTGGTGTGTGTGTGGTGTGAATAACGTAAATAAAAAAAACTTCACACCCTGTTCATGTTTTCAAGATTACTGTTGTGTGCAATAGATTCTGTTTTTGCATTGAGTTGTGTTACAGTAGTGTACGTACATGCAGGATTTTCTATAGATTTATACTACTCATATGAAACTCACAAATCTAAATGCCTAATCCTCTGCAGAGATCTACGACGATCCGTTACTGTATAGTTTCTAAAATATGCATTGGCAGTTATGAAACAAAGAACCTTCTCACAAATTGAGCATTGTGTTTTCAATTGTTTTGCTGTAGTGTGTAATGCTGTGTATAGTGTTTACAGTTTTGACAGCTTCGAGCTGCTCTATTGGTGTGGGAGTTTGAGTTTTGCAGTGGGAAGGTGTGGTTGTGTTTATGTAGCTTTAGAGAAGGGTGTTGTGTTTGGACATTGGGGGACCTGGTGGTAACGTTTGTGACATGTGTTTTAGCATTTGAGAAAAACTGTAATTACGACTAAATGCCCTTCCCTCTGTTTGGCTCTGGCCAGCCTGCAGACTCTTCTCCTGGACGGTAACCTTCTGAGTTCACTGCCTGTGGAGCTGGGCTCTCTGGAGGGCTTGACCTACCTCGGCTTATCCTTCAATTGTTTCAGCTGTGTGCCCCCTGTCCTAGAGAAACTTGGAGGGATGGAGAGACTCTGTCTGGCAGGGAACAAGCTCTCTGTCCTGGACTTGGCTGGCCTGCAGTGGCTGTCTGCTCGCTACATAGATCTCAGGTAAAAATGTCCGCGCAGTAGCTTACATTTTTAGAATTGCCAATGACAAATACTGCAGTTCTGCATGACTCCCCTTTCATGTTTGGTGGTCTTTGAAATGGCAACAAAGGTTTAATTTAGCCTTTTGAAGTACAAAATAAAGACGGAGACGGTGAAGGAAGGGAACCTGTCGGTTAATTATTTTGGTCAGTCGTACTACGAATGCCTAACAACTTCTTCTCAGGTTCTGAAATGTGAAACGGGTCAGAGGTTAAAGTGTTTGCTTCTTCTGGTCCTTTCTTCCCTCTTCCTTTACTTCCCCCTTCTCTGTTCCTCTCTGTGCTGTATGCCTCGAACAGGCTGAACCAGCTTCAGAAGGCGACAGTGGCAGATGTGGAGCAGCTGGCCCACATTGTTCATCTGGACCTGAGGGATACAGGTCTAGACGAGCTGGATGTCAGCTCTCTCTGCAAGCTGGAGCTCCTCCGCTGTGACAGAAACACTCTTGCCCTCCTCAGAGTCTGTGGCCACGCCCTCAAGAGCCTGCATGCTGCACACAACAGTACGACCACTTAATTTTTTCTAGAGAGATATTAAATCCAGAAAGACGTTCGTGCCATAAAGAGTTGTGTTATGATTTTAGAGCTGAAGCAGCTGGAGGTGCATCCTGTTCCAGAGAATCTGACTGTGCTGGATTTATCCTGGTATAAAAACTAAGAATACTTCACTGTCCTATTTACAATCTAGAAGAACAGAACATGTGCTTGTTGTAAGCTGAGTGCTGACTCTGTTTGTTTTCCTAAAGGAACAAGCTGGGATGTGTCCCCGACTGGGTGTGGGAGAGCAGCAGACTGGAAGTGCTGGACATCAGCCATAACTGTGTCACTGAGCTGCCTGTACGGTGAGCATCGCACAGACACATGATTCTTATGCTTTTCATGAAAGAACAGGTGGGGAAATGACAAAAATCAAAGTGAGGGAAAGCAGCTTGGACGTAACAGCTGATAATAATGCATCATTGGAACTTACTTGATCTTCAATGTGCCTGTGGTAAGGTTCTTAAAATATATTAAATTACATTTAAAAAGACTTAAGAACCAAGCTTGCAAAAATTTAACTAAACTGAAGAAAGTTATTACTGAAAATAAAAACTAATGAAAAAATACAAAACTACATCTCTTTCAGGCAGTTCTTTTTTTCAAATCGTGAAACTGTATGATATTGATTGATTAATTGTATGAGGGATATCACCTAACATTTTTAGCTACAATTTAAACGTGCCCCTTAAATGTATCACATACAATAATCATAAAGTTACTGTTTAGAAAGGAGGACAGCTAAAAGGATCCACTGACTACATGTGTCTGTGTGTCTGTGCACGTTACTTTGTTTAAAACGTGGCTGTGCAGAATGAGGAGATTGTGGGTTGCAGTTTTCTTTTCATCCAAACCACATGAGTGGCTAGAGCCTTTATCACAGGAAACCAAAGATATCAAAATGATGCATTTAAATAAAGCGCCTTGAGCTTTTCTGTGAGAACCAGTTTACATTTTTGCCGATTGGAATTCTCAAAATTTGGAAGTTTTAACTTTTAAAAAAAATTGTCAGCTCCAATTTTACACCTCTTCAGGGGCCTGTGTTAGGGTTAAAACATGTTTTTAAAGTTTCTAATTAGAATTATATTAGATTAGTTATTTTGCACTTATTTGTGATGATTGCAATTATGGGTAAATATGGCATTATTGTCAGTGAATGTCTTCACACAGGTAGCAAAACAAACGTGTGTGTGTGTGTGTGTGTGTGTGTGTGTGTGTGTGTGTGTGTGTGTCTCCACATACAGAGTGGAGTAGGCAGCAGTCACAGTGTGAACACTGTGCTTTCAGCCATAATATGAGAACTGCTCATCAAGTCTGGCCTAAAATCACCACTTCATTTATTCAGACCTAGAGCAACACACCTGCCAAGTGTTAAGCAGATGGGTGAAAAACGGATGAACAGACAGATTTTCTTTCATTCGTATGATGTAATCCTGCATTCACAATCACAGTTATTTGGGTTCATTCATGCTTGATGATAGTTTCCAGCTACATGAATCTCAAGCATAGATTAATTGAATACAAAGTGAACTCATTGAACCTCCATGGGAAATCAGATGGTGCTCAGCATGGTGGTCCCACTAACAGATGTACAGCACACACACTGAGTTGGCTGTGCTGTTTGTGTTTAGGCTGCTGTCCAGTGGGAGCCTGAGAAAGCTGCTGGCAGGCTGGAACGATGTGTGTCAGCTGGATGAGAGGCTGGAGCGATCACAGCTAGAAGTCCTGGACCTCCAACACAACCATCTAACTGAGCTCCCACACAACTTGTTCATCAAAGCGCAGAGGTGGACACATCTTTTTCTTCCCTCCTTTTGTTCTTTTCTTGTGTGTTTCTTCCCATCAGCATGTATCCGTTATTTATCTTGTACTAAATTTGTACCCTCTGTTGGAAATTCCTCCCAGCCTGCGATACCTAAATGTGTCGGCCAATAAGCTGGAGAACCTCCCTGCAGCCAGCCTATCAGAGGATGCCTTCAGCAGCCTACAAGAGCTCTACGTGACCAATAACAGCTTGACTGACAAGTGCATCTCTCTTCTGACTGGACACGGCCACCTCAGAGTGCTTCACCTCGCCTACAACCAGCTGCAAACCTTCACTGCCAGGTGAAATACTGCACCTGATATAAACTGAGCTTTAAAATGTGACCATAAAGGCTTCTTTACATCTGGACATGTTAGATTTAACTGTAGGGTTCCTTTATCATTTCCGCTCCACTATCCTCACTCACTCCACCTCTAACCACCAATTCCCACATTCCTTTGCTTTTACAAGGTGTTCTATTCCTAAGTAAATGGTACACATCCTTCATCATCCTGTATAAAATCTGAGCCTTGGTGCAGGTCATGATTACTCCTTTTTACCTCCACGTCCTGCAGTAAACTAGCTCGACTGGAGCAGCTGGAGGAGCTGGATTTGAGTGGCAACAGGCTGAGAGCGGTGCCCACGACCATTCTCAACTGTCAGCGCCTGCACACGCTCTCTGCCCACTCCAACTGTATCAGCGCCTTCCCTGAAGTCCTCCAGCTGCCTGAGATTAAGGTAAATCTTAACTTAACTCTTTTTCACCTAGTAATAGGGAGGTAGCTGTAGTGTACTAATGCCACTCACTGAATTAATGCTTACCTGCCAGAAGTATTATTTGAGAGGAGGAGGTAGCTGTGGTAATGCTAATGCTGGATAGATTATCCAGCGTTACAGAACAGAAACAAAGAGAAAATAAAAGAAATGCAAAAAGAAAATTGAATTTATGCAGTTTATAAAACAAATTGGAAAAAGATGATAAATTAGACAAAAACACTTAATTTAATCTGACTCGTGTGCACATGTCAGGACTGACACTGTGTTTCTCTTCAGTGTGTTGATCTGAGCTGCAATGAGTTGACTGAGGTGACTCTGCCAGAGATCCTTCCTTCAAAACTCCAGGAGCTCGACCTCACAGGAAATCCTCGACTCAGCCTCGACCACAAGAGCCTGGAACACCTGAAGTATGACTCACTCGCATAAACACACCACCACCTGAGCTTGGGAATAAAAGAGCAACTGCCTGACCTGTCCTGTTCTCCCTCTCTCTGTAGTAATATCCGATGTCTGAGGGTGGATCCTTCACCTTCAGCTCCTTGTGTGAGTGAGAGCCAAGGAGTCCCTGCAGTCTGGAGTCATGGCTACACGGAGGCCTCTGGAGTGAAAAACAAGTCAGTCTTTCTTTGATGCTTCAGCCTTTTTTGTTTTGTTTTTTATGCCCCATCTCTGGCTTTGTGTCATTGTTCTTGTTCTAAACTGCCTCCTTCTTGCTGTTCTCAGGTTGTGTGTGGCTGCTCTGGCTCTGGACAGCTTCTGCGGCATTCATGAAGCTCTGTATGGAGTTTTTGATGGAGACAGGAATGTCGAGGTGCCTTATCTGCTGCAGTGCACCATGGGAGATGTGCTCGCAGAGGAACTTCAGAGGGGCCAGAGGCAAGAGGACTACATCATCAACACTTTCCTCACCATGCAAAGGTAAACACTGACCTCCAAACGATGTGTGATTTGGAAGGAAAACAGCCTCACCTCACTCAGGATGTTGTGTGCCCATCTCCTGCAGGAAACTGGGCACAGCAGGCCAGAGGATGGGCGGGTCAGCAGCTCTGTGTCACATCAGACATGACCCGGTAGCGTCCAGTGAGCATGGTGGCTGCTTCACTCTGAAAACTGCCAACGTTGGCAGGTGCCAGGCTGTTTTGTGCCGAGATGGCAAAGCTATGCAACTTTCACACATCCACACTGTCAAAGACGAGGCCGAGTACCAGAGGGTTCGGCAGCATAACGCTATTATCACTGAGGTAACGACACGTTTCATATGCTGCACAAAGTGCTGAAACAAGTCCATTTATCGACACCTGTGATTCTCACTTCCAGCTCCATATTTGTATTTTTGGACTCTAATAGAGTTGTTTTGCATATTTGAAACTTTAGCCATGGTTAATATGAACAGCCAGAATTTGCATGCTTATAGTATATAAATGGATAATAGAAAATAAGAAAAAAGGCAGATTTTGGCCATTTAATGGAGCTAAATATTGTCTGGCTTAAGCTGTTCTCTGTCTTAAACCACACCAGTTTTTGGACTACTGATGGGGCGAATCTATTCACAGACTGTTTTGTAATGTTTTTTAAAATAACTGACAGTAAACTGTATTCAATTCATTTAGTTTGGTGAGACCAACAATATAGAGCACACAAATACTGAATCTAAACAGACAAAAAGAAAAATTAACTTTGGAACAAGAGAATATTGGTTTTGTTTTACAGCTTGTTACTGAAACAGTCAGCAGTCCGTTTTCAACCCTACAAAACCATAAATAAATGTCATTATTGTCGAGTTTTTTCCGGGGGGGAAATACAAATGCTTCTGTTTGTCCTTTTCCTCCCTGCAGGATAACAAAGTGAGCGGCGTAACAGACTCCACCAGGATTATGGGTTACTCCTTCCTCTGCCCATCAGTGACACCTCACCCCCATGTTTCCACGGTGGCGCTTACCCCGCAGGACGAGTTTTTTCTCCTGGGCAGCCGGAGACTGTGGGACATGTTGTCGCCCAGTGAGGCGGTGGAGGCGGTAAGGAACTTACCAGATGCTCTGGCTGCTGCAAAGAAGCTGGTGACTCTGGCTCAGAGCTACGGCTGCTCTGATAGCCTCAGTGCCGTCATTGTGAAGCTCAGCATCACTGAAGAATGCTGCTGCTTCTGCGAGCCGCCACCGCCACCACCCAGCCCTGGCCCGGCAACTCAGCCCGGTTTACATCCTTATTCGGGAAGCAGTGATGGCAGCATTCCGCTGCCACAGCCGCCGCCCACCTCCTCAGCAACAGTGAGTGAGTTGAGCAGCGAGTTCAGCACATCTGAGATGAGCAGCGAGGTGGGATCAACGGCGTCCTCGGAGGAACCGCTGCCGCAGGCTGAACCCCCAACCTCTCACCCGAACCTCCCGGGGCGAGCTGGCACGCACAGGCCCGCCTGTAGGGGGAGCAGCTTCCACAGGCAGTTCTCTGGAGCACTGTCTGATAACGGGCTTGACAGCGAGGACGAGGAGCCCATCGCTGGTGTCTTCTCCAACGGTAGCCGTGTGGAGGTGGAAGCTGACGTCCACTGTCTCTTACGACACAACTGTGCTCAGTCTCAGCAAAGCACAGACAGCCCTCCCCCTGTCACGCTGCAGAGTGAGTCTTTGCCTCTGGCCTTCCCTTCCCCATCTGCCTCCCCCGTCCCGCCCTCCTCTCCCTACCTCGGTGGGGAGGCTCGGTCAGGAACTCTGGGCCGGAAGGCTCGAGGTAATGGCTCTGTGGCCTGTCAAGGCAGGAACCAGGACCTCATTGAGGAGGCTGCCGATGCTCCTGTCAAGAAGCAGGGGGGCTACTTCAACGCCCCTGCCCAGCCAGACCCCGATGATCAGCTCATCATTCCCCCGGAGCTGGAAGAAGAAGTCCGGCAGATCATCCAGCAACAGCAACAGCAGCTACAGACACACAGCCAGCAAGCACACAACTACCAGAATCCTGCAGACTACTTCCTCACACCCCTCTGACAGCTGCTCTCCACAACTGGAGTCAGTCTGTTTCACACAAGACCACAGAGTCTGTGAACGAGCTCAGCATTAAGTTCACTCAAGACCTCAGAATACTCTGACCCGGCTTTGACACTGTTTCCTTACAGCTTTTGTTTTGTTTACTTCACCTTGAAACCAATGAAACTTTTCTAACACTCATGTTGATGAAATGTTCACCTGTAAATTCATTTGTTCCACATCTTTGATTTGAAGCACTTTGCTTTGTGTTAGCCTCATTGATTTTATGTTCACTGGTACTTAGAGTCGGACCTGTCTGTTTTTGTCTTAGAGCAGACTGTTTCTCTCCTTGCTCGCCATGGCTGATGGCCTTACAGTTACTGGGGTTAGCAAAACGGTTGGACTAACTCCCTTAGGAGTTGAATACTTTTAAGTGACCTCGTCACTGAAGCGTGCTAATGTTCTCTGAGAGAAAAGATGATTATTTGTGAAGGCTGATATTCCAGATGTTTGTTTTTCGGGGTGTGCAGAGTCTAGTGGTGCTGCAGTGGCTACATGCTGATCAGTGGTTGACAGCTTAATGAATGTTCTCAAAACAGTGTTACAGTTTTCAGCAAACCGCACAAGAGAGCTACTTTTGCTATATAATAAAGTTTTCAGATAACCAAAACATGTCGGACTTGGGTTTATCTGTTAAAATCTTGCTCATTCAGAACCATCCACACAGTATCACTTTTATGTTTTTATGTAATAAGATTAAAACACATCTGCTTCTCGAACTTCCGGTTGTCACCTGCATACAGTCCACACATGCTCACTCATTTCTTTTAATTAATTTAACGTGTGTATGTGTATAGCTGCACTGAGAAGGTGAAATGATTGTATTTCCAGAATTCAACTTGTAGTGCATTTCTTCTACAAGCCTTATTCACCTAATTTCTCTCTCTCACACAAACATACACACACACACACACACACACACACACTTACAGTTAGGGCAGGCCAATATGGCCAAAAATATTTATCATGATATATATTTGAAAATTTGCGATAACGATATAACTGACTACATTGACGCGAGGCAAAATACTTTACAACTCCACAACTTTATTAGTGCAAAAAAAACCCCATCAATGTATTTTCACTTAATCAAGCAGCTGTTTTTTTTTATGTGCATTTAAAGCTATATAAAAATGTATCAGTGCAAATGCAAATTCCTTGCTGACTAAAGGCATTTCCAGTGGAAATTGGCTGACATATCCTGAGCATAACAATGTATAATATCCACAAAACTTAAAGTCACAATACGGTAATATTATGTTGAAGCACAGTACATATTACTCCGCCGAGGCTCCTGTCTACGGTAGCTGTAATGTAGTGATGTGCGATACCACTGATTTCCTTTCCGATCCCTAACCCTTCTTTTCCGATAACGACGGCCCGCTTGCATGTTCTACTGAAAATTGTGCTTTGGTGAGTATCTGACGGACGAAAGCCAAACCAGTTCCACACCACTGAAGTTTCAGCATTTTTACAAACAAATTCTGGTTCATCCGTTTCATTCAACGATCTGCTTCCGCCCTTCTCATTCTCCGTCGCCACCATGCTTTTTCCGCCATGTGCGTATGAAAACAAAGGCACTGCGCATGCGCGTTTTACCCATATTCTATCGCGATCTTTCATTTTATCATTGCCTAACATTATACCGGTATTACCGTGAACGGTATTATATGGCCCAGCCCTACTTGCAATGCTTTTATATTCATTTTCTTACATTTACACACCGATGCATTGGGGTCACTCAGGATTCAGTATCTTGCCCAAGGATACATGGTCACCGTGTATTTGAAGATTAAGTCAATAATTGTCTAGAGGTGAAATGACTTTTACTGTTGTCTACCACATTTTTTCCTTCATTTTTAAAGATGGAAAATGCTCACGATTTTATTAGATATATAATTTAGATATTTAATTGTTAATAGCTTTATATATATTTTTTTTCATCACGTCCCTTTGGTGACAACACAGGAAATTGGAGCAGGAGAACATTTGCTTGTCCATCAGTTTCCTGTCAGCTAATTATTTCAGTCTGATATTTAAAATAAGTTATCTTCAGCCTTATTATTATTATTATCATCATTATTATTATCTTAAAACAGGTATGTTGGCAGAGCTGAGCAACCAGAATATCCAAACTTAAAAGAGCATAACCAAAAGAAGAAATTTGTTAGTGCTGCTGTGATGATCAGGCTGTCTAAAATGGTAAATTTAGAAGTCAGGTCATTTTATCACTCTGGGGAATTTTGACAAGTTTGTGTTGTCAGCGCAGTTACATCACTGCTGTCCTTTTGTATGTGTGCGCTCCACTGTGTGACAGCAGTGATGTCATGGCTGGCACAGAACAGGGGAACACAAACAGCAGAACAGGCGCTCAGACTTCTGTTGCCCCCTAATGACAGTCGATCCAGCTTTTAAATGGAATCATAGTCTGTTTAATTACAGTAGATAAAATGCTGCAAACTGGTAGAAAAAAAAAACATTAAGCAGTGTACATGTTACTATTAGAAAACTATCTCCAACAGTAAAACAGGCCATTTGAAGATTTACTCAGCGATTTAACTTACACAAGCCGGTCATGTTCAGCATTACCTGAGATAACTGACACATTTGAGAACAAAGTTACATTTGGATAGAAGATTTTTTTTTTTTTTTTTTAAAAGACACATACAAAAACTTCTACATAAAAATTGACAAAAATGAGAGGGAATGTGCATAAAAAGCCAACATAATACATTTCATTTTCTGAGCTAACTAACAATATGTGGGGCTGATGAATGATGGCTGAGTCTTCACTTTATTTTCTAGTTCTCTCCATAAGTGGAAAAGCTTTAATATTCATCCATGTATTACAGTGCCTGAGGGAACGACATTAAATTCACTAAGTACTAGGCAGGTTTAGTTGTCATACATTAGTTTTAGTGTTCAACTGTACTGTTTTAATCCCAAATGTATTCTAGCTATGCAAGATTTTTCTTTTTTTTTTTATCCAACTAAGCCACAGCAGCACATTAGTGCTACCTCACTGTACTGTTTATGTCCCCTGATCCACAGTCACTTTTGGGCAGTAACACAGAAGTAGTTTATACTACAAAGTAGCTGTGTCCATGTGGAGACGATGAAGAGTTGTAAGTTTAAATGTTTCCTGTGATCCGTCTGTCAGTCTTACACATTTGGAGCCAATCCTCTTTGAATCAGTTCAGATGTCATTGTAGCAGAAACTAAAGTGTCCCCTTAACCACAGTACACAAGTCTCCCTCACACAGATGTGGTCTCGGCCCACAGCGGAGCCCTCTGTGGGTTGTTCCGATCCTGCTTTTTCTCCTCTTCCCGCCGCTTTTGTTCCTGTAGGTAACGCTTCACGTGCTGAATGGTCTGGAAAGTGAGCACTGTGCCAGCAATGTACAGAATGGCGGTGATGAGTCCGAACAGAGCCACAGCTGCATCGGCCCCACTCACGTTACAGTTCATCCAGGTGTAGCCGTTCCGCGAATACAGAATCTCCCGCTGCTTGCACACATCTGTGGAGTTGACTTTGATCATGAAGTGCAGGTAGAGGCCGACAGCCACCACATACACCACTGCGCCCACCGCCTGAAAGACCAGCGCTCCAAACAGGAGCTTTCGCGACATCCGGTGGGGGGGTTTGTTCCCAGACACCACAAACAGCAGTGAGACTATTCCAAAGGTGAGGCTGAAGGGGATGCCGCCATAGATGCTTGGTGCCCTCATTTGGTTATACTGCATGTCTAGTTCTCGTAGCTTCTGCAGCTCAGTACCCTCAAAGTTGATGTTGGAGTTGAGGTTGAAGCCGCCCATGCTGGCTGCCGAGGACATTCCCGACGTAACCATCTGAGCTGCGACCACACAGATGAGGACCAGGGCGTTGGTCAGCACAGCGCAGATCAGGATGATACCTTTGTCAGCACACAGAACAGGCATTTGAGTTCATTTTACAGAAAAATCAATCTTTCATACTTGCTTTTATTCTTCTTCTTACTTGTACTTCTAGTTATTGACATTTGAACTTTTTAGCTTCCTGATTTTTTCTCCCGAGTACTGAAATTTTTGATCTAAAATCAATAAGCTGTTATGCATCAAATGGGCTTCAGAGAACTATAATGGTGGCACTTAGGTCTCAAGTCAAATAAAGTCTAACTTCAGCTGTACATTTGAGGTCTTTATTAGTGTTCTCACAGGAGAAAACTAATCTGTGAGGCTCTGATTTCAAGTTCCCAGCTTCCCAGAATAGTGTTCCTCTGCCTAACCTCTGAAAACAAAGTTGAGTAAACACATGAAAACCGGTCAGTGCAGTTTTCATAGAAAGAATGAAGTACACTGAAACTCAAGGCCGCCATTAGACGCTACAGTTTTATTTCACACATACAGTACTGTGCAGAGCTCTTGAGCAACTCCTCATTTCGTCATACTTTGCTTCCAAGAAGCCAGACTTTCTCTGAATGTTTAACCTGGCATCCACATACGTGGACATCACACTTTGGGTTGTCTCGACCAAAATACTAAATTTTGCTCTACAAGGGCCTGATATCCACATACGGGGACGTTATACTATGAATGTCCTGATATGTGGATCTCATTTTTCTCAGAAAAAAAAAAAAAAATCACGTCATTCTTTGTTCAGGTCTTAGGAGGTTAAAGTGCTCTTGGGCAATAGTTTCCAGGGGCTTTCGGAAAGTATTTCAAAGTTGTTGGTTTTGGGGGTGGGGGGGTTAAGTTGGACATTAACATACCACAGGAATGCTTTTTATAGAAAGAAACCATTTCTTTAGTTCAATCTATTACAAATTTGGTTACAATTTTACAGACATATAATAGTATATAATAGTATATAATAGTCAATATTTGTGCTCAACAAAATATTGACTTTCAAGCTCATTAGATTTGTACAAACTGGTTTCGTCTTATATACTGTATTTCCATATACACTTCTGGACATGTTTCAATAAATCACTGTTGTTTTTTCCAAGCAAACTATAAAGAGTTGAGGCTTTTGCACAGTACTGGACATCCTGACCTACCTCTTCTGGAGCAAATGTAGTTCCATTTGGAGTCACTGTGATTCACTCGTTCCCGTGCATGACTTGGATGTGAGTCAGCTTCTCGGGGGTAATATGGGGGTGATGAGGAGGACCTGAAAAAGATAACAATGAAGGAAATCATCAACCAACTAATCTGAAACACTGACAGAAAGGCCAATGAGACAGGAACATGTGTTTTTAGCCTTTTTCCGCCTGAGTCCATTTTTCAGACATTTTAAATGTCATAACAAAATTATAAACATGGTTAACTGCAGAAATAGAATATTTTCCCTACTGACAAAATGAATTTAAAACAAGGTGCTTTTAATGCTGTTTTGGAGCTTTCAACAGACCTTTCTACAGCATGTAGTTTCCTCATTTAATTTAATTTCAATTCAGTTTTATTTATACACCCCCAATTCACAACAACAGTTGCTCCAAAGTGCTTTATATTGTTAGGTAGACCCTACAATAATACATGCAGAGAAAAACGCAACAACCATATGACCCCCCTATGAGAAAGCACTTTGGCGACAGTGGGAAGGAAAACTCCCTTTTAATAGGAAGAAACTTTGAGCAGAACTAGACTCAGGGATGTCAGCCAGGTACCAAATTTCCTTCCGAGCTGCTTCTGAGAACAAGACTAATTGTTAATAATTATTGTTATTTTTTAATAGTCTCCAAGTATAACAATAATATAAATCTTTTCTATACTAAAATAGAGTGAATCACAATTTGACAACTACTGTGAAAAGGCAGTAATTAGAAAGATAAGTGAGAAACAATGGTAAAACACATCACAGCAGCCCTGCCCTGCAGCCTGGATCCTCACCAGTTTGCCTACAGAGCAAACCGGTCCACAGAAGACGCTGTAGCCACAGCACTCCATGCTGCCGTAACACAACTGGAAGAGCATGGGAGCTATGTGCGAATGCTTTTCGTGGATTACTGCTCAGCTTTTAACGTCATCCTTCCACACAAACTGGTGGCCAAGCTATAAGACCTGGGGCTTCTTTACAACACCTGCATGTGGATCAACAGCTTCCTCTCGGGCCGTAGACAGAGAGTCAGAGTTGGCCATCACACATCCTCAGCCCTAAATCTCAGCACTGGCTCACCCCAGGGCTGTGTGCTTAGTCCACTGCTCTACTCTCTCTACACACACGACTGCACTCCTCTCCACCAGAGCAACCTCTTTGTGAAATTTGCAGACGACACCACCGTGGTGGGGCTCATTTCCAGGGATGACGAGTCTGCATACAGAGACAAGGTGGAGCAGCTGTCATTATCGTGTAAGGCCAATAACCTCCTCCTCAACACTTCAAAAACCAAAGAACTCATAATAGACTTCAGAAGGAAAAAGGCAGAGACCCAACCACTATTCATTAATAGGGACTGTGTAGAAAGGGTGGCAAGCTTCCGCTTCCTGGGAGTCAACATAGAGGAGAACCTTTCCTGGAGTGCGAACACCTCCGAGCTGCTGAGAAAGGCCCAACAGAGACTGTACTTCCTGAGAATTCTCAGAAGGAATAACATCATACAGAGACTGCTGGTGTCCTTCTACAGAGCCACCATTGAGAGTGTTCTAACCTGTTGCATATGCATCTGGTACACTAGCTGCACAGTGGCTCAGAGGAAAGCACTCCAAGGGATCATTAACACCGCCCAAAAGATCACTGGCTGCCCTTTCCCCACACTGGAAGATTTACACCCGCTGTCTTAAAAAAGCCCAAAACATCATAAAAGACACCTCACATCCTGGCCACTCCCTGTTTGAACTGTTGCCCTCAGGCAGACGGTACAGAGCAATCAGTGTAAGGACTAATAGGCTCAAACAGCTTTTATCCAACTGCAACAAAAAAAAAAAAAAATACTGCTACAAAAAAAATGCCAATCACGCCACTCTTGTATTAATCTGTGTGCTGACTGAAGCATGTATGTGGGAATGTATGTGAATGTTTGTTGATACTTCTTATTAGCACTTTAAGTATTCCATTTATTTTATTATTGAATTTTGTTTTATTTATATGTTGATATCGTTAGGGATGATGCAATGATCGGGGACCATTTTTAATTTCGTTGTACCTGTGACAATGACAATAAAGATTCTGAAAACAAGTCCTGATACACTGCCAAATATGAACTCTGGATTCAGTACTGGAATTCAGATTTTTATGGCACCAGTGGACAAAGTACTCAGAAAAAAAAAAAAGGAACAAAGCAATATAACAATAATGAATTACAAGTCAGTGTTCCTCTGAAAACCTTACATCTCTGAGGCTTGAACCATGAGTAAATTGGGGATTGCTTTACTAATACAATAATATACTGTAATGAAACCAGCAAGTGAGAATTGAGAGCAGCATTGGGTTGTACTCTGATGTAACCAGAAGCAAAAGATTCATCAATTATAACAAGACTGCAAACTCTAACTCACAGTAGAGCCCATAGGGATTAATAAAGTCTGGTCCATGACCAAAAGAAAAATTCTTTCAAGTTCTTGGACTGGGCTCAACAAAGTTTGGAAAAGTGGGTTAAAGTCATTTTAAACAAAACGTTTCCAAACTTCAGAATGAACACGTCTAAGCTTGTCCAGTTTCCTATTAAGGTCAGTTTGAATGTTTCTGAGCTGGTTATAAAAAAAACAACAACAAAAAAAAACAAAAACGTTTTTATGATTTTTTTTGTTGTTGTTAAATATTTGTGCAGACGTACAACAAAATATCAATCCTCTGTTGCTTCTGGGGCTCCCCTTGCCACATTCATAGTGGTAGAAGTAGAAAAGACTGAGGGCAGCTGCAACTTTTTCTACAGTGTCCTTCATTACTCACAGGCTACATGTTATCTTTTGATGAAAAGACATGTAAATAATTGTGCTAACAGTACAGCTTACATTTTTTCACTAATAAGGACAAGACTACAACATTCATTTTGACGCAAGAAGTCTGAGGGTCACAATTGTAACGCTTAACCCCCCCAAAAAAAACAAACATTAAACAAGTGAATAATCAAATTATTACAATAACATCTCATAATTTAATTTAAATGGACATCTTTACATGTCTATTCAAAAGCAAAAGAGTCAAAGGGATATTTTCTGTCTGTACAAATACAAGAATTATTATGAAAATGTCTTTTTTTTTGTTTAAGAATTTCCCAAGTGCTGTTAAAAAGAGCAAGGAATTTTGAAAGAGTTTTTCCAAACATCCTGGTTTTATTTGGAACACTTGCAATATTTTAAATAGAAATACAGAAAGATTTATTTCACAAAAATACAAAACGTACCAGGATCAAAATTATTAGCTCCCCTTGGTACTATCAGTCATTTCAGTCATTTCCTTTTTGCTAGATAACAGCATGCAGTTGTTTGTAGTAGTCTAAGGAGCTTGGAAAGAAAAGCATCTGGACTTCTTTAAGTTGCTTGAAGACGTTTCACCTCTCATCCGAGAAGCTTCTTCAGTCTGCTGAGCCATCCCAGCTCATTCTTTATTGGTGAATCTCTCAAGCTCTTCCAGATTTGTTGGTCTTCAGTTCACCACACAGATTTTCAATTAGATTCAACTCAGGGCTTTATGCAGGCCAGTCAGTAACATTCACTTGAGTCTTCCGGAGGTAGATCTTCACAGTAGTGGGTCGATGTTGTGTTAGAGAACAAAGCCACGACCCAGATCCAGTTTTGTTGATGTTTGAGGATTTCTTTGGAAATTTTCATTATATCCTTCTTTCCTCATGATTCCTTCCACCTTGACTAGACTCCCAGTTCCAGATGCACCGAAGCATCCCCACAGCTTAACACTTGCACCACTGTGATTCTTTGGGTTTTATGCCATCTTTATCTTTCTTTCATCAGGTTTCCCCAGCATACTTCAGTCTGGCTTAAAGGTGTATCTTCTGCAGAAGTTTAGTTTTTCTTGATCTGCAACCTGCCAGTCCATTCCGCTGCAGGGTTCTACTGATCGTCTTCTTTGAGCTTAAAATTCCCAGCTTGGTCTTTACTAGTCTTTTACTAGTGTTGGCAGTTGTTCCGAGCCCTTCACACAGATCTCTCACTATTTTTTCTTCCAGAGTCTTTGAAGTCACTCACTTCATACCTCTGCCAGGCTTGTTCTGTACTGTGTGGCTCTCTCTGAATTTCATATTTTTCACTGCATTCTTGACACTTGGAAACACTGTGATAACTTTGTAAATCCATCTGCTCCTTACTGAACATTCACTTTTTTCCCCTCAAGTTTAAACTGATTTCTTTTGTTTTTTGCACTATGCTTACAACTCACACTCTGGCTGAAGTTTAAAGTGGACAGTAAGTCTCAGTTTTAATGATTTTATATGTTTTGAGAATTATACAGTTAAAGCACATCATTGCACAGCAGAGGTTTGTGCTGCAGTTCAAAGGTCAGTGTTTCAGGGGGCAAACAATATTGACCCTGGTTATTGTTGTTTTGTTTCTTGAGATAATTATGTGACCGTGTGTCACAAATAGGTATAATCTATGCTTTCTCAAGAAATCTAGTATGTTTAAAAATGCTGTGTTGAAAATTCACTCCATTAAAAAAAAAAAAAACACTGATAGAGGAGGGTTAATAATGTTATCCTCATCTGTATGTTATATTGCTTGATAAATATGGAGCGAGAGTGACATTTATTTTGTGTATGTCAGTATGTAGGCTGATACTGTTTTAACACATGTAAAACGTGATGTTTGATACAAACAAGTATTTTAATTTTTAAATGTCAATACAGACAAACAAGGTGTCCCTGATATGCCGTCCATGTTTACAATCTTTTACCCAGCAACACCTATGTCAACATGGTTATTCTCTAAAGTACTACTGATGGAGATTTAAATCCAGATTTAGGGAGGAAAAAAACACTGTGCATTCAAAAAGCATCTCCCTTATCTGAAAACTTGTTTTGTCCTTGGGAATTTCTGCAGAAATGAAGTACCTGCGCTTCTTCCACGGTCAGAGAGAATCCTAATGAGGGTGTGCGGAATAAGTGTATTTAGTTTCTGATCTGAGGAATTACATGGTGAGACAACTGCCCCAGTCGCCCTCACTTCACAGTCTGGGTTTAAAACAACGGTGAACGCAGTGCGCACCTGTTGGATGGTGTTGACCGGTCGCCATTGTGCTGCCGGTGGTCTCCGTTCCTCTCCCGGTGCCCCCGGTTTGATCGCGGCTGCTGGCTCATTCCTGCTGACGGAAAGTGGCACACTTAAACACAAAAACGACGTTTGAAAAGCACGAAAACTGTCCCGCATACTACAGGATGAAACGTATGACTCTAGAGGTTTTTATTTATCTTCTTTAACAGGAAAAAGAAAAGAACAAAAAGAAAACGCTTTAATGTTTTAGCTCCTGTTGGCATGGAAATATAGCCTACAACTGACGTAGAGTCCCCCCAAAGTGAAAATTATGAAAACTAGGCTGAGAAAGCGTGTAATTTTACATGAAAGCTTAAATTTCCCGTCAAGCACCCGAAGAGCAGGTACTACTTCCAAACCAAAGCCAAGCTTGTGCGATACGTCAGCAAAGTAGCCAAAATGTCTGATTCAATTAGCGTTATCAAAGACAAACTTACTGTAATGTCGATAAAAAACACTTCAGACTGAAACAGCATTACTGAATCCAAATATAGTTATTCTGTCTGCTGTCAGAATCCAGGTAGCAACAACTCCACCCTACGAGGCGGAAGAGGAACTAACAGGTGAACAGAAGAGTTTCTGGTATGAGGTCAAAGCTACTACGAGCTTCGTGCGCCGTCAGTCCCGTCTCTCACGCCACAGAAGCCTCTGTTTACTCACTGTTTGAGGGGGTGTTGTTGGCCTTTCATTACCAGCACGCTGCAGCGGTGACGTCGAGCGGCACACCATTGGCCAAAAGCTGTCGTCTCCATCTACGTGTACGTACGTAGATCTGCCAGAAGGGGGCACTAAACGATCTGTTTTTACACTGCACAAGATATCAGACTATACATTATAATGCACAAAAAAGAAATAAAGGCACTTTTGCAACAGTTATTTACACAGTTTGAATTAAGCGTAGACTATGTGGGCAATTTAACTTTGCTTACCATTTAAAAATATCACTGTGTTCTCACACACCATTGTTTTCATCATCTTTTAGTAATAAAACATTTAAAAATAAATAGAAAATCAGAAAGTGTCATATTGTGGCCCTAAAATGTGGTGTGTGCGTTCTGATTTCTTGATTTTTCTCCTAATATCTTCATTTTACACCTAAAATAATAATTCAAACTTTAGCATTTATTGTTTCAGGCTTTGACACGGGTATAACCTTAGTACGAGGTTTCAAGAATGATCATCAAGCACCAATGAAGCTCTAACTCAGTTGCATTTCCAGCTGAGCAAGTGTGAAAGAATTCAAAGAATTTAGTTAGTGGCCAGAGGACTGTTTTTAACACAGTGTTGTCTCTGAATTTGCCTCACCTGCTGTAATTGAATTGAAAGCCTTGACAACCTCTTTTCATATCTTAATAATAGGATGCTTTTTATCACACATGATTGAGTATCACATACACGCACACACTCAGACACACATCTTCTTTATGCACCATTTTCTATTTGTGGTTTGTTTAGTTTTTGTCTAATTGTTTGGTTTTATCATGTTTTCTGTCCTGCATTTTCATTTTCAGCATGAAAGGGTTCAGTGGCCAGCTACATGCTGACAGCACCAGGTCATTTTTCATAGGCCTGAAGGTCATCCAGGTTCCCATATGAACAAAGCCTCAATTAGTCATGGTAAGATGGCTGTTTTGAATCACAGTTTCAAAACATCTGCACTTCATATGATTGAACAGTGTCCACATGTCCGTATCAAGAATACCAATTTTGCAGCAGTGCGTGAGTTGATGCTGGTGGAGCAGTTTCAGAGTTTTTCCTAATATACAGTGTTGGGAAGGTTACTTTTAAAATGTATTCCATTACAGAATACAGAATACATGCCCCAAAATGTATTCTGTAACGTATTCAGTTACGTTACTCAATGACAGTAACGTATTCTGAATACTTTGGATTTCTTAATATATTATCATGCTTTTTACAACAACATGAATGTCCTATTGCTGTGTGATTTATTAGTATTACTGAAGATCCGCGACTCCGAACTGTAGTAAAGGGACCTCTGACTAATACGGCGGGGTCCCTGTCGGCTCGTAGCCGAAAAATAGCTTTACTTTGTTGTCTGGGTCAACTTTTCTTGCGAGAGACAGAGAGAGGCGTTGAAAGACTGCTGCAACGGAGCTTATTGTTTCAGAGGAAAACACGAACACGGTGTACAGTCGAGTCTTAACAGCTTACTTACAACTGGGCTCGTCAGGCACTCTTCTTGGCTGCAGTGGTTATTATTATATTTACATGCTTCCAGCTCCCGTTTTTCCTCGACGACAGCTCGTACCTTTTTCTCCCTCCTCGCGCTCACAGACACATAACGTGTATGGCAGTCCATTCTCCCTGCAGCACGGACTACACTGCCCATGATGCTACATTCTTTAGAGCTATGCTTGTAGCATTCTGCCTGTTAGCTTAGCACAACAACAACAACAACGAAAAGGCGCTCTCTCGCCCAGGAAACACACAGTCGCAGAGAGAGAGAGAGCGTCGCCCTGTAACCATGGCAACCGTAACGCTGCCGCCTGGAACTACAGAACGTAGCTGTCAAACAAAACCCAAACAGTCCTGACCCGCGACAGAATGAAACAGGAAAGTACTGCAGTGTATTCCATTTATTTCAACAAAGTAACTGTATTCTGAATACCACCTTTTTAAACGGTAACTGTAACGGAATACAGTTACTCATATTTTGTATTCTAAATACATAACGGCGGTACATGTATTCCGTTACTCCCCAACACTGCTAATATATATAAGTAGCTTTATCAAGCATGACATCAGATTCCCCTGAAAAGGCAGTTAACAAATCTGCTTCCACGTGCAAAAGAACCAGATGAAAGTTTTAACTCTTTATCTCCACAGGGAGTGTCAATAACAGGGAAGACTGGATCAACACACAATTACTATCCTGCATGATTGTAGTGATTCACAGTTTCTCATTTTTTCCAGTGTCTTGCCTCTGAGTTGGTGTCATGTTTGCTTGTGAAACAGGTGGAGTAGTGACAGGTCATGGAAAGAACAGAGTCAGACCCAGCTGCTGGCACATTTAGTAGCTGTTTATAATGCATTTCCAGTGAAATACATTCATTTCATCATGGGTGTGACAGCCCTTTGCCTTGGCCAGGCCTTCTGTGTTTTCCTCTGTTCCTTTGTGTTGTCTTGCAGGTTCCTGGTAGGCGGGGTTAATCAGTGTAACTGGGAACAACTGGCCAGTCTCCCTGGAGCACTTGTGAGCTGGGTGCTCTTGACTTTTTTCTTCATTGAAGCCAGTAACAGGGTATTTGTTTGGTTGGCTTTGCCTTGATTGTTTAAGGTTTTATATTTTACAACACTAATAATACTTATAATCAGTGTTGGTCAAGTTACTTGAAAAAAGTCATTAGTAACTAATTGCTGATTACTTCCCCAAAAAAGTAATCCTGTTACTTTACTGATTACTTATTTTCAAAAGTAATTAATTACTTAGTTACTTAATTACTTTTTAAAAACACAATTTACAACCTGAATAGGTGATAAAGCAATAGATGTTTCAGCCCAATTCTACTTTTTCTACATAATCCATCATACAAAAAGGTAATCAAATGGAAAAGACCCTTTTTAAAACTTGTTTTATTAGTTTTAATCTTTTAACTTTATGCATCAAGCAAAAATTTAATTATATGCAACATTCTCTGACTGGAAGAAATTTGTTTAATATTTAAACCTATTTTCTGCACATTCCAGCACATAAAATATATATTTTTTGTGTTTACACTCACTCTTTCAAATGGATGTAAAAGTAAAACACAGCAGAAAATAAATAAAGTCAAAGACTAGCGGTCCTTTTGCTCTATTTTCACCTGTAAAGTAGGAGTGGGGTAGGCGGAGGTTTAGCCTTACCCAAACAAAGAAGACTAGAATAGAATAGAATAGAATCAATTCCTTGGGGAGGTCCCCTTAGGGAGATTATGTTTCAGAAATTGACTATGCAATTGTATATGATGACTGCTTATGGGCTAAAAAGCAGAACCTGCAAAATAACCTAAATTTAGTTTAGAGGGAAACAAACAGGGGCAAGTGTAATATTTATAAAAGTGTGACCTAAATGCTAAATTTACTGTTCTTATATGGTGCTTTTCTACTCCATGAGCACTCAAAGCACTTTGAAAAACTTACCTCATTTGCACAAGCACTTTTGTCTACACACATTCATTCATGCACTGGAGAGCAAGTTAGGGGTTAGTTTCTGGCCCAAGGATATTTGGCATGTAGACTAGAGCAGACAGGGATCGAACCACCTTAAGGTTAGTAAGTAACCTTCTCTACCACCTGAGTGCAGGGGCAGATCTAGAAGGGTAGCATGGGGTGGCAAGTGCCACTGGCACACATAATTTGTGCGCCATCTTATTGTTCTCTCATTTTAGTTTGAGTAATATTTTTAAATGGTTGTATAAAATTTAAAAAAAAAACGGGAGGTTGTATTGGCTGCATTTCTGGATAAATAGTTATACATGTTCACAAAATGTGTGCATAAGTTTTCGAAATGTACAATTTGTATTTGCATTTCAAGTTATAAAAATAATTTACTCAACATATCTGTGTGTGTATGTGTGTGTGTGTGTGGGGGGGGGGGTTACAGAAAAAAAAAACTACTACTGGGATTTTAAGTTTTTTGTGTGATTTCAGATTCGTTGTGTTAATACAGTATGTCAATGAAAGAACAAGTAAATTCACACACGTGAGGTTGAGCTTAAAAGAATGATACGAAGGCAAGGGGAAAAAATAAAATGAAACAAGTGAAATACAAATGTAAAATCAAAAGGAGTCAAAAATGGACAGTTATATTTTGGACCTGAGAGGGTTAATCCAACAAATCGTGAAAAATTAGGTTTACATTTTTATTCATGACTGTACAGATTTCTGAAATTTTGTGTAAGTTAAGCAACAATCTGTTTTTTTTCTAACAAAAAACAGTGAAAGTTAGACTTGTGTTTGTAAATAAACCGCCCCATGTTGTGTAGCTTTCTGGATTTTATACTTATTGGGCTACATGTTTATTTATTATACCGGCTATACAGCACATAACATCGCATGTTTTATGCAACTAAAGTGTTTAATTATGTTGGCTACAGAAAATAATTGAGTTATAGACTATATTTATATGAAAAAAAAACACGTGTATACTTACTGCATTTGAATCATTTTAACCATATGTAACAAGCTGCATATGTGTTTGGTAAAAAAAAAAAAAAGGCTTTGATTTTGCCACCCCATTTGATTTCTTTGCCACCCTCATGCCACCCTAAGAAAATTTCTCTGGGTCCGCCCCTGCCTGAGTGACAAACACTGGAATTTTAAATGAGGAGGAATAAGCAATGCATCTACAAAGGAATCATAGCACTTCACTACTTGTTTTTCATACATTAGTTTGTGTTGCTCCTGACAGAATGCTGGTTATTGCTGAAGCATACTGGCTGGGACTTTGTGTAAAAATTATAGTAGATATTTTAGTACATGACCCTGCCATTGCCTTGTCATAATAGGTTGTCCTGTGCAGTATAACTGCTTCACATCCTACTGACCTCATGAATGCAAACTTAATTATACAGAACCGTGAATGTACTTTTACCAATAAATGTAGTTCATAGTCTAGATTTAGAAAGCCTGTAAAGATCTATGTTCTTTATGCAGATCTGTTTGTACTAATGGGAAGCAAGGGAACTGAAAAAAAGGAGGGAGGGTGCGGCACTACAACGAGAACGAACAGCTTGCAGTGTTTTGGGTGTATGGGGGCGTGGGCTCGCTCCTGAAATTCAGTTGAATTATTTCCAATTACAGTCAAATGAGAGGCCATGTGTTTGACAGCTAAAGTTAACACAGAAAAAAATATACAGAAAAGGATTGCTTCAAGTTACTACTGCCAAAAATGGTTGCACAAACAACTAAATGATGGCGTATGTTTGGGGGTTTACCGCTTTGAAAATTTAGGCTTTATTTATCGTTAGATTAATAATGACAAATTGTAATCTGTCATATCTTGCTATTCATCTGACGGTGTATTTATCTGATTTTACAACCTGTTAAGGACTAGAGCATTTTTCCTATGAAAAATCTTAGTATTATATGAAGGTGTTATTTTTTGTTTTTTATCAAATATAATATAAACATTACAGCAAATATTATGTTCTTCACAATGAAAACAAATCTTACGTCATTAATTATTATTCTCCGCTCTCTACTTGTTTTCCCCACACAACATAATCTACATGGGCTCTTTAAGAGGCACACTAGAAGTACCGTCTTATATTAGATTCTGTCCTATGTTATTCTAAGGAGGCTCCCAGGCCTCTGGTAGAGGACCCGAGCTTGAAGGACAGACCGCCCGCAGAAGCGAGAGGGGAAGTTTTTTTAATGTACTCCTACTGCACTCTTCTGGAGAGAGATCACAGATGTTGTTCCTGGGATCTGCTGGGGCCTCTCACCTAACAAGCGCTCTAATTACCACTGGGACCGCTTTTAACCTTCACACTCCACATCTTCTCCAGCTTTTCTCTCAACCCTTGGTACTTCTCCAGCTTCTGATGTTCCTTCTCCCTGATGTTGCTGTCATTCAGTGTCACCATGTCTTTCAGTATGGCTCTCTTCCTCTTTGTCTACCACTACTCTGTCCAGGTTATTATATGGGTTTTTTTGCCTGTCCTGGCAGTGTAGCAATCAGAATTATTGTCTGAAGGGCAACAAAAATGCCCAACAGATTTATTTTCCCAAGTGGACTATTACGGTTTTTGCTATACTGGTGCACTTGATTGTCATAGTTTATTAAATGTATTTATTTATTTATCTTTTAATTTGAAGTTATTACAATGAGAATGGACTGGACTGGGAGATGGGAAAGAAAAAGAAGAAAAAAAGAGAAGTTAGGAAAAGAGCTAACAGAAAGAGAGGGAGATAAAAATAGAGGAGAGAAAGAGAGAGAGAAAGAAAAAAGACTGAAAATCTGTTTTATCACCTGCAGAGGACCACTGCAGGGGCAATCGTGCTACCCACCTAGAAAAGGAGAGGAGAGCCCCCGACGGAGGTCACCCAGCAGCCACAGTGCAAAAGCCCCAGGGGGCCTGGTGTGATAGACACCAGGCTCTATGGATCTTGATGGTTCTTCCTCTTGCTCCTCTTCTTTCTCAGGTTTCTTCTGCCTGAGGTATTCACTAAGCACACCATTGATTGGCCATCTTCCTGATGTACTCAAGGATGTTTGTTGTCTAATTCTGGATTGTGATTCCAACACTCCCAAGTCACCAGTTTCCTACCTTCCATTTAGCGTACAGTCTGAGGATGCTGGATTTGAGGTGTGTGGCGGAGGTGTGGTCCTGGGCACGGCTGCAGGGGAGGAGTGGTGCAGTGGGCTCAACGGGGCGGTGCTGGAGATGCCGGTGAGAACAGCTGATGGCGATTTGGACTGATAATGGTTTCCTTCCCTTTTTATAGTGAGACGGAGAGGAGCAGAGGGAGAGGGAGGGAAATCAGCTGGGACTGACAGCTGTCAGACTGTGTTCAGTCATAACGTGGGAAAATTGTAAATAAATGTGGAACCTGGTGATAAAGACCTGTGTGTGTGTGTACCTGTGTATAGTGCATTTCACAGGGTGAAACCCTACATGCATGGTCAAGAGTTTCCTTGTCTTAATGTAAGTAGCCTCTATGTCTTTGTTTGGCCAGCAGGGTACCTGATCACTAACAATGCGTAGGTGCTGATAGCCTGGGAGCCTTATCTTGGCTCACACCAGGGTGGCTTCCAGCGCGGTCGGCTACCCATCTACTCTGGTCTCCTGGGACCACTACCCTTACTACTATTGACCATGAGTGGGCACCCATGGTCAATAGTAGTAAGGGTAGTAGTCTGGGGCCTCCATCTTTCTCTTGCTTGCAAGATAGATATTACAGAAATGTGTGGCATTAGGTCTTCAGTACTCCTGGGGCTGCAGATAGCCCAGATCTCCTGATCCATCTCTATCTGCCTCTGGCTCCTAGATACATAATCACTCATACTTGAAACTCCCTTACACTCTCTTACGCTTTATCTGACACCCACACACCCTTCCTCTCTCTATGTCTCTCTCAGCTCACACACACACACACACACACACACACACACACACACACACACACACACACACACACACACACACACACACACACACACACACACAAAAAAAACATAGGCATGCATCTAAAACATGCATGAACAAATACCTAAAATAATTTCACACAGCAAAAGAGAAAATGAAGGTTCAGTGATGCTTAAAAGGAGATAGTTCTCATTCATTTATATTAAATTTAAAAAGCCGTTGCTTTTTGTTTAAATGCACAATTGAACAAAGGGTGTGGCAAAGTGCACTGCCATAATGATTTGACAAAGGAGGAGATGAGTGTCTGAATGTTCATGTAAAAATATAAAAACACCCAATCCTGCGCTCATCTGTTCAGTATATAAATTGTAGAAGTGCTCTTCAGGTTTAGTATCACAGTCCAGGGAAACTAATCTGACTGTGTTTTGGATAAAGCAAGTGTCTTGTAGTGGAAAGAGACAAATTATGAGGGACATTTCTAAAGGGAAAAAAATCCCACAAACCTTAAAGTGCACTTGAAAAGCTCACACAAGAAGGCTAACATAGCTTACCTTGAGAAGGTAAGGGAGCACGCTCAACCCTCATCCCCAGAAAACAGAAGCTAACCCCAGGCAAGGCAGTGTGATGCATCCCGAGACAACAGGACTGGGATATCTACATAACTGTGTGAGTCAATTGCCTTCAAAAAGTTTATCAATTCACTTGAACCAAAATTACGAACACCCAGTGCTGCAAGAGTTAATAGTCTCATTGGGGCCAAGATATACATTTTATAGTTGCCTGGTATCAATGGTTGTTCATCTGCCTTTATTTATGTATTTATTTATTTATTTAAAGAACCCATAGGTGGGAATGTGAGTTGTCTGTCTCTGCGTGTTAGCCCTGCGACAGACAGGCGACCTGTCTGTCGCAGGGAATGACTGATATTGTCATGGTTCGGCTGTGTGGCAGGCAGGAGAGGACCCAAACGCAAACTCACAGAGACAAAAACGTAAACTCAAAACACAGGCTTCAGCCTCATCTTCGCCTGGCCCAGCCTCAGAGTCTTCGTCCTCGTTTGGTCCAGCTTCGACTTTGGCTTCTGCTCCTCCTGGTCCACAGGCTGGAGCTGCAGCAGGCGAAGCACAGGCTGGAGCTGGACCAGGCGAAGACGTAGACGGAGACACGGAGGCCGCAGCTAGCGTGGGTGAAGACACGGCTGCTGCAAACATGGACGAGGCTGCCGGTGAAGCAGCTGGTGGCTGAACGGGCCCCTCGGACCCTCCAGCGGAGACGAGGAGGTGCTGGCCGGGCTGGGCAGAGCCGCCAGCGGAGACGAGGAGGTGCTGGCCGGGCTGGGCAGAGCCGCCAGCGGAGACGAGTAGGTGCTGGAGGGGTCCTCCTGAACCCCCAGCAGAGACAGATGCAGAGCCAGCAGGTGCAGAGACTTCTGGCTGAGGGGACGCTAACTGTAGCTGCACAGGGCACGCAGTCGGCTTAGGATGCAACGGCTGGGGCTGTGCAGGGCAAACAGTCTGTCCAAAGTTTGTCAGCACCACGCAGTCCTCAGCTGGCGGAGAAAGCTCACAAAGGCTTCCAGCTGAGGTTGGCAGTGTCTGAATGGGTTGCTGAGCGATTAACTCGGCTGGTGACTGAGCTAACTGAACTAGAGACTGAGCTGGTGACCAAACAGGGAACTGGGCTGATAACTGAGCCAATGACTGTGCTGAGGACAGGAGTGCAAGTTGTAGTTGTGGTTGTCGTGATGGTGGAACAGCAGGTAGTTGAACTGGTGACTGAACAGATGACTGACTCTTGGCTGCTCTCCTCCGAGGGACAGGAACGGGTGCTGGGCCTGGCCGAACACCAGTCATCCCCACCCGAGAAACAGATACGGGTGCAGGGACGAGCTGGGCTCTGGCTGCCTTTACCCTGGGGGCCGGTGTAGGTGCAGGAGCTAGCTGGACCTCTGTCGCTCCCACCCGAGGAACTGAGACGGGTGCAGGAGTCGGCAGGGTCACGGCTGACCTCACCCGGGGAACCGGGACAGGAGCAGGCAAAGGCTGGGTGTCCATCAGCCCCACCCGAGGAGCAGGTACGGGTGCCGGGATGAACGGAGCCTTTGCCAGACTGGGGACAGAAGCAGGGACCAGCTGGACCTCAGCCACCCTCTCCTGAGGAACTGATACGGGTGCGAGGGAAAGCTGGGCCTGCGCTGCCCTGGGTACAGGAACTGGAGGTGGAGAGCGAAGCACAGGAACAGTAACAGTCACTGGGTGAACCAAGTTGGTGGAGCCAAACACAGTTTCAGTAAACAGAGACTTATGGTGGGCTGGTTCTCGCAATCCTGCTGTACTTAAGTTGTCCATGACATAATTAGCAGTTTTAGAAAGAGTGAGTTCAAGAGCAGCCACAGGTACAGGAGAACTCACACAAGCAGCGTCTGGATGAGCTGGATGTGAAACAACACTACACACAGTCGTACAGGATGTAGTCCGAGACGTAGTGCACACAGAGTCCGTGAAACCTGGCCGAAAAGCATGGCGCACAGAGTTAAACTGACATGACCAGGGAACAGAAAAGTTAACCTGTGCAACCAGCTCTGCAGTGCTCAAACCAAAATCTTTTGCCAGTCTATGTATAGCAGATGAAACCTTGCGGCTCTTAACCTTAGCAGGCATTGAATACACAGTTTCCAGGAGTCCACGAGAAAAAACAGAAACAGACTCCTGCTTAGCAGGCACGAGAGAAGGTGAGGTTACACAGGTAAAGTCCGAGTTAACACTTTCAAGTTGTGGCACAGAAAAAACCACAGCCTGAGAAACTGATGGAGCAACACTGGGAGTCACAGATACAAGAGCTGGTTTGAAGATTAAACTGTTCACAGCAGAGGAATGGATAATAGTCTCTGTCACCTGGCTCAGGCAGAACGCTAGGAGCAGACGTTAAATCGGCTTGCTCAGCAACACAGGTCTCATTCTCAGTAACTCTTTGAGGAGCTGAGAGAGCAATGGCTGGTTGAGGAGTTGGCTGAGAAATATCAGGGATGTCTAAAGACAAAATAGGCTGGAACATGAAACAGTCACTAGGAGGAGCATTAGCTATTGAACACACAGTTTCAGGGGGCATGTGTTTCTCAGCATGCACTGTTACATCTAGAGCTGATGATACTGATGGTGTGTGGCTGAGCTCAGACTGGGAAACCTCAGAATCCAAAGGCTGAGTAAAACAGTTCTGCGGGGCTACAATGCTGGTAGCAGAATGTAGGAGAGTCTGGTGTGGAATAACAGTCTTAGGTTCAGCTATCTCTACAGGTGACACATTCATATCAGCTAAATCAAAGAAAATACTGGGCACAAAAACACAAAGGTTACTAGCGAGAGCAACCGGTGAATGATCTGACACTGAGGTGCCTCGCTGTATTGTGTCTCTGCAGTCCAAACAAAAGGTGACAGAATTATCCGAGTCAGGTAACACAACGGCGGGGAAAACGGAGCCACTCACAGTAGTGCATAGGTCATGAAGTTCGGGTCCCGAAAACTTGGGCGGAGTGTGTGACGCACAGTCACTCTCTCCCACAGGTGCAGCCCGCTCAGCGGTACTGGCGCGACGGCGGCGTGAACGCCGTTTTCGCCGAGAGGGGGAAGGAGATGAGCCGGGCCGCGAATCCTCCAGCGAACCGGGCTGAACGTCCTCCGACCCCTCACACTGGAGAGGCAGCTCCGGGCGGACGCCTACGGTGGAAACGAGAAAGTCCCGGATGTGGGGGCGCAGTGCGCCGAACAGCCACGGGAGTCCGGACACCATCCGCCGTAGACGGACGGCTACGACCTCCCGGTGTTCGTCTCCTGGCAGCGCCTCCCACTCATGACAGTGGTACTCCACTGTATAGATCAAATCCTCCCGGAGCTCAGCGGAGGGGTTGTGAGTCGCTGGGTCCATGTCGTGGTCGTAGTCTGGCATAAAGTGAAACACAAAAAACAGTACTAAACTTAATCTGGGGAGACTAAAGTACAAGGAGCCACAGGGAAAAATCACACAGCTATGAGGGAGACTACGACACAGAACTGAGGGAGACACAGAACTAAATACACAGAGGGTTAACGAGGGAAGTGGAAGCACATGGGGAACACAGGTGACACCGCTTAATCATAACGAGACACGGCAGGAGTGAACACAACACCGACGGGAGACGGGTAAAGTAAAACAGGAAGTACAGAGGTTCAGATAGGAGGAGAGAGAACACAGACATAACGGGCAGGGGAAACATGGAATAAACACAAAGAGAGACGAGGGCTCATAAATACACAGAGGGGCACACAGGGGGTAAGAGTCACGAAGGGAAAACACTTAGGGAACAACACAACAGGACAACTCAGGAAACATGGCCTAAATAAGGAACGAAATACAAAAATACAAGGAACTAAGAATACTGGGCCCACATGGCCCGGGACCATGACAGATATGATGAAACTGGGATTTTGTTACACTTAATTTTTGCAAACACAACTAAAACTATAACTGAAACTAATCAAAACTAAACTGAAACTAAGGATTTTCAAAAAAATAAAAACTAAACTAAACTAGCAAACAATTGGTAATTAAAAAAACTAATTAAAACTGATATAAAATTGAAAATCTGAAGTCAAAACTAAATAAAAATAAAAACTAATGAAAATTGCAAAACTATTAAAACCCTAGCGGTGGATTACTACACGTATTGTGAACACCACACGGTGTCTCATCTTCTGGTTTAACTAAACTGACGGTTAAGTTCTGTTTTTCTGACTGTTTATCTTTTTTCTCTTGTTTCTTCTTTTTATTTTCATCTCACCTAGCTGCTTCTTCTTTCCAGGCCTAGAAATATTGTAATTCTTGCGTACGTTTTCCTTTCTTTTTTAAGTTTTTTGTTTCTCCTATTTCTTTCAAAAGAGCGTCCTTCAGTTGTGTTAATGCTGAGGGGCTGCATTTTCCTTCCCAAGTGGGACATTTTATTTTCCTAGGATTTCTCCATCTACAAGCACTGATTTGTCCGGCGCCTGGACATTTCTTTTCTAGCCACTGCTCGTCAGCAGTGAGTTTTGTGGGCTGATTCCCCATTATCACAGAACTGCAGAGCCTTCTCTGGTACTAGACTCGGGGGTGGTGGCTGACACGCCCTTCTACTCTGCGCTATTCACGGAGCGGTGTCAGTTTTATGAGATGGAACTCAACCTTTCCCCTTTGTCACCAGTACTTGGGCTTTTTGCAGGAACACAAAGAAAACAATAAAAACAATGGAAGTAGTTCAGCAGCGTGTTGTGCTGTAAAATCAACTTACTTCCAAAACACATATACATACACACAGATAGACATTTGCGCGCGAATTTGTCACGAAGTATTTCACGGCCACTTCTAAACCACTCTAAACACAGTTCCTTGTGGCGAACTTAAACCTTTCTTATTATATCACGCGTTTTTTTCAAACCCTTGCGGCGGGTTAAACCCAAACAGTGTTTTCTCACTCCCAGTCGCCTTTTGCTGGTTATTCAAGTTGTCTTGGCTGGATCCCAACGCCCTGGACCAGAAATGTTCACCGGCCTGAACCCGAATTTACGTCCCAGGTCTTTCACCTCTACCTAGAGAGGGCTGTCGACAGACTTCGGTGCTGGTCAGGATACAGCAGTCAGACCTTGAATTGGAGTCACAGATACGTGTCTGTTGTTTCCATCGCTAAGCTTGAAGGACCAATTTAAATGACAGGGGATTTCTTTAAATCACCCCAGTAATTCTTCAGCTAAGACACCTGAGTTAGAAAGCACAAACACTGCAGTCGTCTTTACACGCGCGGGCAGTGACGCACACTCTGCGATCTGCGTCTGCCTGCGTTATACATGTCTTGTGTGTGTGTGTGTGTGTGTGTGTGTGTGTGTGTGTGTGTGTGTGTGTAAAAATAACAACGTCACTCAGAATGAACAGAATCAGCACAGCACAAGCATGCTCTGCAAAAGCCTACGCTACCTGTCTACTTTGCACAGAGTGTACTCAGAGCAACGGGTTATTTCCCCTTTTCTACATCTGTTCTCTAAAAACAGGAAGTGGTTTAGTAGCTGAATAAGTTCATCACAAAAGTTATTAGGTGAAAAGTTACATAGACATGTAGATTGCTTAGTAAACAGAAAAAGCACATTTCATGAAGCTGATCACATTATACAAAAACAAAAATCCTTTGACAGGGGGGAGTCTTTGAAATTATACAGCCTACACGGCGTCGCTGTAACGTAATCGGCCTACAAATGCGGCCTCCGAAGGATGCGGCCCCTGAATTTGGACACAGCTACGATACCGGAAACTGCTTCTTCTTCTTCGGGGTTTAATGGCAGCTGGCACCCTTGTACGTGCAGTGCTGCCATCTTCTGTTTCAGTCCTTTATTACACTCGTAAATCATACTATTGATTCCTGTGTCTTTCGGGATCTTACAAAGCTTCAAATGACGCATCGACTATTAAATTAGTTGTCGACGATTTTGATAGTCGACGTAATCGTGACTAGTCGACTAATTGTGGCAGCCCTAGTTGTTTTACCATTTAACATGTCTTGTGACTTACAAAAAGCCACTAACCAACATAATAATACATATTACTGGATATAACCAAACAGATTTTTAAGATGTACTGAGTAATGCTTTAAATATGATGATATGTCATGACATCGTGACATTTAAAATGTATAAAATTTTTCATCTGCAGTGAGAGACCACATCAATACTTTCCCAGCTTGCGGCTGTGCATCTACAAACCTGTGTGCAGCTGCCCAAAGCCTGGGTTCACTACTTTTCATACAGACAGTTGGTACCATAACAAGTGGACCAACCTGGGGTCCGTTCTTCGTACCTTGCTAAGTAAGTTAGCTGGATTTGATTGTTGACGATTTCGCGTGATCCTGGATCGTTCGGTTCTCCGAAGCTCATCCGGGACTTGCTGTCATAGCAACAGATCCGTAAGCGTAAACCTGCTCGGGAGCAGGTTTACTTTATGTAAACAAGATTAGATCGCGGCCACTCAGGTATGTCCGCTTCATTTATACGAAAGCAACAGCGATATTTTACCACTGTTTTACCATAAATAAATATTATCAATGTAACTAAAGATAATGCAGTAATTGATCCTTTTATTGATTCCATACAGATACATACAGGTCATTTCCTAAAAAAAGGGAAATGTACTATTAATCATTCTATTTCATGTATTTGATTATTTCAGATGTAATTCATATTTTAGAGTAGTAATAGTAAATTACTTCATGTAATCAAGATGAGAGACCATGGCTATAAAAGCGAAGGTGGATTTGGGAAGTCTGTCGCAGCCATGTCCTGTCCGTATACGCGAGCCACCCATTGCGGAAGGTGCAAGATTGATAAGGAGAGTCCTCAGAATTCAGCGTATATTGCGGGATAGACAGGATCCTTTAGCTCAGCGCGACAGTGTGCTCATAGAGAGATATCGATATTCCCGTGAGGGTATTATTTACTTAACCAACTTGTTGACGAGGGGGTGCAGGACCACCACCTGTCTTTTTTTGCTCTGCCCTTTTCTTGGTTGCTGTTATAAACAAACAGATTATTTCAGGGTCTCTTTTCAAGAGACTAAAAGTAATATAAGTGATAAATATTACCATTCTGTAGAATATTCTTATATTTCACTTTTACTTGTTCCCATGTTCTAGTGGGTCCTGCTGTGGCTCTAATGTGAAAGAGGATATGATGTAATATAATATAATATGATATAATGTAATATAATATAATAAATTTACCCTACCGCCTACTGGTGTTGGCCAGAGGGGCCGATGGCGCGATATGGCAGCCTCGCTTCTGTCAGTCTGCCCCAGGGCAGCTGTGGCTACAACCGTAGCTGCTTCCACCAGTGTGTGAATGTGAGAGTGAATGAATAGTGGCATTGTAAAACGCTTTGGGTGCCTTGAAAAGCGCTATATATATCCAATCCATTATTATTGTTATTATTATTAAATTACTTACGAGTTTAATTTGTCAGCAACTTTCTGCCAGCCCTCTCTCCTTGCTTTTGCAGCCTTTGCAGTGTTCTTTTGCGTTTTAATTAAACTCTTAAACTCCTGAAATCCCTCAATCAAGAGTTCTTGCTCTGCTGCCGTAAAATACTGAGCGCGCTCCTTCGACATTTTCGCCGACCAATCAAAGGGTTGCCGATCAATGTTTCTACTATCGATGCGTAGCTCCTGTTAAGCCACCCAGTGATCTCACATTACTTCATCCAGCTATACTAATCGTCAACAGCAGGTGTGTTCGGAGAACCGGAATAGCGAGCTCAAAGTTAACGCGATGATTTGATCTTGGATGTGTCATTTGATCTTGGATGTAGTAAGCGACGTACGAAGAACGGACCCCTGTACTTCACCCACAGCGACTGTAGCATCAACCACAACCACAGCTGACCCAACAACAACAACAGCACTACCAACCACAACTGACCCAACCATAATAACAGGTGCTTCAACCACAACAACAGCTGCTTCAACCACAACAACAGCTGCTTCAACCACAACAACAGTGGCACCAACCACAACAACTGCTGCTCCAACCACAACAACTGCTGCTCCAACAATGAACACAGCTGCTCCAACCACAACCACAGGAGCTCCAACTATGACAACTGCACTGACAACAACAACAGCTGTACGAACTACAACCACGACTGAACCAACCACAACAACAGCTGCTCCAACCACAACAACTGCTGCTCCAACCACAACAACAGCTGCTCCAACCACAACAACAGCTGCTCCAACCACAACAACTGTGGCACCAACCACAACAACTGTGGCACCAACCACAACAACTGCTGCTCCATCAACAACAGCACTGGCACCAACTAAAACCACTGTGGCACCAAACACAACATCAGCTGCCCCAGCCATGACTACAGCTGGCCCAACTTCAACTGCTGTGGCACCAGCCGCATCAACAGCTTCACCAACCACAGCAACAGTGACATCAACCACAACAACTGCTGCTCCAAACAGAACAACTGCTGCTCCAAACAGAACAACTGCTGCTCCAACCACAACAACTGCTCAGACCCCAACAGCTGCCCCAAACACAACCACTGCCACACCATCAACAACAACAGCTGAACCGACTACAGTTGCTACTAGAGATGGCACGATACCACTTTTTTATGTCCGATACCGATATAGTGTTTTTTAATCAACAAAACTGTTTTTTAAAATATCTTGCTGCATTTTGCAAGTCTGCAAGTTCATACTCAAGTTTAAAACAACAACTACACTAAAGCTATTCTGTTATACCTGTATACAAAAAAAATATTTCATAGTTCAGCAATACTGATCAATCTAATAAACTTAGACCTACACCATCCTCCCTATTCTGGTATTTTAAAGAGTACTTAGCGTAAATATTAAGCAACCTAACTAATAGGGTTCCAACTCCCAGCAACAACAAAAATAAATAAATAAAAAATAGGGAACCACCCCTCACGCGCCACCTCATGATGCTTAATCGACGTAATCAACCTTAATTTGATGCAGTGTGAAAAAAAAATGCACAGAAATCAATTATTTTTCAAGAAATATTAAATAGATTCAACATCTTTCTTCAACAAAATTGCAGACTGCACAGATGGTACCTTCCCAAAGGAAAAAGTACTATAGCTTACTAGGGTATATATATTAGACTTAATAGTCACTATATACAGTAATTGACTTCTATTCATTTTACATCAAATTAAAACTTTGTGTGTCAGATAATTATTTATTAAAAGCTAGACATTTTAAATGAGAATAAGAAAGAAAAGTATGTCTTTGTGCCCCCTTTTCCCAGTTAATGCCATATCGGCCCCCCTGGCTAAACTTTGCTAGATCCGCGCCTGCACAGTTACCAGCGTCAGCTACGTAGAAAAAGATCCTGGTGTAGAAAGTAATATTAAATAAATTCTAACAACAGCTTATCAAGCTTAAACGTGCTGCTGTTGTTCAGCCGCTGGTTTCCTCTTTCTGGTGCAAAGTGGGCCAAAAACAAAGACGGACTCGCGACAGAAAAGCCGATCAGCTGATCATTTAAGCAGTTTCACGATTGAAGTAGCAGCCGGAGAGCGAGAGGCAGTCGCTCGTTAAGCTTAACATGGGAATGCTTTACAAACATTCAGAGATGGACTTACACACTTGCTTTACTTCTCTCGGGGATAACTTTGTCGGAGATGAAATGCCAGGTTGCTAGCGAAGCTCCAAATGCTATCCAGACCACAGGTCCCGCATGCCACAGCCGCTCTATCACGTGATGCATACTGCTCCGACGTGCTAACGTTCTGAGGTGAGTTACGGCGTGTTGCAAGTTTTGTGAGGTGCTTTCGTGATATTTAATGGATCGGATTACATTTTTTATTTTTCTCCGATATCCGATCCAGTCATTTAGGTCAGTATCGGACCGATACCGATACGTAATATCGGATCGGTCCATCTCTAGTTGCTACACCAACCACCTCCGCAACAACCACGACCACTGCTGCACCAACCAGCACAACTGTTGAGCCAACCACCACAACTGCTGCAGCAATCACTAATACTGCTGAACCGACCACAACAACAATTGCAACAACCACCACAACAGCTGCCCCAACCAAAACAACAGCTGCACTAACCACCACGACCTTTGCTGCACCAACCATAACCAGTGTTGCATTGCCCACAACCACGGCAGTACCAACCACCACAACTTCTGCACCAACCACGACAACAGTTGCACGAACAACCACATCAGCTGCCCCCTAACCACAACAACAGCTGCACTAACCACCACAACCTCTCCTGCACCAACCATGACCAGTGCTTCATCAACCACAACCATGGCAGCACCAACCGCCACAACTTCTGCAACAACCACCACAACAGCTTCGCCAAAAACCACAACAGCTGCCCCAACAAAAACAACAGATGCACTAACCGCCACGACCTCTGCTGCACCAACCATAGCCAGTGTTGCATCACCCACAACCACAACAGCACCAACCGCCACAACTTCTGCAACAACCACCACAATTTCTGCACCAATCACCACAACTTCTGCACCAATCACGACCACTGTGGCACCAACCACCATGACTGCTGCAGCAGCTACGACCACTGCTGCACCAACCAGCACAACAGCTGCACCAACCACGACAACTGCTGCACAAACCACGACCACTGCCACATCAACAAGAACAACAGCTGCACCAGTGACCACAGTTGATACACCAATGACAACCACTACTGCACCAACCACCACAGCAGGTGCACCAGTTCCCACAACTCTTGAGCCAACAACTACAACTGCTGCGCCAACCACCACCATCTCTGCACCAACCTCAACCACTGCTGCACTAACGACCACAGTTGCTTCACCAATAACAACTGTTTCAACCATGAAAACTACTACACCAACCACCACAACAGCTGCATCAACCACTACAACAGCTGCGCCAACCATGACCAGTGCTGCATCTACTACCACAACAGCTGCAGCACACAGCACCACAACAACCTCCCCAGATGCTACAGCAACTGTAGCATCAACCACTACAACAGCGGCACCAATCACGATCACTGCTGTATCAATCACCACAACAATACTAGCACCAATCAGCACAGCAGCTGCACCAACCACCACAGCACCAACAACAACAACCACCACAACAACAGCTTCCCCAACCACAACCCCTGCTGCCCCAACCACCACAACAGCTGCGCCGACCACAACAACTGGTGAACCAACCATTACAACAATAGCTTTACCAACCACCACATCAACAGTTTCTCCTACCTCAGCCACTGGTGCACCAACCACCACAACACTTGAATCAACCACAATAACAACTGTTTCAACCATGACAACTAGGGATGGGTATCGAAAACTGGTTCTTGTTGAGAACCGGTTCCCACTGTTTCAATCCCTTGGAATTGTTTGCCATTTTTGCAAACGATTCCCTTATCGATTCCAGTTGTCCCGAATGACGTCACCACGTTGCGGAGCGTCATTTACCTGGCAGGAAACACGGCGCGTAAGCGGCTCAAACGCTCAAAAGTTTGATTATACTTTACGAGAACGGATGACAATAGGGCAACTTGCAATACTTGAAAAGTAGATACTTCATTTAAGGGAGGAAACACTACGAATATGCAAAAGCATTTGCTCACAAAACACGTGATAACCTTAAATGAATGTCATGTTTTTAATTCCGCTCCGGACTCGTGAATTTCAGCCCAGCAGCAGCGGTAATGTTTGCACGTCCTCTCCCGTTAATGCGGCAGGTAAATAATCAACTAACAGTGCATATTATGTTAGCGCGATCTGCCTTATTACAAAACCTGCCATTACTGTGCATTTAGGTGACCGTGATGAGAGAGACAGACAGAGTCTGGCTGGCTCAGATGCTGGTAGTTCTCCCTGCAGTCTACCGGTAGCGTCTCCTTTCAGGCCAGGATAGACGAATGTCACCGAGCAGTGACTAAGTTTGTGGTAAAAGGCTTGAACCCATTTGCCACAGCAGATGCCCCCAATTTTCGGTAAGTGAATGTGTTTAATTGTAGGCAGGGACATTACTGGATATTCTTGTGTAATTGCTACTGAATAATTTATGTTATACTTTGTGACAGCAGGAATGTCAACCAGATCTGTCGCCCGTGCACTGAATGTTTATTTCTCAACCATAAGCCGTCTCCACAGGCGTTTCAGAGAATATGGCAGCACATCCAACCGGCCTCACAACCGCAGACCTCGTGTAACCACACCAGCCCAGGACCTCCACATCCAGCAGGTTCACCTCCAAGATCGTCTGAGACCAGCCACCCAGACAGCTGCTGGAACAATTGGTTTGCACAACCAAACAATTTCTGCACAAACTGTCAGAAACCGTCTCAGGGACGCTCAACTGCATGCCCGTCGTCCTCATCGGGGTCTTGACCTGACTCCAGCTCGTCGCCGTAACAGACTTGTGTGGGCAAATGCTCACATTCGATGGCGTCTGGCACGTTGGAGAGGTGTGCGCTTCACGGATGAATCATGGTTCACATTGTTCAGGGCAGATGGCAGCTGAGAATGTCCCAGTTCTTGCATGGCCAGCATACTCACCGGACATGTCACCCATTGAACATGTTCGGGATGTGCTTGACCGGCGTATACGACAGCGTGTAGTGGAGTGGACCAACATTCCACAGGCCACAATTGACAATCTGATAGACTCTATGCAACGATGTGTTGCACTGCATGAGGCAAATGGTGGTCACACCAGATACTGACCGGTTCTGGGTCCCCAGACCCCCAATAGCGCAAAAAACTGCACATTCCAGGGTGGCCTTTTGTTGTGGGCAGTCTGAGGTACACCTGTGCACTACTCATGGTGTCAGATCAGCATCCTGATGTGGCACACCTGTGAGGTGGGATGGATTATCTCAATATAGCAGATGTGCCCACTACCACACATTTGGACTGATTTGTGACCACTGTTTGGGAGGGATGGTTATATTGTGTATCTGGAATGAATTTTAGGTCTCTACGTCCATCCCATGGGGAATGGGAGCAGTAACAAAGGTGTTGCGTTTATATTTTTGTTGAGTGTAGCTTGCCATCACCAGTGTGTGAATCTGTGTGTGAATGGGTGGATGACTGGATATGTAAAGCGCTTTGGGGTCCTTAGAGACTAGTAAAGCGCTATATAAATACAGGCCATTTACCATTTACCATTTAACACCAACCACCACCACAACAACAGCTTCCCCAACCACAACCACTGGTAAACCAACCATTACAACAACAGCTTTACCTACCACCACAACAACAGTTTCTCCTACCTCGACCACTGTTGCACCAACCACCACAACACTTGCTTCAACCACAATAACAACTGTTTCAACCATGACAACTACTACACCAACCACAACAACAGCTGCATCAATTACAACAATAGCTGCACAAACCACCAAAACTGCTGCACCAACAATGACCACTGCTTCAATAACAACAAGCAATGCATCTTCTATTAAAATGAATGTAATTTCTTCTGTTTTTGGAGTCCTTCTCTTTATCCTCTATTAATAAAAGGAAAATCACGCATGGAAACCCACGAGACCCCTAAAAAATTGTGAAAGGACCTATTGATACACAACCTGTCACGGTTTGCCAGGGCAAGCCGTGTGGAATTATTTAGGATCAGGACGCGGCAGCTCTGGTGCAGGTGAGTATTTATTAACGAAGGAAATACAAACAACAAAGGCACTGGGAACATGAAACTAGAACCAAAACTGGGTAAAACTAACAAAACAAACCAGAAACAAAGATGCAGGGAGGTCCGGGGAAATACACATGGAGAGATGCAGGGAGACCGAGGGGAAACAACACAGACAAACCAGTACCATGACAGAAGACACAACTTAAATACACTCAGAGAACACAGGGAGATTACACACCGGTGGGGAACACAACTGGGAGTGATTAACGTGACGAGACTAGGGAGGCAAACTGAAAACATTCACATAAGACGCAGACCTTCACAATAAAACAGGAACTTACACATGAAAGGACACAAACTAAGAAACGCGGACTAGATACAGGAACACACGGGCAAAACAGAGTAAACACTAAACAGAGGAAGAACAGAACCAAAATCGCAAGAAGAGAAAACACAAAACGCTGGGTCAAAAGGACCCAGGATCATGACACAACCCGTTTACTTCTACTTGTCTTGTATAGTTGGGTTTTTCTTACATCTTATCATATTTAAGTGTCTCGGTAAAAGTGGAGAAATATTTAAGACACTATTATCCTTTTCCAAGTGACTTTAAAAATGTAATTGTTTACATAATGTTTTAAATACAAATATATTTATTTATCTATTTATTAGAGTCATTGTTTAAATGTGTTAAATAAATGTAGTAGTATGCAATGCTATGAGTACAAATAAACATCTATATACTGTACCCATAACTAGTGATCTGGAAAATGTTTGTCATAACTTAATATATCACCAGTGTTCTATTCCTAAAAAAGAAAAATTAAATGATATAACTATTCAGGACAGCACTTCTAAAACTAGTGCCACCAATAACACCAAAAAACAAAGCAAGAAAACAACCAACTGTGACAGTAATGAAGATATAATATATCTGACATAAGGATGGACTTATTTGTGCAACATTCTCATTGATGAGAAGTATAGGAGACAAAAAACAAGCTATGACAATATTTTTGGTTTCTATAATATAATATGAATGTCACTTATTTTCTTGAGTTTTCTCAAATAAGGTCCCACATTTTACAGTTTTTTTCAATTGCTAACAAGCGCCTACCCATACTTCAGATACTTTTTCTAAACCCTTAACACAGACTCACACCTACAAAACACAATTGGCCAAATGGATAATTTTCTTCTCAAAAATACATTTTGTTAAATATATATTAACTCTTCATTTCAAAATAGAACACATCTTTCTCTGCACACACTAACTGTACAAAAACACTATAAATCTGACTCAAAATGAAATTAGTCTGTCAAAGAATAACACTTGTTTTCACTTCACAAGGTACATGCAGTCAATCAAAGTACACCAGGTTTCAAAATACTGGCTATTATTGACATTACAAAAACTGCATAGACTTTTATGTTTCAGTTTTACAGGTATTTGCATGCGAAACATGCAATCCACCATTTTGACACCAGAAATGTCTTGGTTGGTAACTGTATGTCCACATGTACAGTAATGTTCACATTCAAAAGCATTCCAGTAAAAAGCAAACAAGTTTTTGTTTCTTTACTGTTTACTACAGGAGGTACAGTAGAAACACGGTATGATAGGACAGAGAAAGTTTTACAGTATTGCTTACAGTGAACAAAATATCCATGAAACACACAAGAGCATTCTGAACAAAAAAACAACAGCAAAAAGCCAAGATAAAAAGGGGGGTAGGGGGAGGGGGGCTAAAAAAAGGCAAAAAATTTGCATCTAATCTCTGCGATCTTCAGGGTTAGGCCACATGTTTTCATCAACATCACATCTGATGTTATCCAAGTCGATGCACCTGGGATAAAACCGCCTGGTATGTCGGATCCACCCTTGGCAATCGTCAACTGTGATGTCCCTGGAGCCAGCATCCATGGCTTCAAGGAGGGACATCTGGTCATGTGGCTGATGGTCATAAACCTTCCACCTCCATGCAGAAAAGAACTCCTCTATGGGGTTGAGGAAAGGTGAATAGGGTGGAAGGAAGAGACTTACCAGTCTTGGGTGGACTTCAAACCATGTTGTTATTGCTTGCGAGTGATGGAAAGCCACATTGTCCCAGGTAATTACAAAGGTCCTCATGTTTTCACCCTCCTGACCCTGCTCTGGAACCAGGCGCTGGTGGAGATCATTGAGAAAGGCAAGCAAGTGCTCTATATTATAGGGTCCAACCTGACATCTGTGAAGGAGTAATCCTGCATTTGCAATTGCTGCACACATGGTAATGTTTGCCCCTCTCTGTCCTGGCACATCAACTGTGGCCCTTTTTCCAATTACATTTCGTCCACGTCGACGCCTTTTGGCCAGATTGAATCCTGCCTCATCGATGTATATGAATTCATGAGGGGCCTGGTTGGCCTCCAATTCCATAACTCTCTGAAACAAAGTTTAAGTAAGTCATGTTATTACTGTATACCATATTGTACTGTAACCTAGTATTGTGTAGGTTACCTACTTGCAAAGTGCAAAGCTTATAGAACTGGACATTGGATTGAATATACACTGTACCTGGACATATTGTCGTCGTAGCTCCTTGACCCTCTCACTGTTCCTCTCAAAGGGAACAGTGTAGAGCTGTCATGGTCCGTGGTCCTGTGTCTGTGGAATGCGTGATGCTCGGGTAGCCACACCCCCGGGCTGGGCCATCACCAGCACACCTGCTCTCCATCACGGTGACTACACGGAGATCTACTTAACCCGGCGCTGACGGATGCTCCACGCCAGTCCGTTAGTCATCCCCACAGTGGTAACCAGACTTCCACGAAAAGCGTGCATTCTCTGCTGGTTTGGAACTGTGTTTAACCTGCCTACTTCTGTCCAGGTTTCTACTCGGCGTCTGCTACCTGCCTGTCCTCCGGCTCAACTGGATCTCGCGGTGCTCACCTGGCCCACTCACCATTTCCACGGACTTCCTGCCCCCACGGACTGCCACACTTCCCTCCCGAGCTCCCACGGTCCCGTTCTATCGTAAGCCCCCTACTCTAACTCAGTCCTGATGTGTTTTCCCCATTTCCTGGCTCCCTAGTAATCATCTCCCCTTTCTATTGCAGCCCCCCACCGTCCTGATCCCAGCTTCCTCGTGTCATTGTTTCCCCGGTTTTTTAGTTTCCTGTTTCGCTCTCTAGTTTCCCCGGGTCGCCTTTCGTTGTTACAATAAAGTGTTTTTCTGTCAGTGCGGAGTCTGCGCCTGGATCCTTTCGTGCCCGCGCACCACGGCTCATGACAAAAGCTGCTTCATCCGCACTCTGTGTTTGGACAATGTCCGCGTAATGGTTGTGAGGCTGATTCTATCGATATTGTCAAATATCTCATGGTCCGCCACAATTCTAGTTTGAATTTCACGCAGTTTTATTGCATTATTTGCAGTAACCATTTCTACAATGGCAAGCTCCTGATCATTACTGAGGAGCTTTCCTCTTCCCCCAGAGGGTGGAAGACGTTGCATTCTTTAGAAAGACAAAAAATTCAACATATGCATTACTGTATGACCATATTGACAAGTGAGAATAGAAACAATCCATGTAAAATGCAATACTTACCTGTTGGTTTGTTGCAAGATGCGTATAATGGAGGCAACCGTTGACCGCCTCAAATTGGGCTGCACTCTTTCACCAGCCTCTCTTAGTGAAAGACCATGGTTGATTACATGGTCAATGATAGTGGCACGAATTTCATCACTGACTACTGTTCTTGCAGCCCTTGGAATGCCACCACCACGCATTCTTACACCTCTACCTTGCCCTCTCCTTGGGCCTGCTCTTCTCCCTGGGCCCCTTGCTCTTACTCTTCCTCAACCAGACATTACAGTGTTTGTCCTTTTTTTGTTTCCAAAAACGTCACTCCTCAAGGTCTTGCCTTATAAACCCCACTGAGTCTAAGCCAGAATGGAAGAAGCTGTGGTTGGCCCAATTTACCCAACATAAATCAGCTGTGTGTCAATTATTCAATTGTTTGTTTATTATCAGCTGAGATATATTTTTGATATTGATATTGTTTTTGTACTGATATCATTGCAGAAGCAGAGGTTTTTATACTGTATCTACGGTTTGGAATATTGTTTTTGCTATTGTGGGATGTTGTGTGTTAACATTCGTAGATACTACAAAAACAGTCCATAATTTTGTTGGGAGGTATAGCTTGTCTGTTAAGAAAATGTAAGCATTGTGGAAATGTGTTCACTGACTGCATATTGGGTGAACACGACATGAAATGTGTGAATGGTATGGCCACAACAGACCGATGCTGTGCTAATTGTGTTTAGAGTTTTGCAAATGTGACAACTGTTTGGACAAACGCTTGTTAGCGACTGAAAAAAACTGTAATTATTCTTGGCAAAACACTAGAACAATTGCAGGTGTCCATCTAGCTAGCCCTAAAGAAGAGGAGTAAAAAGGGATTCAGGTTTTTTAAGTGGTGGGTAATTTCAACTGCAACATTACTGTCAGCTCTCCAGGGCCGTGCAGAGATGGGGCAGGGATAGCTCAGTAGGTAAAGTGGTCGCCCCATGATCGGAAGGTCGGCGGTTCGAATCCACTTAACGGCTACCCTGAGGTACCCCTGAGCAAGGTACCGTCCCTACACACTGCTCCCCGGGCGCCTGCTTAGTGGGCTGCCCACTGCTTCACTGAGTGAATGGGTCAAATGCAGAGGAAAAACAAGTAATTTCCCCATGGGGATCAATAAAGTATCTATTATTATTATTATTATTTAATAAGGGGCACAACTAACCAGGCTCAATGACAACAACCCACATTCATCAAGAATCTCATTTGGAATTGCATCATACTACATCACTGTCTTCAGGTGGGGACAATGCAAAGCAAATGCAGCCTGTGTTTTACCTGATGTGGTACAATGTTGCTGTTGAGGAGTTGCTCTCCTTCTGCCGATAGTGTTGGAGGGCACAGCTGTGTTGATCTGAGACTGTAGACATTATAAAGATAGGAGAGGTGATTTCTGATTAAACAAGTGTTATGAGATAATAATAAAATGCAAAGATTGTCCCACCCTTGCCCTTCCGCCCACCAATATGAGTCATGGTCTGAGTAACCCTTTCAGGCCAGTCACACACAGACTCTGTACTCAGACCAAGTTCTTTGTACTACTTCCAAGCACTTTGGAACCTGTTCTCTAATGTGTGCCTTTTCTATTGTCCTATTAACCTGTGGCAAGTATAAAACTTTCTAAAAGTAAACACAGGATAGCCTATAGCTCTTCTCGGTTCGTAAATTATTTAATAAATGACCAACGTACCGACTTAATCTGCCCTACAGAAACCTTATAGCACAAATATAAATGTTAGTTCAAATTACTTAGCAATTCTGAGTAATTAATTTGATAAGAATCAATGATAAGGGAATTGATAAGAATTTACCAATTCCGATTCCATTATCAATATCAACTATGAATTCAATTCTCTTATAGAATCTCATTAGGTTATCATTGGCTCCACTTTGAGAGTTACCATCAATACCAAGCAGCAATAAAGACATTTTGAACTGCATGCTCTATGGTCAAAGGTTTGACGGAAGTATTCCCCGTCACTCCTGTGATCAGTTTTAGGGTCATTACTCAAAAAGGAATTATTTACACATATTACACAGTACACTTTTCTTAAAAGTAATGCAGTACTTTTCTTAATTACTCCCAGGCAAAAGTCATTTGTTATACTACTCCTTACATTACTTTCATGTTTCTCTGTAAAATGACGTTAAACACATTCTCTCATAATTGCCATTTACCAAAATAAGCAGACAGAACACAGTCCCACGCACAAATAAAAAAACTATTCTAATGAGGCAATAAATAGGACCTTTCTTTTTGTATTGACATAAGAACACAGATGGAACAAAGCAAAAATGCAAACCAACACAAAGAAACTTAAAAAAAAACAAGAATAGGTAGAAACAGAGGCAAAAGCCTGACTCGCTGCATTTGTTAACTGTTGAAGTTTTGGGTCTGGCTGTTGGGCTGGTGTTGGGATTAGCTCAGGTTTAACATTATTCTGGGGCTTTGGCTAACTTAGCATTAGCGTGCTGTTTGTGCAGGTACTTGCAAAGAGCTGAAGTTTTGTTAGGAGCATAATGCAGCAATTTTTGTCCTGGATGCAGTTTACCATCACAGTCTCATTCTCTTCTGGAATAAAACATAAGCAAAATGTCTATATCCATGCTGTAGACTGTGCTGATATTTTTTTTAAAACAAAAATGCCAAGGAGGAAAGACATGAGCCATATTATGCCACTCCAGCTTATTAATCAGCCATAGAACCAGACAGAATTCTAATTGATTTGAAGTTTGAGTCTTATCCTTGTTCACCCTTTCATGTATGCCATAGAAACATAACATGTGACAGCATTCTCTGAAAACCCTCTTTTGTCTGATCATTTCATAGTAACATTTACATTTACTGTAACAAATTACACAGAAGTGGGGAAAAAGTGTTTGTTGCTATGACACTATTCATCACTGGTTGAAGAAAATAAGAACCCCTTAAACAGGCGTTTAGGGTCAAACAAAAATAAAAACACAACCTGAAATTCATACACAATTCAAATGCAGATGACAGGCCTAAATGACGCACAACAGGAAACAATTGTCATTCATTTAATTTTAGAAATGAACGTAACTGTTTACCCTTTTTTGTTTTGACAGTATTAAATGCTGGATTAAAAGGGTGTGGGACCTGTACTTACGTCATGATTTTGCAAAAGAGCGAACTGCAAGTTTGGAATTTAAAAAATGTAAACACACCCAGTCTGTTCAGCATATAATTATATATTATATAATTTATAAAGTAACCATTAAAGTGTATAATTTAGAACACAGAGTAACAGAGAAAACAAAATAGAGTAATGAAGAGGAAAAGGCAAAAAAGGACTATTTAAATTTTCTATATCAAGAGACAGGCACTTGCGGTGGCAAGAAAGGAAACGCTTCTAATTCCATTTCCTGAAACCTAAAAATTGTTTCCTCATGTTTTGTTTTCCGTCCTGCTTGCCTTACTTGTCCTGACAGAATGCCACTCCCAGTGCTACGTATTGTATGTTTGCCTATTTAGCTGCAGTAATAAAGTCTACTATTTCTACAAATATTACCATCACCTGGATGACTGAGAACCTATACAGACATAGAAATTACTATGTCTGCGTAAGTTACAATGCAGATAGACATTAAACACATAAAGAGAGTAAAAACAAATCAACAAACAAAAAACAGCACTTTTCTTTATGTATTTAAAAAGTTATCTATCCAGCAGGTAAATAAAAGAAAATAAGATTTAATGTATAGACTATGGAGCAGTTATCCTGCACAGGTCAAATTATTATGGTGAAGTATTCACAGGGTGATCTACTAGCAGTGTGGTATAATTTAGATGCAAAGACCCAGCAAGTTCACTTCAGTAATGTACAGTGTTCTGCCAGGAGGAGCCCAAACTAACATCTCAAAGAAATGAGCAGACCAGGTAGGGTCGCTGAGAGAGCGAGTAATAACCTATTAACAAAAAAAGGTTTCAATTCAATTTGATTCAATTTTTTTATACAGCACCAAACCACAACGACAGTCATGTCAAGGCACTTTATATTGTAAGATCGACCCTACAATAATATAACACAGAAAACCTCAACAATCATATGACCCTATGAGCAAGCGCTTTGGCAACAGTGGGATGGAAAAACTCGCTTTTAACAGGAAACATCCTCCAGCAGAACCATGCGGGATGAGAGGAGGAATTCAGGAAAAGACCCAAGGACCATGACAACATTGTTTGTGTGTGCACGCATTTTTTATTTGTTTGTTTGTTGGGGTCTTTTTGCCCAGCTGTCATATTGTAATATTCAGACTTTATTATGTAGCACATTAACATGGTTTCATTAATATTTGTATTTTGGCAGACATTTCCCTTTGGTTTTTTATGCATGGATATGGAGAAATGGTTTGCTGAAAAGACAAGTTAGTTCAATAAAACTACTCTCTGTTTCAAAACTGTATTTCTGAGGAACAGAAATGAGTGGGGCTTGGGTATAAACGCTCAGCGTAAGGTTCAAGTGAAGAATTTTAGGATAGAGCTAACGTTTTGACATCACAGGCATAACTTAATTTTACCTAGAAGCAGCTATCTTAATGACATCAGGCATAAAACATACGCTGCTTTTTTTGTCATTGAATTTAGACATTAATTTAACTGTATCGCCAGCTTTGTAAATGACATTCTCAGGTACATTGCCTGCCTAAAATATAACAATAAGGACATGGGATAAAGTAAGATGTGTATTTTGTTGTCAATCTTTTGCACATTGTAGTTTCAATTAGGCAGGCATCTGACATTAAATTGTTTGAAGGCTTGTGTAATATCATTCGTAGAACCCTCCTCTTTTTTCCCCTAAGTCCTTAATGATTCCCCTACCCAACCTTGAAGATTTGTCAGGTAAAGGTCAGGTTAGGAAAAGGAGGTACTTCTAAATGCACTCTGTGTGTTAAAACAAAAATGCCAAGGAGGAAAGACATGAGCCATATTATGCCACTCCAGCTTATTAATCAGCCATAGAACCAGACAGAATTCTAATTGATTTGAAGTTTGAGTCTTATCCTTGTTCACCCTTTCATGTATGCCATAGAAACATAACATGTGACAGCATTCCCTGAAAACCCTCTTTTGTCTGATCATTTCATAGTAACATTTACATTTACTGTAACAAATTACACAGAAGTGTGGAAAAAGTGTTTGTTGCTATGACACTATTCATCACTGGTTGAAGAAAATAAGAACCCCTTAAACAGGCGTTTAGGGTCAAACAAAAATAAAAACACAACCTGAAATTCATACACAATTCAAATGCAGATGACAGGCCTAAATGACGCACAACAGGAGACAATTTCATTCATTTCATTTTAGAAATGAACGTAACTGTTTACCCTTTTTTGTTTTGACAGTATTAAATGCTGGATTAAAAGGGTGTGGGACCTGTACTTACGTCATGATTTTGCAAAAGAGCAAACTGCAAGTTTGGAATTTAAAAAATGTAAACACACCCAGTCTGTTCAGCATATAATTATATATTATATAATTTATAAAGTAACCATTAAAGTGTATAATTTAGAACACAGAGTAACAGAGAAAACAAAATAGAGTAATGAAGAGGAAAAGGCAAAAAAGGACTATTTAAATTTTCTATATCAAGAGACAGGCACTTGCGGTGGCAAGAAAGGAAACGCTTCTAATTCCATTTCCTGAAACCTAAAAATTGTTTCCTCATGTTTTGTTTTCCGTCCTGCTTGCCTTACTTGTCCTGACAGAATGCCACTCCCAGTGCTACGTATTGTATGTTTGCCTATTTAACTGCAGTAATAAAGTCTACTATTTCTACAAATATTACCATCACCTGGATGACTGAGAACCTATACAGACATAGAAATTACTATGTCTGTATAGGTTACAATGCAGATAGACATTAAACACATAAAGAGAGTAAAAACAAACCAACAAACAAAAAACAGCACTTTTCTTTATGTATTTAAAAAGTTTTAAAAAAATTCCTCACTAGGAAAATGATTCCTAGAAAGTAGGTAGTGGTTATTTTCCAATTCAAGCTACACTTATACTTTTCCAGTCAAAGGTTAATTATAATTTCTTTTTTTTTCTTTTTTTTTTTTTTTGCCTGTCCCGTTTGGCTCTTTTGCCATCAGAATTGTTGTCTAAAGGCAAAGAAAGGTGCCCAACGGATTTACTTCACCAAATTGACCATCCCAGCCTTGCCGTAATGGTTCATTTGATTCACCTTTTATTGTTCATTTTATTTTCACTTACTGAATACGGGACAGACTTATAATTTCTTTAGAATGATCATTATTTTAACTTCTAATTAGAGTTGATTGGGATAAAGTGATCGATAGAGGAAATTCTACTTCAGTCGTTAAACAAAGTGGAGGAAAGGCGTTACACTCAGTAACTATCCAGCAGGTAAATAAAAGAAAATAAGATTTAATGTATAGACTATGGAGCAGTTATCCTGCACAGGTCAAATTATTATGGTGAAGTATTCACAGGGTGATCTGCTAGCAGTGTGGTGTAATTTAGATGCAAAGACCCAGCAAGTTCACTTCAGTAATGTACAGTGTTCTGCCAGGAGGAGCCCAAACTAACATCTCAAAGAAATGAGCAGACCAGGTAGGGTCGCTGAGAGAGCGAGTAATAACCTATTAACAAAAAAAGGTTTCAATTCAATTTGATTCAATTTTTTTATACAGCACCAAACCACAACGACAGTCATGTCAAGGCACTTTATATTGTAAGATCGACCCTACAATAATATAACACAGAAAACCTCAACAATCATATGACCCTATGAGCAAGCGCTTTGGCAACAGTGGGAAGGAAAAACTCGCTTTTAACAGGAAACATCCTCCAGCAGAACCATGCGGGATGAGAGGAGGAATTCAGGAAAAGACCCAAGGACCATGACAACATTGTTTGTGTGTGCACGCATTTTTTATTTGTTTGTTTGTTGGGGTCTTTTTGCCCAGCTGTCATATTGTAATATTCAGACTTTATTATGTAGCACATTAACATGGTTTCATTAATATTTGTATTTTGGCAGACATTTCCCTTTGGTTTTTTATGCATGGATATGGAGAAATGGTTTGCTGAAAAGACAAGTTAGTTCAATAAAACTACTCTCTGTGCCTGTGACACACACGCAGACCCGATACAAAGAATACCTTATGTTTGATTTCCACCATGCTATTATTAAGATATAAATAGATTATACCTCAACAAGAGAGGGTGCAGCAATGTCATCAGAAAGCAGAACTGTGCTGTGAGAATAACAATTCCCGTGTTTGCTATTATTTAACTTATTACACTAAATACTTTCAAATATTTTAAGCTTTTATTAGAGTCACAGTATCATCTGTACTTGGTGATGTGTGCAAACTGTCAAAGTAACATGTTATTAGCAAAATGAACAAAGTGCAAAATATACTTTTCAGTTTATGAAAAATAAAACAGAAATGTTTGAGCTAAAATATATTTAACTACAGCAATGGAGTAAAAGTGCAGTTCCTTCAAATAATAATGTGATACTCAAAGAGAAACTGCTGCCACATCTGCTGCTGGAGTAGTTTTACACCTCTGTCCTGGTTTATCAACATCACAGATTAGCAGGAACAACAAAAGTACAAGTGAGCCATGAGTCCAGTGATATTACATCTGCATTATAATTTGCAGATCACAGTGGCTCTATAAAGTCAAAATGCTTGAAACAATGGTGTCGCATCACAACAACAAGAATAGCAGTGCATTTAATCATGAGGGGGGAAAAGCATCATGATAAATTAAGAGCATAATTGAAACTTGATTTCACACTGTCTCTGTAAGTTATAGACATAGGATGTGTGTTTGCATATAAGCTTTGACTGTTTGTAGCTCCAGTGAAAAACTTGCATTGATTATGGGTTTACACTAACTACAGCGGGACAGACAAGCATCCATGGCTAGTGCCATTATAGCCAAAACTTTGTTTGCTGTACTAAGCCTTTAGAAAATAGTAGTGAGGAATAAATACATCTGTATGTTAAACTGTACATAAATGTACATTAAATCTTCAAAAGGTGTTGAGGGATTTCTAAAATAATGCTGTGCAATATTTCATGTAGTGTGATGTAGAAAAGATCTCACCATGACTATTCATTCCTTACTCTACAGGTTTTTACAACTATGAAAAGTAATCATGGACTCATATAAATTTAGTGAATAAAGAAATGCAAAACACGGAAAATATAAATAAAATTTACATTGCAAAAGAGAAAATGAAGGCTCAGTGACGCATCATAGGAAATCGTACTCATTCATTTATATTTAGAAATTAAAAAGCTGTTGCGTACCCTTTTTGTTTAAATGCACAATTGAACACAGGGTGTGGTAAAGTGCGTTATCAGAATGATTTGACAAAAGAGGAGATGAATGTCTGAATGTTCATGCTGTAAAAATGTAAACACACCCAATCCTGAGCTCACCTGTTCAGTATATAAAGTGTGGGAGTGCTCCTGAGATTTAGTATCACAGTCCAAGGAAACTAATCTGCAGAACTGACCTGTTCATCACAATGAAGCTGACTGCTCTAATTGTCCTTTGGGCACTCTCCAGCACAGGTAACTGCTCTTTTCCTTATCATTCAGGATTTAATTTAAACATTTAAAGTCTAAATTTAGAAGAAAAATAAAACCTTAAAGTTTATTTTATATAGATATTAAATGTCCTTTTCCAAGAACATTCAAACAGTTTACAAGATTAGGTAACTACATGAGCATCACACCACAAACATAACTAAGTTTTCTCTCAAAGCATTATCAGGAAACCAAATATCTGTCAGCATATATGTAGAGAAAACCGATCAATGAGTGTGATACACCCAATTAAAAAGCAAACAAGCAAACAAAAAAAAACCAAACCAAAAAAACCCAAGACGCTCTGAGAAAGATATGCCATACATTTTGTTTTAGTTTATAAATTCTGTTTCTGAATCTGTTTGGCAAACTGATGTGGAAATCTTTTACTTACGCCAAATCATTTCACTGAGTGGATAAGTTCTACTTCATGCTGAGCAAAACTGGGAAGTGGACATTTCTTTCAGTGTGGACATCTTGATGGATGGCTTAACACTTTGTTCAGTTTGTGATGTGGATGTCACAACCTGTTATCACGTGAACTGTTTGTGATTGGGAAAACAGGTTTAACCCAGAGATAACTGGGGGTTAAAGTCCACCTTAATATTTCATATTGCTGATCGCATCTAGTGGTCAGATTCTTTTCTCACACTAGGTGGTGCTACACATGCCATAAAAATTATAACATTTTAAATATAGTTTCACAAACTGTTAAATGTTGGAAGGTTTTTAGAGCAGGCCTCCATGGTGTAAATTACCCTTAATAGATTAACCTTAAATTAACTTTAATGTAGTGTTTCATGTCGACTTTATTAAAAATATTTATACACACACACATGTTAAAGAGATTAACTGCATTTTATCAATCTGTGTAACAGTGTAAAGAAATCAAAGAGATAACGATTCTTTAATTATGCCAGTATACTGGGGTATTTTAAAACCTTTCATTTTTCATTATAACTTCAATCCTTTTATTGTTTCTCTCCTGATTGCAGCTGGAGCCCTTGAGTGTCAAACCTGCACAGATCAGACGTGTTCAAGCACAGCACTACTTCCATGTTCTTCAGAGACCATGTGTGTTACAGCTACTATTTTAGGTAATCTTCTCTTCATATTATGAAATTTCCCCTTGTGGGACTAAAGGTATATCAAATCAAATATTATGTAATAAACTTCAGTAAATTTCAATGACTTTGAAATTATGTGTACTTTCCATCAACATTAATAAAATACACTTTGAATTTGCAGCTACTTCATCTGGAAATACGGCAACACAAATCTACAAGGCATGTGCATCTTCCTCCCTGTGTCCAGTTACGAGCTCTCAGATATTTTCAATTAACATGGGTGTTCAAAGTGCTCTTGCATCTGCCACGTGCTGCAACACAGATAACTGCAACTCACAAACTCTGGATGGTAAGTACAAATCTATAAGTGTTTTATTAAAGACGCAATAAGAAACAATATTCTGATATTTGCTGAAATGTTCTCAGTTCTGAAATGAAATGATGCTCTTTTCTTTTACAGCTCCTGCTCCTCAGTCAAGTAATGGCCGACTATGTAACATTTGTTCCACCCCTCTGTGCGACACTCCAATACAGTGTCAGGGAGTGGAGGACCAATGCTTTCAATCAATGAGTGAGTCTTCATCATATATACTTTAACAAAGATCATCTTTAAATTGGCTTTTATACCTAAAATAAATTCAAAACATATTCTTTTTTTAAAAAATTAGTCAGTGGCAACATTATGAAGCATTTCATCAGTATGTGTAAGACATTTTATTTTGTACCTTAAATCTTTGAAGATGAAGGTCAGGATTTGATAATTAGTTCATGAAATTATATATATGTATTAGTTAACAAGTATTCCCCGCACGAAAATAGAACACCCAGTGTAGGTACACTATTCACTAAAAGGGAATCACAGTGGCTTCTGAAATTGTAACTACATGTTTTCATAAACGTGAAAGTCACTATAAAAATTGACTGAAAATCAGGCTCTGTTCTTCTCTCTGATTAAAAAATGTTTACCAGTGGCATTAGAAATGTTAAACAAACAACTACACCCTTTAGTGGTGTTCTCGGGTCACTGCAGTGAGATTTTGAGTTTCAGCAAACAGAACACAAACAGATTTTAGATTACTCTTTATGTGAAAGATATTGAAGATAGGTACAAAGCATTTCCCTAACCATTTGCAATCCAATAATGATGGTCAATGCCCACAACTCTACAGTTGATCTACAGTGTAGCTTCATGATTTTCTTTTGACTAAAAAATAATAAGAAGCTCTAAATAAAATGTAACAGAATATATTTAATAATAATTGCTGTGACAGGAGTGTTAGTGCATAAAAAAGGAAACCATTTTAATTATAATACTCTGAGTGCATGTTTGGATTGTCACAGGCTACTACACAGGCATGTTTGTCTTCTTATACATTTTTTGGTTAGAATTCACATGTCAACATGAAAGATTCTGAACATCAAATTAACCTCATGCATTATAAGTGTTGCGCACAACAGTTAGAGAGCACAAAAAAGGCTAACTGTAAAACTGCTGTCTGAGTTTCAAGTTTTATTGTCATGTACATATAAACAGTGTAGCCACATTTACCTGTAGTGAAATTCTTTGGCTCGTGCTCCTCAGCTTTATATGAACATATATAAGTCTGCAGTTATATTTTAAAAGAAAATAACCACAACAACAGCAATAATAATAATAATGATAATAATAAAGATAACAAATAACAAAAAACTAAAGTATTAATATTAACAGAATTTGAGACAGTTGTTCAGAATTTACAGTTTCAACAGTATAGGATAAGTTAGAGGGTATGTAAGTTTAGGCTTTTTGAGACTAGGTGGGTGTCAACAGAGGCTATAAAAGCTTTGGGTAACGCTCCACCATTTTGAGATTTGCTGTGCCCCTCTGCATGCATGTCTCCCCATCCGGATGGTTTGTGCTCATGTTGAATTGTATGGAATAAAACATTGTTGATTGAACATTTATACACCGAGTATTGTCCTTCCTTCAGCCCAAAGAATAAAAGAATTGGGAGGATTTAACACTGGATATCAGAAAAATTATTTTTAAGATGTCTTAACTAATGCTTTAAATATGATATGTAATGACATCATGACAAACATTTTTCATCTGCAGTGACCGACAGCACCAGGACTTTCCCAGCTTACGGATGTGCATCTACAAACCTGTGTGCAGCTGCCTCAAGCTTGAAATCTCTACCTTTCATGAAGAGCATTGGTACGATAACAACAGGACCAACCTGTAATTCACCCTCGACCACTCCAGCACCAACCACAACCACCGCTGCTCCAACCACAACTACAGTGGCAACAACCACAACAACAACAGCTGCTCCAACCACAACAACAGTTGCTCCAACCACAACAACTGCTGCTCCAACCACAACAACTGCTGCTCCAACCACTACAACTGCAGCTCCAATAACAACCACAGCTGCTCCAACCACAACCACAGCTGCTCCAACCACTACAACTGCTGCTCCAACAACAACAACTGCTGCTCCAACCACAACAACAGCTGCTCCAACCACAACAACTGCCGCTCCAACCACAACAACTGCCGCTCCGACCACAACAACTGCCGCTCCAACCACAACAACAGTTGCTCCAACACCTACAACTGCCGCTCCAACCACAACAACTGCCGCTCCAACAACAACAACAGCCGCTCCGACCACAACAACTGCCGCTCCAACCACAACAACAGTTGCTCCAACCACTACAACTGCTGCTCCGACCACAACAACTGCCGCTCCAACCACAACAACAGTTGCTCCAACCACTACAACTGCAGCTCCGACCACAACAACTGCCGCTCCAACCACAACAACTGCTACTCCAATCACAACAACTGCCGCTCCAACCACAACAACAGCTGCTCCAACCACAACAACCGCGGCAACAACCACAACAACTGCCGCTCCAACAACAACAACTGCCACTGCAACCACAACCACAGCTGCTCCCACAACAACCACAGCTGCTCCAACAACAACCACAGCTGCTCCAACCACAACAACCACAGCTGCTGCTCCAACCACAACAACAGCTGCTCCAACCACAACAACAGCTGCTCCAACCACAACAACTGCAGCACAAACCACAACAACTGCCGCTCCAACCACAACAACAGTTGATTCAACCACTATAACTGCGGCACCAACCACAACAACTGCGGCACCAACCACAACAACTGCCGCTCCAACAACAACAACAGCCGCTCCAACCACAACAACAGCCGCTCCAACCACAACAACTGCCGCTCCAACCACAACAACAGCCGCTCCAACCACAACAACTGCCGCTCCAACCACAACAACAGCCGCTCCAACCACAACAACAGCCGCTCCAACCACAACAACTGCTTCTCCAACCACAACAACTGCCGCTCCAACCACAACAACTGCCGCTCCAACAACAACCACAGCCGCTCCAACCACAACTGCTGCTCCAACAACAACAGCTGCTGCAACCACTACAACTGCTGCTCCAACCACAACCACAGCTGCCCCAACAACAACAATTGCTGCTCCAACCACAACAACAGTTGCTCCAACCACAACAACAGCCGCTCCAACCACAACAACAGCCGCTCCAACAACAACAACAGCCGCTCCAACCACAACAACAGCCGCTCCAACCACAACAACTGCTTCTCCAACAACAACAACAGCCGCTCCAACCACAACAACTGCCGCTCCAACCACAACAACTGCAGCTCCAACAACAACGACAGTTGCTCCAACCACAACTGCCGCTACAACAACAACAACAGCTGCTCCAACCACAACAACAGCCGCTCCAACAACAACAACAGCTGCTGCAACCACTACAACTGCTGCTCCAACCACAACCACAGCTGCCCCAACAACAACAATTGCTGCTCCAACCACAACAACAGTTGCTCCAACCACAACAACAGCCGCTCCAACCACAACAACTGCTTCTCCAACAACAACGACAGCCGCTCCAACCACAACAACTGCCGCTCCAACAACAACGACAGTTGCTCCAACCACAACAACTGCTGCTCCAACCACAACCACAGCTGCTCCAACAACAACCACAGCTGCTCCAACCACAACAACTGCCGCTCCAACCACAACAACAGTTGATTCAACCACTATAACTGCGGCACCAACCACAACAACTGCCGCTCCAACCACAACGACTGCAGCTCCAACCACAACAACTGCCGCTCCAACAACAACAACAGCCGCTCCAACCACAACAACAGCCGCTCCAACCACAACAACTGCCGCTCCAACCACAACAACTGCAGCTCCAACCACAACAACAGCCGCTCCAACAACAACAACAGCCGCTCCAACCACAACAACAGCCGCTCCAACCACAACAACTGCCGCTCCAACCACAACAACTGCAGCTCCAACAACAACGACAGTTGCTCCAACCACAACTGCCGCTACAACAACAACAACAGCTGCTCCAACCACAACAACAGCCGCTCCAACAACAACAACAGCTGCTGCAACCACTACAACTGCTGCTCCAACCACAACCACAGCTGCCCCAACAACAACAATTGCTGCTCCAACCACAACAACAGTTGCTCCAACCACAACAACAGCCGCTCCAACCACAACAACTGCTTCTCCAACAACAACAACAGCCGCTCCAACCACAACAACTGCCGCTCCAACAACAACGACAGTTGCTCCAACCACAACAACTGCTGCTCCAACCACAACCACAGCTGCTCCAACAACAACCACAGCTGCTCCAACCACAACAACTGCCGCTCCAACCACAACAACAGTTGATTCAACCTCTATAACTGCGGCACCAACCACAACAACTGCCGCTCCAACAACAACAACAGCTGCTGCAACCACTACAACTGCCGCTCCAACAACAACAACAGCTGCTCCAACCACAACAACAGCCGCTCCAACCACAACAACTGCCGCTCCAACCACAACGACTGCAGCTCCAACCACAACAACTGCCGCTCCAACAACAACAACAGCCGCTCCAACCACAACAACAGCCGCTCCAACCACAACAACTGCCGCTCCAACCACAACAACTGCTGCTCCAACCACAACCACAGCTGCTCCAACAACAACCACAGCTGCTCCAACCACAACAACTGCCGCTCCAACCACAATAACAGCTGCTCCAACCACAACAACTGCCGCTCCAACCACAACAACAGCCGCTCCAACCACAACAACAGCCGCTCCAACCACAACAACTGCTTCTCCAACCACAACAACTGCCGCTCCAACCACAACAACTGCCGCTCCAACAACAACCACAGCCGCTCCAACGACAACTGCTGCTCCAACAACAACAACAGCTGCTGCAACCACTACAACTGCTGCTCCAACCACAACCACAGCTGCCCCAACAACAACAATTGCTGCTCCAACCACAACAACAGTTGCTCCAACCACAACAACAGTCGCTCCAACCACAACAACTGCTTCTCCAACAACAACGACAGCCGCTCCAACCACAACAACTGCCGCTCCAACAACAACGACAGTCGCTCCAACCACAACAACTGCTGCTCCAACCACAACCACAGCTGCTCCAACAACAACCACAGCTGCTCCAACCACAACAACTGCCGCTCCAACCACAACAACAGTTGATTCAACCACTATAACTGCGGCACCAACCACAACAACTGCCGCTCCAACAACAACAACAGCTGCTCCAACCACAACAACAGCCGCTCCAACCACAACAACTGCCGCTCCAACCACAACGACTGCAGCTCCAACCACAACAACTGCCGCTCCAACAACAACAACAGCCGCTCCAACCACAACAACAGCCGCTCCAACCACAACAACTGCCGCTCCAACCACAACAACTGCAGCTCCAACCACAACAACAGCCGCTCCAACAACAACAACAGCCGCTCCAACCACAACAACAGCCGCTCCAACCACAACAACTGCTTCTCCAACAACAACAACAGCCGCTCCAACCACAACAACTGCCGCTCCAACCACAACAACTGCAGCTCCAACAACAACGACAGTTGCTCCAACCACAACAACTGCCGCTACAACAACAACAACAGCTGCTCCAACCACAACAACAGCCGCTCCAACAACAACAACAGCTGATGCAACCACTACAACTGCTGCTCCAACCACAACCACAGCTGCCCCAACAACAACAATTGCTGCTCCAACCACAACAACAGCCGCTCCAACAACAACAACAGCTGCTGCAACCACTACAACTGCTGCTCCAACCACAACCACAGCTGCCCCAACAACAACAATTGCTGCTCCAACCACAACAACAGTTGCTCCAACCACAACAACAGCCGCTCCAACCACAACAACTGCTTCTCCAACAACAACAACAGCCGCTCCAACCACAACAACTGCCGCTCCAACAACAACGACAGTTGCTCCAACCACAACAACTGCTGCTCCAACCACAACCACAGCTGCTCCAACAACAACCACAGCTGCTCCAACCACAACAACTGCCGCTCCAACCACAACAACAGTTGATTCAACCACTATAACTGCGGCACCAACCACAACAACTGCCGCTCCAACAACAACAACAGCTGCTCCAACCACAACAACATCCGCTCCAACCACAACAACTGCTGCACCAACAACAACAACAGCTGCTGCAACCACTACAACTGCTGCTCCAACCACAACAACTGCTGCCCCAACAACAACAATTGCTGTTCCAACCACAACAACAGTTGCTCCAACCACAACAACAGCCGCTCCAACCACAACAACTGCTTCTCCAACCACAACAACAGCTGCTCCAACCACAACAACCACAGCTGCTGCTCCAACCACAACAACAGCTGCTCCAACCACAACAACAGCTGCTCCAACCACAACAACTGCCGCTCCAACAACAACCACAGCTGCTCCAACCACAACTGCTGCTCCAACAACAACAACAGCTGCTGCAACCACTACAACAACCGCTCCAACCACAACAACTGCCGCTCCAACCACAGCAACTGCAGCTCCAACCACAACAACTGCCGCTCCAACAACAACCACAGCTGCTCCAACCACAACTGCTGCTCCAACAACAACAACAGCTGCTGCAACCACTACAATTGCTGTTCCAACCACAACAACTGCTGCTCCAACCACAACAACCACAGCTGCTGCTCCAACCACAACAACAGCTGCTCCAACCACAACAACAGCTGCTCCAACCACAACAACTGCCGCTCCAACAACAACCACAGCTGCTCCAACCACAACTGCTGCTCCAACAACAACAACAGCTGCTGCAACCACTACAACAACCGCTCCAACCACAACAACAGCTGCTCCAACCACAACAACTGCCGCTCCAACAACAACCACAGCTGCTCCAACCACAACAACAGCTGCTCCAACCACAACAACTGCCGCTCCAACAACAACCACAGCTGCTCCAACCACAACTGCTGCTCCAACAACAACAACAGCTGCTGCAACCACTACAACAACCGCTCCAACCACAACAACTGCCGCTCCAACCACAGCAACTGCAGCTCCAACCACAACAACTGCCGCTCCAACAACAACCACAGCTGCTCCAACCACAACTGCTGCTCCAACAACAACAACAGCTGCTGCAACCACTACAATTGCTGTTCCAACCACAACAACAGCTGCTCCAACCACAACAACCACAGCTGCTGCTCCAACCACAACAACAGCTGCTCCAACCACAACAACAGCTGCTCCAACCACAACAACTGCCGCTCCAACAACAACCACAGCTGCTCCAACCACAACTGCTGCTCCAACAACAACAACAGGTGCTGCAACCACTACAACAACCGCTCCAACCACAACAACTGCAGCTCCAACCACAACAACTGCCGCTCCAACAACAACCACAGCTGCTCCAACCACAACTGCTGCTCCAACAACAACAACAGCTGCTGCAACCACTACAACTGCTGCTCCAACCACAACAACTGCTGCTCCAACCACAACAACAGCCGCTCCAACCACAACAACTGCTTCTCCAACAACAACAACAGCCGCTCCAACCACAACAACTGCTGCTCCAACCACAACAACAGCTGCTCCAACCACAACAACCACAGCTGCTGCTCCAACCACAACAACAGCTGCTCCAACCACAACAACAGCTGCTCCAACCACAACAACTGCCGCTCCAACAACAACCACAGCTGCTCCAACCACAACTGCTGCTCCAACAACAACAACAGCTGCTGCAACCACTACAACAACCGCTCCAACCACAACAACTACCGCTCCAACCACAACAACTGCCGCTCCAACCACAACAACTGCCGCTCCAACCACAACAACTGCAGCTCCAACCACAACAACTGCCGCTCCAACAACAACCACAGCTGCTCCAACCACAACTGCTGCTCCAACAACAACAACAGCTGCTGCAACCACTACAACTGCTGCTCCAACCACAACAACAGCTGCTCCAACCACAACAACAGTTGCTCCAACCACAACAACTGCTGCTCCAACAACAACAACTGCTCCAACCACAACAACAGCCGCTCCAACCACAACAACTGCGGCAACAACCACAACAACTGCTGCCCCAACAACAACAACTGCTGTTCCAACCACAACAACAGTTGCTCCAACCACAACAACAGCCGCCCCAACCACAACAACTGCTTCTCCAACAACAACAACAGCCGCTCCAACCACAACAACTGCTGCTTCAACCACAACAACAGCTGCTCCAACCACAACAACCACAGCTGCTGCTCCAACCACAACAACAGCTGCTCCAACCACAACAACAGCTGCTCCAACCACAACAACTGCAGCTCCAACAACAACCACAGCTGCTCCAACCACAACTGCTGCTCCAACAACAACAACAGCTGCTGCAACCACTACAACAACCGCTCCAACCACAACAACTGCCGCTCCAACCACAACAACAGTTGCTCCAACCACAACAACTGCCGCTCCAACCACAACAGCTGCAGCTCCAACAACAACAACTGCCGCTCCAACAACAACAACAGCTGCTGCAACCACTACAACTGCTGCTCCAACCACAACAACTGCTGCTCCAACCACAACAACAGCCGCTCCAACCACAACAACTGCTTCTCCAACAACAACAACAGCCGCTCCAACCACAACAACTGCTGCTCCAACCACAACAACAGCTGCTCCAACCACAACAACCACAGCTGCTGCTCCAACCACAACAACAGCTGCTCCAACCACAACAACAGCTGCTCCAACCACAACAACTGCTGCTCCAACAACAACCACAGCTGCTCCAACCACAACTGCTGCTCCAACAACAACAACAGCTGCTGCAACCACTACAACAACCGCTCCAACAACAACAACTGCTCCAACCACAACAACTGCCGCTCCAACCACAACAACAGCTGCTCCAACCACAACAACAGCTGCTCCAACCACAACAACTGCTGCTCCAACAACAACCACAGCTGCTCCAACCACAACTGCTGCTCCAACAACAACAACAGCTGCTGCAACCACTACAACTGCTGCTCCAACCACAACAACAGCTGCTCCAACCACAACAACAGTTGCTCCAACCACAACAACTGCTGCTCCAACAACAACAACTGCTCCAACCACAACAACAGCCGCTCCAACCACAACAACTGCGGCAACAACCACAACAACTGCTGCCCCAACAACAACAACTGCTGTTCCAACCACAACAACAGTTGCTCCAACCACAACAACAGCCGCCCCAACCACAACAACTGCTTCTCCAACAACAACAACAGCCGCTCCAACCACAACAACTGCTGCTTCAACCACAACAACAGCTGCTCCAACCACAACAACCACAGCTGCTGCTCCAACCACAACAACAGCTGCTCCAACCACAACAACAGCTGCTCCAACCACAACAACTGCAGCTCCAACAACAACCACAGCTGCTCCAACCACAACTGCTGCTCCAACAACAACAACAGCTGCTGCAACCACTACAACAACCGCTCCAACCACAACAACTGCCGCTCCAACCACAACAACAGTTGCTCCAACCACAACAACTGCCGCTCCAACCACAACAACTGCAGCTCCAACAACAACAACTGCCGCTCCAACAACAACCACAGCTGCTCCAACCACAACTGCTGCTCCAACAACAACAACAGCTGCTGCAACCACTACAACAACCGCTCCAACCACAACAACTGCCGCTCCAACCACAACAACAGTTGCTCCAACCACAACAACTGCCGCTCCAACCACAACAACTGCAGCTCCAACAACAACAACTGCCGCTCCAACAACAACCACAGCTGCTCCAACCACAACTGCTGCTCCAACAACAACAACAGCTGCTGCAACCACTACAACTGCTGCTCCAACCACAACAACTGCTGCTCCAACAACAACAACTGCTGCTCCAACCACAACAACAGCTGCTCCAACCACAACAACTGCTGCTCCAACCACAATAACAGTTGCTCCAACCACAACAACTGCTGCTCCAACAACAACAACTGCTCCAACCACAACAACAGCCGCTCCAACCACAACAACTGCGGCAACAACCACAACAACAGCTGCTAAAACAACAACAACTGCTGCTCCAACCACAACAACCACAGCAGCTCCAACCACAACAACCACAGCTGCTCCAAGTACAACCACAGCCGCTCTAACAACAACAACAGCCGCTCCAACCACAACAACTGCCGCTCCAACCACAACAACCACAGCTGCTCCAACCACAACAACAGCTGCTCCAACCACAACAACTGCCGCTCCAACCACAACAACAGCTGCTCCAACCACAACAACTGCGGCACCAACCACAATAACTGCCGCTCCAACTACAACAACAGCTGCTCCAACCACAACAACAGCCGCTCCAACCACAACAACTGCCGCTCCAACAACAACAACTGCCGCTCCAACCACAACAACAGCTGCTCCAACCACAACAACAGCCGCTCCAACCACAACAACTGCTGCTCCAACAACAACAACTGCTCCAACCACAACAACAGCCGCTCCAACCACAACAACAGCTGCTCCAACCACAACAACTGCTGCTCCAACCACAACCACAGCTGCTCCAACCACAACAACCACAGCAGCTCCAACCACAACCACAGCTGCTCCAACCACAACAACCACAGCAGCTCCAACCACAACCACAGCTGCTCCAACAACAACCACAGCTGCTCCAACCACAACAACTGCTGCTCCAACCACAACAACAGTTGCTCCAACAACAACAACTGTCGCTCCAACCACTGCAACTGCCGCTCCAACCACTACAACTGCAGCTCCAACCACAACAACTGCGGCACCAACCACAATAACTGCTCCAACGACAACAACCACAACAACTGCCGCTCCAACCACAACAACAGTTGCTCCAACCACTACAGCTGCTGCTCCAACAACAACCACAGCTGCTCCAACCACCATAACAGCTGCTCCAACCACAACCACAGCTGCTCCAACCACAACCACAGCTGCTCCAACCACTACAACTGCAGCTCCAACCACAACAACTGCGGCTCTAACCACAACAACAGCTGCTCCAACCACAACAACTGCTGCTCCAACCACAACAACAGGCGCTCCAACCATAACAACAGCCGCTCCAACAACAACAACTGCCGCTCCAACAACAACAACTGCTCCAACCACAACAACTGCCGCTTCAACCACAACAACTGCCGCTCCAACCACAACAACTGCCGCTCCAACCACAACAACTGCCGCTCCAACCACAACAACAGCTGCTCCAACCACTACAACTGCGGCACCAACCACAACAACTGCCGCTCCAACCACAACCACAGCTGCTCCAACCACAACAACAACAGCTGCTCCAACCACAAGAACAGCTGCTCCAACCACAACAACTGCTTCTGCAACCACAACAACAGTTGCTCCAACCACAACAACAGCTGCTCCAACCACTACAACTGCTGCTCCAACAACAACTGCTACTACAACCACAACAACAACTACTCCAACCACAACAACTGTTCCACCAACCACAACAACTGTGGCACCAACAAAAACAACAACTGCTCCAACAACAACAACTGCCGCACAAACCACAACAGCTTTGGCACCAACCACAACAACAGCTGCTCCAACCACTACAACTGCTGCCCCAACCACTACAACTGCTGCTCCAACCACAACAACTGCTGCTCCAGCCACAACAACAGCTGCTCCAACCACAACAACAGCTACTCCAACCACAACAACTGTTGCACCAACCACAACAACTGTGGAACCAACAACAACAACAGCTGCTCCAACAACAACAACAACTGCTCCAACAACAACAACTGCTGCTCCAACCACAACAACAGCTGCTCCAACCACAACAACAGCTGCTCCAACCACAACAACAGCTGCTACAACCACAACAACCACAGCTGCTCCAACCACAACAACTGCTGCTCCAACAACAACAACAGCTGCTCCAACCAGTACAACTGCTGCTCCAACAACAACAGCAGCTGCTCAAACAACAACAACAGCAGCTCCAACCACTACAACTGCTGCTCCAACCACTACAACTGCAGCTCCAACCACAACAACTGCTGCTCCAACCACAACAAGAGCTTCTCCAACCACAACAACAGGCGCTCCAACCACAACAACAGCCGCTCCAACCACAACAACTGCTGCTCCAACCACAACAACTGTGGCACCAACCACAACAACAGCTGCTCCAACAACAACAACTGCTGCTCCAACAACAGTTGCTTCAACAACAACAACAGCTGCTCCAACCAGTACAACTGCTGCTCCAACAACAACCACAGCTGCTCAAACAACAACAACAACAGCTGCTCCAACCACTACAACTGCTGCTCCAACCACTACAACTGCAGCTCCAACCACAACAACTGCTGCTCCAACCACAACAACTGTGGCAACAACCACAACATCTGTGGCACCAACCACAACAACAGCTGCTCGAACAACAACAACTGCTGCTCCAACAACTGTTGCTTCAACAACAACAACAGCTGCTCAAACCACAACAACAGCTGCTCCAACCACAACAACAGCTGCTACAACCACAACAACAGCTGCTACAACCACAACAACTGTGGCACCAACCACAACAACTGTGGCACCAACAACAACAACTGCTGCTCCAACCACTACAACTTCTGCACAAACCACTACAACTGCTACTCCAATCACAACAACAGTTGTTCCAACAACTATAACTGCTGCTCAAACAACAACCGTTCCAACCACAACAACAGCTGCTCCAACCACAACAACTGTGGCACCAACCACGACAACAGCTGCTCCAATCACAACTACAGTGGCAACAACAACAACAACAACAACAGCTGCTACAACCACAACAACAGCTGCTCCAATCACTACAACTGCTGCTCCAACAACAACAACAACAACAACAACAGCTACTTCAACCAAAACAACAACTGCTCCAATTACAACTACCGTGGCAACAACCACGACAACAGCTGCTCCAATTACAACTACAGTGGCAACAACAACAACATCAGCTGCATCTCCAACAACAACAACAACAACAACAGCTACTTCAACCAAAACAACAACTGCTCCAATCACAACTACCGTGGCATCAACCACAACAACAGCTGCTACAACAACAACAACAACTGCTCGAACAACTACAACTGCTGCTACAACAACAACAACAGTTGCTCCAACCACAAAGACTGCTGCTACAACAACAATAACTGCTGCTCCACCACCACCAACAGCTGCTCCAACCATGACAACAGCCGCAACAACAACCACTAAAATGCCTTCAACAGCTATAACATCCACGACGACAACAAGTCACGCATCCTCTGTCAGAATTAATGTAATCCCTCTATTAGTGGCACTCTTTGTCTTTACCATCTATTAAATGGTAAATCATGGATGGAAACCATAAAAACACTACAACTGTGAAAGGATGATTTTTTTATGTTACTGTTTACTTCTTCTTTTCCTGTTTAGTTGGGATTTAAGTTCCATTCACTTCAGATGTAAGAAAAAGGGTCTGGGTAAACCTTAGCATGGATAACTATTTAACAAACAATTACCCTTGTGACTTATAAAGTGTAATATCTATTTAATATTTACCCACAAATATATTTATCTATTTATTAAACTCATTATGCAAATGTCTTGAAAAAATGTAATAGTGTGCAATAATAGGAACAGAAATATACATACAGAAATAGACAACCAAACTAGTTACTTGGGATTTTTGTTATATGTGATTCAATGACAGTATTTCTTAAACTAGTAACTGTAATTACACCAAAAAAAAGCCAAAGGATTACAACTATGACCATGATAAAGTTTTCAACAGACAGTATGATGGGATTAGTTTTTTTGCTTTGGAAATATCCCATTGATGGCAAGGGGAATAAAGAAAGCTATGGCAGTATATTTGTTTTGTATAATGTTATGATTGTCCCGACTGTCACTATTTTCTTGAATTTTCTCAATCATATTGATGGTAACACATGGCCCCACTTTTAACATTTATAAAATTACAGAATATATTAACCATATGTTATTTAAGATGAGATACTCTGGTTTCCCCTGAATGTAGACTTTTACTCTCTTCACCCTAATAAAACTATTAATGCAACCAATTGTTTTTCTACATGAATTACCGTACCTATAAGATATTTCAAAGTTTCTTTAATGAAGTGATATATTTCACACTATTCAACAATATTTCATCATTAAGAAAGTTAATGTTTTTTTGCTGGCTTTTCTAACTACCAGTACATTTCCCTCATAGATATACAAATTTTGATAATTGAAAAGGAAGGGGGATGTGTTGAATTATATATTCTTTTTAAACGAATATAATCTGTTTCTAGTTATCAGGTTTCAGTTATGTTGTCCTCGGATCTTTAGTGGTTCTAACAGGCACTAACTATTTGTTTCTTTTTATAAAGGGCTTGGAGTGGTTGATAAGATTGGAAATAAGCTTCCTAAATGCTTATCGATCACATAGTAGTATATCATGTCACAAGAACCAAAATTAATTGTTGTAATGGAAGTAATAACTAATATGAATTTAGGCAGGTTTGCAACCAAACAGAAAAGTCTTTCAACATCCCAGATAAATAAATATGAAATCACCACACTTGGAGAATGTTCATTTAGCTTTTTTTACTTCAGAATTTGAATGACTTCCCCCTTTTTAAAATTAAGTACATAAAACTTTATGTAATGTTACGATATAAATATATATTTTTAATGCTTATTTTCTGATTATATTGCCTTTTGTACTTTGTAATAGAGGCATAAGAAACAACTAGGTCAGAGGGTGACAGGTCGATCTGGCAACAGACTTTAGAAAGGGGAAGTAAATGTAACGCAATCTGTACTTACGCCAAACCTTTAATGCGTGGAAATCAGGACTGTTGACCTTGGGCAGTTCACTAGGTGTCGGTGTCATCAATTTCACCCCGATGTTTAACCCAGAATCACAGTTTCTCTAAAAATAGGTTACAAGAAATCAAATGTATCCCAAATATCTATATCCTGTCAGAAGCTAGTTTCGTAAAGGAGATTGGTAGTAGCTGCTCCACCACAGGAACAATAAGGCTTCCTGCACACAATGGACACCACACTTACTTAACATAAACACATTTATTAGACACAATTTTAAATAATAAACCCCTTTTTTTTGGTAGTGTCTTTCCACTCAGTGTCATAAGAAAAATAAAATAAATAAATAAAAACAAATATGTATCCTTTAAGGTCCTTTGGCCAAAAGAAAATCACCTGAGCTCAGGGAAAAATAAAGCGCATCGTTGGGGCCCTTTGAATTGTTCCTACCGCTCTGTTGGAACGGTGTAGCATCCAATAATAGCATCCAGCAAGCAGCAACGACCATCTATTTGCCAGGACGGTTCGGCAGAGTCATCAGATGAGGACTTCCACAAGGCAGTTCATCCAGTAGGATCCAGGGCACCAAAAGGGCAAACAAACCAGCCTACACACAAGTGTGCAGAAGAATTAACTGAAATGTTCATAAGTCTCAGTACCACTGACTCAGTGTCCATGTCACTAACGGCTTATTTAACAGACTTACCATTATAATAATACAGGTTTGTCAAAATAAAAATATAACAGAACATAAATGCTGTTAACAATGCTTATTAATGCTGTTCTCTTAGGCATAACATAATAACACTGTAACTGACCTCGTGTCGGCCGCCATTTCAGGACATTAGCTAGGCTCACTTAACGGCTAGCTTGCTAACAGTCAGCCAATAACACACGTTATACAATATTTAGCCTCTTTCTTAACAACATGACAGCGGTAGATTTGATACCTCGCTGCAGTATAATAAGGCACAAAACATTTCATACGAACATGAGCTGCACGCTAACTCACCAGAGGAGTTCGTGTAATGGCGAATGCTGTCGGACTCAGCTCCGCTTCACATTTGTAACCGCTACAAGACTTTTTCCCGAATTTCCAGCTCGTAGAGGGCACGAGAGCAGTATGCGCCTCATCGGACGAACGGAAGGAAAAACTCTGTAGCTGGACTAGAGAGTGGCTATGCGCACGGCACAGTGGTGCGTTCAGTGACCACAAATAATCAGAAATCCCATACTCAAACAATGATCTGGGTTACACTCTCCCCCTCTAAAGTGCATGAGTCTCTGCATGCACACTTGACTTAACAGGTGTGTGAAGGAAAGTGCTCTGAGAGAATACAATTGCAAAACTCTGACAAAAAGGAACTGAGAGCCAAAATTAAAGGCTCACCTAACTCATCATAAGTTAGTTTACGAGGTTGGCGTCTCTCTCTCCCAGAACGCCGCAACTCTACTGTCTCTGGCTCTAAACTCCGCTCAGCAGTGTCGCTGCTTCCTTGATTCATTTCAACAGATTCTGTTTGTTCAGGAATGTCAATAACAACCCAACCTGGACCTTCATCAGATGGAATGGGAGATGTGGTCACCTCATTGCTTTCTGAGTGTAACAAAGGCTCAGGTTCAGAAACATGACTGGGTGTTTCTCGTGCGTGTGACTCGTCTTGTGGCTCTGCACGGGGCAAACTAGAATGCACATCCCCAGTGGACAGCTGAGGTGTGATAACCTGCCTTTCAGTCTGGATAAAAGGACCTCTGGTTATTATTTCTGGAACCGCAAAAGCTGGACACACTTCGTCCTCATCACTGTATACCTCATCTTCCTGACCATCAGGGTCATCAGAAGATTGTACTTCTCTTTCGGCTTTGTTTCTCAGTTTCTTCCCTTTAGAGGACCCATGAGATCTGCTCCCTGCTATTTCTTCCACAGGTAAGAACCCACACGGTAGAAGGAGATCCCTGTGTAAGGTGCGTTTTGGTCCGTCTCCCAACTCGGGTTCCACAACATAGACAGGGCCATCATTGATTCGTTTAACCACAACATGTACTTTCTGTTCCCACCTGTCTGAGATTTTGTGTTTACCTCTGATACTCATGTTCCTAACCAAAACCCTGTCACCTGCACAGAGCTCGGCCACTCTAATCCTCTTGTCAAACCTAACTTTATTCCTTTCTCCGATCTTCTGGGAGTTTTTTGCAGCTAGAGTGTAGCTCTCCTCCAGACGTTGACGAAGGTTGTTCACATACTCTGAATGAGACTTATGGTTGGCATTTTCAGGTTGGATACCTAAGACTAAATCAATGGGTAGTCGGGGTTGTCTGCCAAACATCAGTTCATAAGGAGAGAAACCAGTTGTGTCGTTCCTCGTGCAGTTATACGCATGAACTAAGGGTTTAACAAAGTCCCTCCAGTGAGATTTGTCTTCCTCTTCCAACGTACCCAACATATCAAGAAGCGTCCGGTTAAACCTTTCCACCGGGTTTCCGCGAGGATGATAAGGTGTAGTGCGGATTTTGTCTGCTCCTATCAACGCACATAGCTCTTTGATTGTGTGAGATTCAAAGTCTCTACCCTGATCACTGAGTAGACGACTGGGAAACCCATAATGAACTATGAAGTTCTCCCACAGAGCTTTTGCAATGGTCCTGGACTTCTGATCTTTAGTTGGCACTGCCACAGCAAACTTCGTAAAATGGTCAGTGATAACTAATATGTTCCGGGTGTCTCTGTTGTCTGGCTCAACTGACAAATAGTCCATACAGACGAGTTCAAGCGGGTAAGTTGCTATAATATTTTCAAGAGGCGCTGCCTTCTGAGGCACTGCTTTCCTCCTGACACAGCGTGGACACTGTCTGCACTTCTCTTCTACAGACTTTGTCATCATTGGCCAATAGAATCTGGAACGGGCAAGATGCAGTGCTCGTTGAAAACCAAGATGACCAACTTCATCATGCACTCCACGCAACGCTTTCCCTCTGAACTGTTCAGGTAGGACTAACTGCCATACAGTGTTGTCTCTATTTGTCCATTTCCTGTACAATACTCCATCTCTCATTTCGAGTCTTCTCCACTCCTTGAGAAGGAGCCTAACATCAGGAACTTCAAGGTTTGTTTCTCTGAAGCTGGGCTTTTGAGCTCTTTCAACGAAGGTAATGACACGTGAGACAACCGGGTCATCCCTCTGAGCTTTATACCAGTCAGAGCTTGTCATAGATGGTAATGTGTCTTCTCCAAATACATCCACAACTGTTGAGGGATCAACAGCAAGAGACTCTACAGCCAAAGGTTGTTCTAGATTTGAACAGTGCTCGATCTTTGACACCACAAGATGGCGTTGACATAAGGCAGATACCACCTCGTGACTCATCTCGTTGCTCACCTCTAGAAGACGGTTTTTCATGTCATCAACTCTCTCCCTTTCTTTGATGAAATCCTCATCTTCAAAAGGAGGAGCTTGTGGTCGTCGGGACAGCCCATCTGCATCGCGATTGGCATGACCGGCCCTGTACTTAACGGTGAACTGATAAGTAGACAGCGCAGCTAACCAGCGATGACCAGCAGCATCTAACTTTGCAGATGTCAGTACATACGTGAGAGGATTGTTATCCGTCACAATGGTGAAGTTAGCGCCATAAAGGTAGCTGTTAAACTTCTCACAAACTGCCCACTTCAAAGCTAGAAATTCAAGCTTGTGAGTGGGATAGTTTCTCTCACTTTTGGAAAGTCCTCTGCTTGCATAAGCCACAGCTCTCAGCTTCCCGTCCTGCTCTTGGTAGAGCGCTGCACCCAAGCCTTCACGACTGGCATCAGTGTGCAGGACATATGGTAGCTGTGGGTTGGCAAAAGCAAGGACAGGTGCCGATGTCAGTCTCTCAATCAAAGTCTTAAACGCATTTTCACATTCAGGTGTCCACTCCTCTCCAAAAGGTAAGTTAATGTTTGATGGTTGTTTGAAATGTTCTCCAAGATACACTTTACCCCTCTTTTTGGGTGAGTAGTAACCAGCCGTGAGACTATTTAAAGGCTTTGCGATCTTTGAGTATCCATCAATGAATCTCCGGTAATAACCGGCAAAGCCTAGGAAACATTTTAACTCTCTCTTGTTTGTAGGACGAGGCCATGTTTTCAAAGCTGAGATCTTATCAGGATCTGTGTGAACTCCTTGGGCATCAACCACATGGCCAAGGTACTTCACCGAGGGCCTAAAGAAATGACATTTTTCTGGGGACAGCTTCAACCCAAAGTCCCTCAACCGGTTCAGCACCCTCATGAGTCTCACCTCATGTTCCTCCAGGGTGTCTGAAAACACAATCAGATCATCCAAAAACACAAGTACCTCACTCAAGTTCAAATCCCCAACACACTTCTCCATCAGTCGTTGAAACGTACTTGGGGCATTTGTAACGCCCTGAGGCAGGCGATTAAACTCATAAAACCCAAGAGGACAGACAAAAGCAGTTTTAGCTTTATCTTCCTCGGCCATCTCAACCTGATAATAGCCTGATTTGAGGTCCATGACCGAGAACCACTTGGCACCACTAAGGGCCGTGAAGGTCTCCTCAATGTTTGGGAGGGCATAAGCATCCCTAATGGTCCGTGCGTTCAACTTGCGGTAATCAACGCACAACCTGATTGAACCATCCTTTTTACGCACAACTACTATTGGAGATGCGTAGGGGCTCTCTGACTCCCTAATAACCCCTGCATTAAGCAGTTCTTTGAGGTGTTGCTTGACAGCTTCTCTGTCACTTGGGTGGATGGGCCTCGACCGTTCCTTAAACGACGTGTCATCGTTCAGCCGAATGTGGTGTTTTACCACAGTGGTGTGACCATAAGACAGATCATCAACCGCAAACACTTCTGAAATAGACTTGAGCTTGGTGGTGATGCGCTCTTTCCATTCTTCAGAGATGGGTGACTCATCAAGATTAAACTTAAGCTTCTCTCCATCAAACTTGTCATGAGAAGAAGCATTTGAAACAGGCACCAGGGGTGAAATGTGCTGGGCTACACATACCTGGGCAACTGTACTTCCTGGTTGCAATACAATACTATGCCCACTCAAGTTCTGCAAGACGACTGGAACCTTACTCTTAGCTTTGTAAGGGATGTCTATCAAAGCAGTTTCAAGAAATAAACCACCAGGTAACTTGTCGTGTTCATTTGGTTCAAGGACGAAACTTACGTTAGGAGTGTTCTTTCTCAGCCTAACATCGCCCATTAAACAGCACTTGTGGTTGGCAGGGATGGTGACTGGTACTTTCCCGTGCAACCTCACTGGGTGTATGTGGCAATCATCCATTTGTTTAGCCAAGTGCTGGAGAACCAGTGCTACATCTCTGGAACACAGTCTGTGAAGGAAATCTGGACCGTCACGTTCAGATAACTTATCATGGAGTCTTAACAGTGCATTGGTACCAATCAAAACTGGTATTCTGCTGTTAAAATGGCACTCAGGCACAACAAGAGCCAAAACAACCAACTCTTCCTCTTTGCCTGTAATGGTGTGAGGAAAAGTGATGTGGGTCTCAACATAACCAAGGTAGGGAACGTGCTGTCCACCTGCACCCTCAATCTCAAGCAATGCTTGAATGGGCTGAATGGGGAGATGTGCCAGCTTATCCTTGTGAAATGATTCGGAGATTGTAGTGACTTGTGAACCACTATCCATGATAGAGTTGCATTGCACACCCTCAACCAAAACAGAAGCTGAACAACGAGGACCTATCAGACCGGGTGGCAAGCGGGATTGGGAACTGAAATCTTGAACCGTTGTCTGGGTCTTTATTTTGCTCTGAACATCAATTCTTTGGTCACTTGAGGCGGGACTAATGCTGGTCTCAGCTCCTGGACGTCCCACAGCAGGAGCTGCTACAAGTTTAAAGCAAAAGGCTCAGTAACCTGTTGGGCTTGGAACCTTCCTTGCTTTTCCTTTAACTCAGCATTCTTCTGGCGGACTAGTGCCTGGTTGGGTTCATTTGGGCATCGAGCGGCAATGTGGTTATCTTCACCACATCTAAAGCAGAACCATGCTTTTGGCATAGAGGGAACCTTAACTGGTCTCCTGGCACTGCTATTTCTTGCCGTAAGGAAGTCTTTGCCACTATTATTCTCTTTAGGACATTTTTGGTTCTGAGTGAGCTCTCTGAGTTGTTTAGACAACTCATCTATTTTGCTTTCAAGTTTAACAGTTTCTTCTTGCCTCTGTTTTAACGCTGCACTAAGCTCACTGTCAAAAGGAGAATTCTTGGACCTTTGACTCAGTTTCTCTACCTGCTTTGAAAGCTCATCCATTCTCCTCTCAAGCTTAGATGCTTCGCTCTGCTTTGCAGTCTGTGTTGGAACGGGCTCATCATCATAGGAGGGTACATCAAAAATGGAGTGGGCATGTACAGCTGCTTTTGTAGCACCCAGATGTTTTTTCATCCTGTCTAGCTTTGCAGATCTACGACCTTCCTCGGTCCTCAACATAAGGAGTAGATCTGGGAATGTTGGTGGACTGTTCTTTTTGTTTTCTAGTTGGAGAGCTATAATGAGACTCTGGTCCCAGCAGCCTCTAATAAACTGTCTGAGTAGGTGTTCGCTCAAACTTTTGACAGAGACTCCCCCTCTAGAAATAGCTCGAGTAAGGAGGCTATGGAGTCTGTTCAAATATGCTGAGGGCTTTTCTCCGCTATTCTGGTTGGAGCTGAGAAAGGTTGCAAATAACTCTTCTCCGTCCTCTACAACACTGAAAGCGGAATCGAGCTGCTTAACATAAGCCCTGGGTGGTGAACTCACACCAAGCAACTTAACAACATCGGCTGCTGGACTTAGCAAACTTTCAAGTATTTTCCTAACCTTTTGCACATCACTAAGAGAGCAATCACTGACAAGAAGGTCCACTTGTGTGCGCCATGTTTCATAGTCTACCTCACCATTGGGCCTAGGAGCACGGCCAGAAAAGGTGCGCAGTCTGGTTTGTGTAGACCACGGGGCTGTTGAGTCATTTCTGATAACGTGCTCAACGACAACTTTTTGAATCTGAGGTGGGTTAAGGAGACTGCGGTCGATATTAACAGGGTTCACCACAGCACTATCAGGTGCATTGTGGGTCTGTGTGTAGTGATTAGGTTCATCATGATCACTAGCTACAATGTCATGGAGGGATGTGTCACCATCCTGAGCTGTGTGTGGCTGTGTGTCAGGAATCTCAGAGTTATGTCGAACTTCTTTGACCTCACTCTGAATAACACTCAAGAAACCTGCTTTACCACTATCTCCAACAGCCTTCAGTTCTTCTAAATATCTACGAGCTAACTCCTTGCCTACCTCTTCCTGAGCAACATCTCGAATGGTTTTGACAGACCAACCGATAGCAGGATCCTTGGGGCTCGGCAAGTCGCCTAAGATCTGGGGGTTGATCTTGGAAATGGCTTGATCGGACAAATATTGTATCAGGACTCTACCCTCTGGCTGGTTTGATTCATCTGGAATTCGAACTATCCGAGAAACTTTACCATTTACTGAAAAAACACTAGCAATGTCATCATCTGTGTAAATCCCTTCAACGCCAGTCACAAAAAGTGAGCACTGGCCATCTACATCAAAACGTCTGCAAAGATCCATGTCCAACACAATAGGGTCAAGGAAAAGAGGTAGGTGTTGTGAGCTGGAAAGTCAAGGTGCTACTTTTCACCAATCTCCTGGCTGGCTCGCCACTTGTAACGCAATCTGTACTTACGCCAAACCTTTAATGCGTGGAAATCAGGACTGTTGACCTTGGGCAGTTCACTAGGTGTCGGTGTCATCAATTTCACCCCGATGTTTAACCCAGAATCACAGTTTCTCTAAAAATAGGTTACAAGAAATCAAATGTATCCCAAATATCTATATCCTGTCAGAAGCTAGTTTCGTAAAGGAGATTGGTAGTAGCTGCTCCACCACAGGAACAATAAGGCTTCCTGCACACAATGGACACCACACTTACTTAACATAAACACATTTATTAGACACAATTTTAAATAATAAACCCCTTTTTTTTGGTAGTGTCTTTCCACTCAGTGTCATAAGAAAAATAAAATAAATAAATAAAAACAAATATGTATCCTTTAAGGTCCTTTGGCCAAAAGAAAATCACCTGAGCTCAGGGAAAAATAAAGCGCATCGTTGGGGCCCTTTGAATTGTTCCTACCGCTCTGTTGGAACGGTGTAGCATCCAATAATAGCATCCAGCAAGCAGCAACGACCATCTATTTGCCAGGACGGTTCGGCAGAGTCATCAGATGAGGACTTCCACAAGGCAGTTCATCCAGTAGGATCCAGGGCACCAAAAGGGCAAACAAACCAGCCTACACACAAGTGTGCAGAAGAATTAACTGAAATGTTCATAAGTCTCAGTACCACTGACTCAGTGTCCATGTCACTAACGGCTTATTTAACAGACTTACCATTATAATAATACAGGTTTGTCAAAATAAAAATATAACAGAACATAAATGCTGTTAACAATGCTTATTAATGCTGTTCTCTTAGGCATAACATAATAACACTGTAACTGACCTCGTGTCGGCCGCCATTTCAGGACATTAGCTAGGCTCACTTAACGGCTAGCTTGCTAACAGTCAGCCAATAACACACGTTATACAATATTTAGCCTCTTTCTTAACAACATGACAGCGGTAGATTTGATACCTCGCTGCAGTATAATAAGGCACAAAACATTTCATACGAACATGAGCTGCACGCTAACTCACCAGAGGAGTTCGTGTAATGGCGAATGCTGTCGGACTCAGCTCCGCTTCACATTTGTAACCGCTACAAGACTTTTTCCCGAATTTCCAGCTCGTAGAGGGCACGAGAGCAGCATGCGCCTCATCGGACGAACGGAAGGAAAAACTCTGTAGCTGGACTAGAGAGTGGCTATGCGCACGGCACAGTGGTGCGTTCAGTGACCACAAATAATCAGAAATCCCATACTCAAACAATGATCTGGGTTACATAAAGAAAGGGGAAGTTTAGTGCAGAGCTGCACAGGAAACCAGACACAAGCTGCAGAAAATTCAGACCTGAGCATGTGTGTTCTGTCTCCATTTCCAGAAATGTAAAAAATAAAGATTTTTTTGAGCTTTACCACTCTGAGTTCAGTCTTTCTCTTTCGCCAAAAGAATTCAAAAGAACGTGATTTAATAGTAATCATTTGATAATTTAAACATTATGGAAACCAAAAAGGAGACTCCGCTGGAGAGAGGTCAGCAGCTGATGGATGGATGGCTTCAACAAAGAAAAGGTCATTAGCAATAGGCCACAAAGGAGGTGGAACTCTTCTGAATCTGGAGAAGGAAAATTCAGTGATGCAAGCTCTGACAAAGTGTCTGGTGACTTAGGGGCAGACTCCCTAAAACATTCATAGAACATACAATTTAATATTAGTTGCTCTTGAAAGGTGTGAAGGACCTAAAACACAGGAAAAAAATACAAAAAATACAAACCCACTTAACAAACAAACAAACAAACAAAACAGTATATCAAATCAAAACAGATAAAATCAGAACAGTAGATAAAATCAGTAGTTAATGTGAGTTTTGAAATTTAAGCTTAACAAACAAACAAAACAGTATATAAAATCAAAGCAGATAAAATCAGAAATAGATAAGATCAGTAGTTAGTGTAAGTTTTGAAATTTAAGCTTAAAAGTGTGGATTTGGTGCTTTATTCAAATGCAGCTGAGAACAGGTGAGTCTTCAACCTGGATTTAAATAAACTGAGTGTTTCAGCTGATCTGAGGCTTTCTGGGAGTTTGTTCCAGATATAAGGAGCATAAAAGCTGAATGCAGCTTCTCCGTGTCTGGTTCTGACTCTGGGAACTGATAAAAGACCGGATCCAGATGACCTTTAAGAAACTTTCCAGGAAATTCACTAATTGGAAAACAAGAGCAGTGTTGGTTCCTGGTGCATTATGACAGGTGTTATGTAACTACATTCTTTATGCTCATTGTAATATAAGTGTGCATAAAGTGATACTGGTATCTCTTCATAGTGTCCTTAACTGGGAGGACAGCTCTTTTCTCAAGTTTGGAGTGAAGGAAAATCAGAACATGCTCTTAGGTTCTACACTCAGATAAGCAAATATATGTAGATGCAAGATTGTTTTTAGAGGGGAGCTACAGGCAAGAGACACAGGAAAAACTTGGAGCCACTCAATCATCTTACCGTAAGGGAGTGCTGCAGCTAACTTTAAAAACCAGAAAATAAATCCCAATATTTTGTATTGGATACATTTTGGATGTAGCAAAGCATTAAGTAACTTCAGTTCAAAGAGTAAAGAGTTTCATGAAAACAGCTATTGAACAACAAGAACAACCAGAATCTAAAATAAAACCATTCTGCATGAAAATCAACACTCTTTGTTGTCCTTTTACAGATGCACAAAACACACACAAAACAGAAGCCAAAATCTAAAAAAAGAAAAAAGCAAAACAAAACATGACGTGCCTAGGTCAGGTGTGTGTGTGCCTGTGACACACACGCAGACCCGATACAAAGAATATCTTATGTTTGATTTCCACCATGCTATTATTAAGATATAAATAGATTATACCTCAACAAGAGAGGGTGCAGCAATGTCATCAGAAAGCAGAACTGTGCTGTGAGAATAACAATTCCCGTGTTTGCTATTATTTTACTTATTACACTAAATACTTTCAAATATTTTAAGCTTTTATTAGAGTCACAGTATCATCTGTACTTGGTGATGTGTGCAAACTGTCAAAGTAACATGTTATTAGCAAAATGAACAAAGTGCAAAATATACTTTTCAGTTTATGAAAAATAAAACAGAAATGTTTGAGCTAATATATAGTTAACTACAGCAATGGAGTAAAAGTGCAGTTCCTTCAAATAATAATGTGATACTCAAAGAGAAACTGCTGCCACATCTGCTGCTGGAGTAGTTTTACACCTCTGTCCTGGTTTATCAACATCACAGATTAGCAGGAACAACAAAAGTACAAGTGAGCCATGAGTCCAGTGATATTACATCTGCATTATAATTTGCAGATCACAGTGGCTCTATAAAGTCAAAATGCTTGAAACAATGGTGTCGCATCACAACAACAAGAATAGCAGTGCATTTAATCATGAGGGGGGAAAAGCATCATGATAAATTAAGAGCATAATTGAAACTTGATTTCACACTGTCTCTGTAAGTTATAGACATAGGATGTGTGTTTGCATATAAGCTTTGACTGTTTGTAGCTCCAGTGAAAAACTTGCATTGATTATGGGTTTACACTAACTACAGCGGGACAGACAAGCATCCATGGCTAGTGCCATTATAGCCAAAACTTTGTTTGCTGTACTAAGCCTTTAGAAAACAGTAGTGAGGAATAAATACATCTGTATGTTAAACTGTACATAAATGTACATTAAATCTTCAAAAGGTGTTGAGGGATTTCTAAAATAATGCTGTGCAATATTTCATGTAGTGTGATGTAGAAAAGATCTCACCATGACTATTCATTCCTTACTCTACAGGTTTTTACAACTATGAAAAGTAATCATGGACTCATATTAATTTAGTGAATAAAGAAATGCAAAACACGGAAAATAAAACTAAAATTTACATTGCAAAAGAGAAAATGAAGGCTCAGTGACGCATCATAGGAAATCGTACTCATTCATTTATATTTAGAAATTAAAAAGCTGTTGCGTACCCTTTTTGTTTAAATGCACAATTGAACACAGGGTGTGGTAAAGTGCGTTAGCAGAATGATTTGACAAAAGAGGAGATTAATGTCTGAATGTTCATGCTGTAAAAATGTAAACACACCCAATCCTGAGCTCACCTGTTCAGTATATAAAGTGTGGGAGTGCTCCTGAGATTTAGTATCACAGTCCAAGGAAACTAATCTGCAGAACTGACCTGTTCATCACAATGAAGCTGACTGCTCTAATTGTCCTTTGGGCACTCTCCAGCACAGGTAACTGCTCTTTTCCTTATCATTCAGGATTTAATTTAAACATTTAAAGTCTAAATTTTACAATAAAAGAAAAATAAAACCTTAAAGTTTATTTTATATAGATATTAAATGTCCTTTTCCAAGAACATCCAAACAGTTTACAAGATTAGGTAACTACATGAGCATCACACCACAAACATAACTAAGTTTTCTCTCAAAGCATTATCAGGAAACCAAATATCTGTCAGCATATATGTAGAGAAAACCGATCAATGAGTGTGATACACCCAATTAAAAAGCAAACAAGCAAACAAAAAAAAAAACAAACCAAAAAAACCCAAGAGGCTCTGAGAAAGATATGCCATACATTTTGTTTTAGTTTATAAATTCTGTTTCTGAATCTGTTTGGCAAACTGATGTGGAAATCTTTTACTTTCGCCAAATCATTTCACTGAGTGGATAAGTTCTACTTCATGCTGAGCAAAACTGGGAAGTGGACATTTCTGTGAAAATGCTTCCTAGAAAGTAGGTAGTGGTTATTTTCCAATTCAAGCTACACTTATACTTTTCCAGCCAAAGGTTAATTATGATTTCTTTAGAATGATCATTATTTTAACTTCTAATTAGAGTTGATTGGGATAAAGTGATCGATAGAGGAAATTCTACTTCAGTCGTTAAACAAAGTGGAGGAAAGGCGTTACACTCAGTAACTATCCAGCAGGTAAATAAAAGAAAATAAGATTTAATGTATAGACTATGGAGCAGTTATCCTGCACAGGTCAAATTATTATGGTGAAGTATTCACAGGGTGATCTGCTAGCAGTGTGGTGTAATTTAGATGCAAAGACCCAGCAAGTTCACTTCAGTAATATACAGTGTTCTGCCAGGAGGAGCCCAAACTAACATCTCAAAGAAATGAGCAGACCAGGTAGGGTCGCTGAGGGAGCGAGTAATAACCTATTAACAAAAAAAGGTTTCAATTCAATTTGATTCAATTTTTTTTATAAATGATTCCCCTACCCAACCTTGAATATTTGTCAGGTAAATGTCAGGTTAGGAAAAGGAGGTACTTCTAAATGCACTCTGTGTGTTAAAACAAAAATGCCAAGGAGGAAAGACATAAGCCATATTATGTCTTACTGTTTCTGTCCATAAATCTGGCAAGGATTAAACCAAGTTCTATCATTCTGCATTAAGAAATATTATTCACAAAGTGAAAACATTTAAGACACTTTCCAGGAAATTCACTAATTGGAAAACAAGAGCAGTGTTGGTTCCTGGTGCATTATGACAGGTGTTATGTAACTACATTCTTTATGCTCATTGTAATATAAGTGTGCATAATGTGATACTAGTATCTCTTCATAGTGTCCTTAACTGGGAAGACAGCTCTTTTCTCAAGTTTGGAGTGAAGGAAAATCAGAACGTGTTCTTAGGTTCTACACTCAGATAAGCAAATATATGTAGATGCAAGATTGCTTTTAGAGGGGAGCTACAGGCAAGAGACACAGGAAAAAACTTGGAGCCACTCAATCATCTTACCGTAGGGGAGCTTTTCCCAAAATGAAGAGTGCTGCAGCTCACTTTAAAAACCAGAAAATAAATCCCAATACATTGTATTGGATACATCTTGGATATAGCAAAGCATTAAGTAGCTTCAGTTCAGAAGAAAAAACAAAACAAAACATAACGTTTTGCTGCAGCAGTATAAAGCATCTGTCTGAATAATTTCACTGAACAGATCGGTCACCTGGTTTATCAACATCACAGATTAGGAACAACAAAAGTACAAGTGAGCCATGAGTCTAGTGATATTACATCTGCATTATAATTTGCAGATCACAGTGGCTCTATAAAGGCAAAATGTTTGAAACAATGGTGTCGCATCACAACAACAAGAATAGCAACTGTTTGTGATTGGGAAAACAGGTTTAACCCAGAGATAACTGGCAGTTAAAGTCCACCTTAAGATTTCATATTGCGGTAGATTCTTTTCTCACACTAGGTGGTGCTACACATGCCATAAAAATTATAACATTTTAAATATAGTTTCACAAACTGTTAAATGTTGGAAGGTTTTTAGAGCAGGCCTCCATGGTGTAAATTACCCTTAATAGATTAACCTTAAATTAACTTTAATGTAGTGTTTCATGTCGACTTTATTAAAAATATTTATACACACACACATGTTAAAGAGATTAACTGCATTTTATCAATCTGTGTAACAGTGTAAAGAAATCAAAGAGATAACGATTCTTTAATTATGCCAGTATACTGGGGTATTTTAAAACCTTTCATTTTTCATTATAACTTCAATCCTTTTATTGTTTCTCTCCTGATTGCAGCTGGAGCCCTTGAGTGTCAAACCTGCACAGATCAGACGTGTTCAAGCACAGCACTACTTCCATGTTCTTCAGAGACCATGTGTGTTACAGCTACTATTTTAGGTAATCTTCTCTTCATATTATGAAATTTCCCCTTGTGGGACTAAAGGTATATCAAATCAAATATTATGTAATAAACTTCAGTAAATTTCAATGACTTTGAAATTATGTGTACTTTCCATCAACATTAATAAAATACACTTTGAATTTGCAGCTACTTCATCTGGAAATACGGCAACACAAATCTACAAGGCATGTGCATCTTCCTCCCTGTGTCCAGTTACGAGCTCTCAGATATTTTCAATTAACATGGGTGTTCAAAGTGCTCTTGCATCTGCCACGTGCTGCAACACAGATAACTGCAACTCACAAACTCTGGCTGGTAAGTACAAATCTATAAGTGTTTTATTAAAGACGCAATAAGAAACAATATTCTGATATTTGCTGAAATGTTCTCAGTTCTGAAATGAAATGATGCTCTTTTCTTTTACAGCTCCTGCTCCTCAGTCAAGTAATGGCCGACTATGTAACATTTGTTCCACCCCTCTGTGCGACACTCCAATACAGTGTCAGGGAGTGGAGGACCAATGCTTTCAATCAATGAGTGAGTCTTCATCATATATACTTTAACAAAGATCATCTTTAAATTGGCTTTTATACCTAAAATAAATTCAAAACATATTCTTTTTTTAAAAAATTAGTCAGTGGCAACATTATGAAGCATTTCATCAGTATGTGTAAGACATTTTATTTTGTACCTTAAATCTTTGAAGATGAAGGTCAGGATTTGATAATTAGTTCATGAAATTATATATATGTATTAGTTAACAAGTATTCCCCGCACGAAAATAGAACACCCAGTGTAGGTACACTATTCACTAAAAGGGAATCACAGTGGCTTCTGAAATTGTAACTACATGTTTTCATAAACGTGAAAGTCACTATAAAAATTGACTGAAAATCAGGCTCTGTTCTTCTCTCTGATTAAAAAATGTTTACCAGTGGCATTAGAAATGTTAAACAAACAACTACACCCTTTAGTGGTGTTCTCGGGTCACTGCAGTGAGATTTTGAGTTTCAGCAAACAGAACACAAACAGATTTTAGATTACTCTTTATGTGAAAGATATTGAAGATAGGTACAAAGCATTTCCCTAACCATTTGCAAACCAATAATGATGGTCAATGCCCACAACTCTACAGTTGATCTACAGTGTAGCGTCATGATTTTCTTTTGACTAAAAAATAATAAGAAGCTCTAAATAAAATGTAACAGAATATATTTAATAATAATTGCTGTGACAGGAGTGTTAGTGCATAAAAAAGGAAACCATTTTAATTATAATACTCTGAGTGCATGTTTGGATTGTCACAGGCTACTACACAGGCATGTTTGTCTTCTTATACATTTTTTGGTTAGAATTCACATGTCAACATGAAAGATTCTGAACATCAAATTAACCTCATGCATTATAAGTGTTGCGCACAACAGTTAGAGAGCACAAAAAAGGCTAACTGTAAAACTGCTGTCTGAGTTTCAAGTTTTATTGTCATGTACATATAAACAGTGTAGCCACATTTACCTGTAGTGAAATTCTTTGGCTCGTGCTCCTCAGCTTTATATGAACATATATAAGTCTGCAGTTATATTTTAAAAGAAAATAACCACAACAACAGCAATAATAATAATAATGATAATAATAAAGATAACAAATAACAAAAAACTAAAGTATTAATATTAACAGAATTTGAGACAGTTGTTCAGAATTTACAGTTTCGTATTTAGAGTTGTGCAAAAAGTATGCAGTGAGGATATAAAGTGGCAGTGTGTAAAGTCTAGTAATTGTAGGGAGTGTGTAATGGTCAGATATCAGAATCTTTATTGTCATTGTCACAGGTACAATAAAATTAAAAATGGTTCCCAATCAATGCATCAACCCTAACAATATCAAAATATAAATAAAACAATAACATTCAATAATAAAATAAATAGAATTCTTAAAGTACTAATAAGAAGTATCAACAAACATTCACATACATTCCCACATACATGCTTCAGTCAGCGCACAGATTAATACAAGAGTGGCGTGATGGACAGTTTTTTGTAGCAGTATTCAGACGTGTTATTGCAGTTGGATAAAAGCTGTTTGAGCCTATTAGTCCTTACACTGATTGCTCTGTACCGTCTGCCTGAGGGCAACAGTTCAAACAGGGAGTGGCCAGGATGTGAGGTAACTTTTATGATGTTTTGGGCTTTTTTAAGACAGCGGGTGTAAATCTTCCAGTGTGGGGAGAGGGCAGCCAGTGATCTTTTGGGCAGTGTTAATGATCCCTTGGAGTGCTTTCCTCTGAGCCACTGTGCAGCTAGTGTACCAGATGCATATGCAATAGGTTAGAACACTCTCAATGGTGGCTCTGTAGAAGGACACCAGCAATCTCTGTATGATGTTATTCCTCCTGAGAATTCTCTGGAAGTACAGTCTCTGTTGGGCCTTTCTCAGCAGCTCGGAGGTGTTCGCACTCCAGGAAAGGTTCTCCTCTATGTTGACTCCCAGGAAGCGGAAGCTTGCCACCCTTTCTACACAGTCCCTATTAATGAATAGTGGTTGGGTCTCTGCCTTTTTCCTTCTGAAGTCTATTATGAGTTCTTTGGTTTTTGAAGTGTTGAGGAGGAGGTTATTGGCCTTACACCATGACGACAGCTGGTTGGTCACACCAACATGGTGTGACCAACTCAGATCCTTGCAAATGTAGATGCCTAGGAATCTGAAGAAGCTGACTCTTTCCACCTCTGCTCCTTCGATGTGAATGGGCGTGTGCCTTCTTCTCTGTAGTCTCCTGTAATCCACAATGAGCTCCTTGTTTTTGCTGACATTAAGCAGGAGGTTGTTGTCATGGCACCATGATGTCAGGGCTCTCACCCCTGCCCTGTATGCTGTCTCATCTCCATCAGAAATGCAGCCAATGATGGTGGTGTCGTCTGCAAATTTGATGATGGTGTTGGAGCTGTGTGTTGGTGTACAGTCGTGGGTGAACAGGGTGTAAGCAGGGGGCTAAGCACGCATCCCTGGGAGGCATCTGTGCTGAGTGTGAGTGTGGATTAGGTGATGCTGCTGATCCGAACCACCTGAGGTCTGTCTGTCAGGAAGTCCAGGATCCAGCTGCACAGGGAGGAGCTGATGTTCAGGTCACGGAGTTTCATGATGAGTCTGGATGGTATGATGGTGTTGAAGGCAGAGCTATAGTCTATGAACAGCATCCGCACATATGTGTTTTTCTGGTCCAAATGCGAGAGGGCAGTGTGGAATGCAATTGCGTTGTCTGTAGATCTGTTTGGCCTGTAGGCAAACGGAGGGGGTCGAGTGAAGCAGGGAGTAAAGGTGTGATGTGAGCTTTAACTATGCGCTCAAAACACTCACACAATGGATGTGAGTGCTACTGGGTGATAGTTATTTAGGCAGCTCACATTAGTTTTTCTTGGGACAGGGATGCTGGTGGCCCTCTTAAAACATTTTGGGACAACAGACTGGAGCAGGGAAAAGTAAATGTGTGTCTGAACTGGTAAATATGACTTGGTGGAAAAATTAAATTGGGGGCTTTATTAAAGTAGAAGACAACAATAAATGTATCAGTTGTTTTACCATTTACCATGACTTATGACTTACCAAAAGGCACTAAACCAACATAATAATGAATATTACTGGTGTAAGATTCTTATTTTATCATATGTTATCCTATCCCTATAATCGAACTGTGTGAATCATTATACTACTGTAAGCCACACCCTACTCCATATTATAGAGAGTATAATTAGTATGTAGTTTTAATTTGCATTATACCTCTGGATTAAGAAATTGTGAAAATCATTAGATTTATTAGATATGTCTATATTATCCTATACTGTTGATTTACTGTGAATGATTTACACTGTTTCATTGCATGTCATACTGCTGAGTTAAGAAGAGAATATTGTGCGCAGAAGGCCTTGTTTTCTGATAGTGGAGGAGACAGACCACATTCCAAAGAAGTTCTACCCCCACCTTTCTCTATGTCAGAAAGACAGGGAGCCAAGGTCATAATACAGGCTCACTGAGAGTTAGAGGGTATGTAAGTTTAGGCTTTTTGAGACTAGGTGGGGGTCAACAGAGGCTATAAAAGCTTTGGGTAACGCTCCACCATTTTGAGATTTGCTGTGCCCCTCTGCATGCATGTCTCCCCATCCGGATGGTTTGTGCTCATGTTGAATTGTATGGAATAAAACATTGTTGATTGAACATTTATACACCGAGTATTGTCCTTCCTTCAGCCCAAAGAATAAAAGAATTGGGAGGATTTAACACTGGATATCAGAAAAATTATTTTTAAGATGTCTTAACTAATGCTTTAAATATGATATGTAATGACATCATGACAAACATTTTTCATCTGCAGTGACCGACAGCACCAGGACTTTCCCAGCTTACGGATGTGCATCTACAAACCTGTGTGCAGCTGCCTCAAGCTTGAAATCTCTACCTTTCATGAAGAGCATTGGTACGATAACAACAGGACCAACCTGTAATTCACCCTCGACCACTCCAGCACCAACCACAACCACCGCTGCTCCAACCACAACTACAGTGGCAACAACCACAACAACAACAGCTGCTCCAACCACAACAACTGCTGCTCCAACCACAACAACTGCTGCTCCAACCACTACAACTGCAGCTCCAATAACAACCACAGCTGCTCCAACCACAACCACAGCTGCTCCAACCACTACAACTGCTGCTCCAACAACAACAACTGCTGCTCCAACCACAACAACAGCTGCTCCAACCACAACAACTGCCGCTCCGACCACAACAACTGCCGCTCCAACCACAACAACAGTTGCTCCAACCACTACAACTGCTGCTCCGACCACAACAACTGCCGCTCCAACCACAACAACTGCCGCTCCAACAACAACAACAGCTGCTCCGACCACAACAACTGCCGCTCCAACCACAACAACAGTTGCTCCAACCACTACAACTGCTGCTCCGACCACAACAACTGCCGCTCCAACCACAACAACAGTTGCTCCAACCACTACAACTGCAGCTCCGACCACAACAACTGCCGCTCCAACCACAACAACTGCTACTCCAATCACAACAACTGCCGCTCCAACCACAACAACAGCTGCTCCAACCACAACAACCGCGGCACCAACCACAACAACTGCCGCTCCAACAACAACAACTGCCACTGCAACCACAACCACAGCTGCTCCAACCACAACAACCACAGCTGCTCCAACAACAACCACAGCTGCTGCTCCAACCACAACAACCACAGCTGCTGCTCCAACCACAACAACAGCTGCTCCAACCACAACAACAGCTGCTCCAACCACAACAACTGCAGCACAAACCACAACAACTGCCGCTCCAACCACAACAACAGTTGATTCAACCACTATAACTGCGGCACCAACCACAACAACTGCGGCACCAACCACAATGACTGTCGCTCCAACAACAACAACAGCTGCTCCAACCACAACAACAGCCGCTCCAACCACAACAACTGCCGCTCCAACCACAACAACTGCAGCTCCAACCACAACAACTGCCGCTCCAACCACAACAACAGCCGCTCCAACCACAACAACTGCTTCTCCTACCACAACAACTGCCGCTCCAACCACAACAACTGCCGCTCCAACAACAACCACAGCCGCTCCAACCACAACTGCTGCTCCAACAACAACAACAGCTGCTGCAACCACTACAACTGCTGCTCCAACCACAACCACAGCTGCCCCAACAACAACAATTGCTGCTCCAACCACAACAACAGTTGCTCCAACCACAACAACAACCGCTCCAACCACAACAACTGCTTCTCCAACAACAACAACAGCCGCTCCAACCACAACAACTGCCGCTCCAACAACAACGACAGTTGCTCCACCCACAACAACTGCAGCTACAACAACAACAACAACTGCTGCTCCAACCACAACCACAGCTGCTCCAACAACAACCACAGCTGCTCCAACCACAACAACTGCCGCTCCAACCACAACAACAGTTGATTCAACCACTATAACTGCGGCACCAACCACAACAACTGCCGCTCCAACAACAACAACAGCTGCTCCAACCACAACAACAGCCGCTCCAACCACAACAACTGCCGCTCCAACCACAACAACTGCAGCTCCAACCACAACAACAGCCGCTCCAACCACAACAACTGCTTCTCCAACCACAACAACAGCCGCTCCAACCACAACAACTGCTGCTCCAACAACAACAACAGCTGCTGCAACCACTACAACTGCTGCTCCAACCACAACAACAGCCGCTCCAACAACAACAACAGCCGCTCCAACCACAACAACTGCTTCTCCAACCACAACAACAGCCGCTCCAACCACAACAACAGCCGCTCCAACCACAACAACAGTTGCTCCAACCACAACAACAGCCGCTCCAAGCACAACAACTGCTTCTCCAACAACAACAACAGCCGCACCAACCACAACAACTGCCGCTCCAACAACAACGACAGTTGCTCCAACCACAACAACTGCTGCTACAACAACAACAACAACTGCTGCTCCAACCACAACCACAGCTGCTCCAACAACAACCACAGCTGCTCCAACCACAACAACTGCCGCTCCAACCACAACAACAGTTGATTCAACCACTATAACTGCGGCACCAACCACAACAACTGCCGCTCCAACAACAACAACAGCTGCTCCAACCACAACAACAGCCGCTCCAACCACAACAACTGCCGCTCCAACCACAACAACTGCAGCTCCAACCACAACAACTGCCGCTCCAACCACAACAACTGCTTCTCCAACCACAACAACAGCCGCTCCAACAACAACAACAGCCGCTCCAACCACAACAACAGCCGCTCCAACCACAACAACAGCCGCTCCAACAACAACAACAGCTGCTCCAACCACAACAACAGCTGCTCCAACCACAACAACAGCCGCTCCAACCACAACAACTGCCGCTCCAACCACAACAACTGCTTCTCCAACCACAACAACAGCCGCTCCAACAACAACAACAGCTGCTCCAACCACAACAACAGCCGCTCCAACCACAACAACTGCTTCTCCAACCACAACAACAGCCGCTCCAACCACAACAACTGCTTCTCCAACCACAACAACAGCCGCTCCAACAACAACAACAGCTGCTCCAACCACAACAACAGCCGCTCCAACCACAACAACAGCCGCTCCAACCACAACAACTGCTGCTCCAACAACAACAACAGCTGCTGCAACCACTACAACTGCTGCTCCAACCACAACAACTGCTGCCCCAACAACAACAATTGCTGTTCCAACCACAACAACAGTTGCTCCAACCACAACAACAGCCGCTCCAACCACAACAACTGCTTCTCCAACAACAACAACAGCCGCTCCAACCACAACAACTGCTGCTGCAACCACAACAACAGCCGCTCCAACAACAACAACTGCTGCCCCAACAACAACAATTGCTGTTCCAACCACAACAACAGTTGCTCCAACCACAACAACAGCCGCTCCAACCACAACTGCTGCTCCAACAACAACAACAGCCGCTCCAACCACAACAACTGCTTCTCCAACTACAACAACAGCCGCTCCAACAACAACAACAGCCGCTCCAACCACAACAACAGCCGCTCCAACCACAACAACAGCCGCTCCAACAACAACAACAGCTGCTCCAACCACAACAACAGCCGCTCCAACCACAACAACTGCCGCTCCAACCACAACAACTGCTTTTCCAACCACAACAGCCGCTCCAACAACAACAACAGCTGCTCCAACCACAACAACAGCCGCTCCAACCACAACAACTGCCGCTCCAACCACAACAACTGCTTTTCCAACCACAACAGCCGCTCCAACAACAACAACTGCTGCTCCAACCACAACAACAGCCGCTCCAACCACAACAACTGCAGCTCCAACCACAACAACAGCCGCTCCAACCACAACAACCGCAGCTCCAACCACAACAACAGCCGCTCCAACCACAACAACTGCTTCTCCAACCACAACAACAGCCGCTCCAACAACAACAACAGCCGCTCCAACCACAACAACAGCCGCTCCAACCACAACAACTGCTTCTCCAACCACAACAACTGCCGCTCCAACCACAACAACTGCTTCTCCAACCACAACAACAGCCGCTCCAACAACAACAACAGCTGCTCCAACCACAACAACAGCCGCTCCAACCACAACAACTGCCGCTCCAACCACAACAACAGCTGCTCCAACCACAACAACAGCCGCTCCAACCACAACAACTGCCGCTCCAACCACAACAACTGCAGCTCCAACCACAACAACAGCCGCTCCAACCACAACAACTGCTGCTCCAACAACAACAACAGCTGCTGCAACCACTACAACTGCTGCTCCAACCACAACAACTGCTGCTCCAACAACAACAACTGCTGCTCCAACCACAACAACAGTTGCTCCAACCACAACAACTGCTGCTCCAACCACAACAACAGTTGCTCCAACCACAACAACTGCTGCTCCAACAACAACAACTGCTCCAACCACAACAACAGCCGCTCCAACCACAACAACTGCGGCAACAACCACAACAACAGCTGCTACAACAACAATAACTGCTGCTCCAACCACAACAACAGCCGCTCCAACCACAACAACTGCTGCTCCAACCACAACAACTGCTGCTCCAACAACAACAACTGCTGCTCCAACCACAACAACAGCTGCTCCAACCACAACAACAGTTGCTCCAACCACAACAACTGCTGCTCCAACCACAACAACAGTTGCTCCAACCACAACAACTGCTGCTCCAACAACAACAACTGCTGCTGCAACCACAACAACAGCCGCTCCAACAACAACAACTGCTGCCCCAACAACAACAATTGCTGTTCCAACCACAACAACAGTTGCTCCAACCACAACAACAGCCGCTCCAACCACAACTGCTGCTCCAACAACAACAACAACAGCTGCTGCAACCACTACAACTGCTGCTCCAACCACAACAACTGCTGCTCCAACAACAACAACTGCTGCTCCAACCACAACAACAGTTGCTCCAACCACAACAACTGCTGCTCCAACCACAACAACAGTTGCTCCAAACACAACTGCTGCTCCAACAACAACAACAGCTGCTGCAACCACTACAACTGCTGCTCCAACCACAACAACCACAGCTGCTCCAACCACAACAACCACAGCTGCTCCCACAACAACCACAGCTGCTCCAACAACAACCACAGCTGCTCCAACCACAACAACAGGCGCTCCAACCACAACAACTGCCGCCCCAACAACAACAACAGTTGCTCCAACAACTACAACTGCCGCTCCAACCACATCAACTGCCGCTCCAACCACAACAACTGCGGCACCAACCACAACAACTGCTGCTCCAACCACAACAACAGTTGCTCCAACCACAACAACTGCCGCTCCAACAACAACCACAACTGCTGCTCCAACAACAACAACAGCTGCTGCAACCACTACAACAACCGCTCCAACCACAACAACAGTTGCTCCAACCACAACAACAGTTGCTCCAACCACAACAACTGCCGCTCCAACCACAACAACTGCAGCTCCAACCACAACAACTGCCGCTCCAACAACAACCACAGCTGCTCCAACCACAACTGCTGCTCCAACAACAACAACAGCTGCTGCAACCACTACAACTGCTGCTCCAACCACAACAACTGCTGCTCCAACAACAACAACTGCTGCTCCAACCACAACAACAGCCGCTCCAACCACAACAACTGCGGCAACAACCACAACAACAGCTGCTCCAACCACAACAACAGTTGCTCCAACCACAACAACAGTTGCTCCAACCACAACAACTGCCGCTCCAACCACAACAACTGCAGCTCCAACCACAACAACTGCCGCTCCAACAACAACCACAGCTGCTCCAACCACAACTGCTGCTCCAACAACAACAACAGCTGCTGCAACCACTACAACTGCTGCTCCAACCACAACAACTGCTGCTCCAACAACAACAACTGCTGCTCCAACCACAACAACAGCTGCTCCAACCACAACAACCACAGCAGCTCCAACCACAACAACCACAGCTGCTCCAAGTACAACCACAGCCGCTCTAACAACAACAACAGTTGCTCCAACCACAACAACAGCCGCTCCAACCACAACAACAGCCGCTCCAACCACAACAACTGCTGCTCCAACCACAACAACTGCTGCTCCAACAACAACAACTGCTGCTCCAAGCACAACAACAGCTGCTCCAACCACAACAACAGTTGCTCCAACCACAACAACTGCTGCTCCAACCACAACAACAGTTGCTCCAACCACAACAACTGCTGCTCCAACCACAACAACAGTTGCTCCAACCACAACAACTGCTGCTCCAACAACAACAACAGCTGCTGCAACCACTACAACTGCTGCTCCAACCACAACAACCACAGCTGCTCCAACCACAACAACCACAGCTGCTCCCACAACAACCACAGCTGCTCCAACAACAACCACAGCTGCTCCAACCACAACAACAGCCGCTCCAACCACAACAACTGCCGCCCCAACCACAACAACAGTTGCTCCAACAACTACAACTGCCGCTCCAACCACATCAACTGCCGCTCCAACCACAACAACTGCGGCACCAACCACAACAACTGCTGCTCCAACCACAACAACAGTTGCTCCAACCACAACAACTGCCGCTCCAACAACAACAACAGCTGCTCCAACCACAACAACAGCTGCGGGAACAACCACAACAACAGCTGCTCCAACAACAACTGCTGCTCCAACAACAACAACAGCTGCTGCAACCACTACAACTGCTGCTCCAACCACAACAACTGCTGCTCCAACAACAACAACTGCTGCTCCAACCACAACAACAGCTGCTCCAACCACAACAACCACAGCAGCTCCAACCACAACAACCACAGCTGCTCCAAGTACAACCACAGCCGCTCTAACAACAACAACAGTTGCTCCAACCACAACAACAGCCGCTCCAACCACAACAACAGCCGCTCCAACCACAACAACTGCTGCTCCAACCACAACAACTGCTGCTCCAACAACAACAACTGCTGCTCCAAGCACAACAACAGCTGCTCCAACCACAACAACAGTTGCTCCAACCACAACAACTGCTGCTCCAACCACAACAACAGTTGCTCCAACCACAACAACTGCTGCTCCAACCACAACAACAGTTGCTCCAACCACAACAACTGCTGCTCCAACAACAACAACAGCTGCTGCAACCACTACAACTGCTGCTCCAACCACAACAACCACAGCTGCTCCAACCACAACAACCACAGCTGCTCCCACAACAACCACAGCTGCTCCAACAACAACCACAGCTGCTCCAACCACAACAACAGCCGCTCCAACCACAACAACTGCCGCCCCAACCACAACAACAGTTGCTCCAACAACTACAACTGCCGCTCCAACCACATCAACTGCCGCTCCAACCACAACAACTGCGGCACCAACCACAACAACTGCTGCTCCAACCACAACAACAGTTGCTCCAACCAGAACAACTGCTGCTCCAACAACAACAACAGCTGCTCCAACCACAACAACAGCTGCAGGAACAACCACAACAACAGCTGCTCCAACAACAACAACTGCCGCTCCAACCACAACAACTGCCGCTCCAACAACAACAACTGCCGCTGCTCCAACAACAACTGCCGCTGCTCCAATCACAACAACCACAGCTGCTCCAACAACAACCACAGCTGCTCCAACCACAACAACAGCTGCTCCAACAACAACCACAGCTGCTCCAACCACAACAACAGCTGCTCCAACAACAACAACTGCAGCTTCAACCACAACAACAGTTGCTCCAACAACTACAACTGCCGCTCCAACCACAACAACAACCGCTCCAACCACAACAACTGCCGCTCCAACCACAACAACAGTTGCTCCAACAACTACAACTGCCGCTCCAACCACAACAACTGCCGCTCCAACCACAACAACTGTAGCAACAACCACAACAACTGCTGCTCCAACCACAATAACAGTTGCTCCAACCACTACAACTGCTGCTCCAACAACAACAGCAGCTGCTCCAACCACAACAACAGCTGCTCCAATCACAACAACAGTTGTTCCAACCACAACAACTGCCGCTCCAACAACAACGACAGTTGCTGCAACCACAACAACTGCTGCTACAACAACAACAACAACTGCTGCTCCAACCACAACAACAGCTGCTCCAACCACAACAACTGCTGCTCCAACCACAACAACAGCTGCTCCAACCACAACAACTGCCGCTCCAACAACAACCACAGCTGCTCCAACCACAACTGCTGCTCCAACAACAACAACAACAACAGCTGCTGCAACCACTACAACAACCGCTCCAACCACAACAACTGCAGCAACAACCACAACAACTGCTGCTCCAACCACAATAACAGTTGCTCCAACCACTACAACTGCTGCTCCAACAACAACAGCAGCTGCTCCAACCACAACAACAGCTGCTCCAATCACAACAACAGTTGTTCCAACCACAACAACTGCCGCTCCAACAACAACGACAGTTGCTCCAACCACAACAACTGCTGCTACAACAACAACAACAACTGCTGCTCCAACCACAACCACAGCTGCTCCAACAACAACCACAGCTGCTCCAACCACAACAACTGCCGCTCCAACCACAACAACAGTTGATTCAACCACTATAACTGCGGCACCAACCACAACAACTGCCGCTCCAACAACAACAACAGCTGCTCCAACCACAACAACAGCCGCTCCAACCACAACAACTGCCGCTCCAACCACAACAACTGCAGCTCCAACCACAACAACTGCCGCTCCAACCACAACAACTGCAGCTCCAACCACAACAACAGCCGCTCCAACCACAACAACTGCTTCTCCAACCACAACAACAGCCGCTCCAACCACAACAACAGCCGCTCCAACCACAACAACTGCTTCTCCAACAACAACAACAGCCGCTCCAACCACAACAACTGCTGCTCCAACCACAACAACCACAGCTGCTGCTCCAACCACAACAACAGCTGCTCCAACCACAACAACTGCTGCTCCAACAACAACAACAGCTGCTCCAACCACAACAACAGCTGCGGGAACAACCACAACAACAGCTGCTCCAACAACAACAACTGCCGCTCCAACCACAACAACTGCCGCTCCAACAACAACAACTGCCGCTGCTCCAACAACAACAATAGCTGCTCCAATCACAACAACCACAGCTGCTCCAACAACAACCACAGCTGCTCCAACCACAACAACAGCTGCTCCAACAACAACCACAGCTGCTCCCACAACAACCACAGCTGCTCCAACAACAACCACAGCTGCTCCAACCACAACAACAGGCGCTCCAACCACAACAACTGCCGCCCCAACCACAACAACAGTTGCTCCAACAACTACAACTGCCGCTCCAACCACATCAACTGCCGCTCCAACCACAACAACTGCGGCACCAACCACAACAACTGCTGCTCCAACCACAACAACAGTTGCTCCAACCACAACAACTGCCGCTCCAACAACAACCACAACTGCTGCTCCAACAACAACAACAGCTGCTGCAACCACTACAACAACCGCTCCAACCACAACAACTGCAGCTCCAACCACAACAACTGCCGCTCCAACAACAACCACAGCTGCTCCAACCACAACTGCTGCTCCAACAACAACAACAGCTGCTGCAACCACTACAACTGCTGCTCCAACCACAACAACTGCTGCTCCAACAACAACAACTGCTGCTCCAACCACAACAACAGCCGCTCCAACCACAACAACTGCGGCAACAACCACAACAACAGCTGCTCCAACAACAACAACAGCTGCTGCAACCACTACAACAACCGCTCCAACCACAACAACTGCCGCTCCAACCACAACAACAGTTGCTCCAACCACAACAACAGTTGCTCCAACCACAACAACTGCCGCTCCAACCACAACAACTGCAGCTCCAACCACAACAACTGCCGCTCCAACAACAACCACAGCTGCTCCAACCACAACTGCTGCTCCAACAACAACAACAGCTGCTGCAACCACTACAACTGCTGCTCCAACCACAACAACTGCTGCTCCAACAACAACAACTGCTGCTCCAACCACAACAACAGCTGCTCCAACCACAACAACCACAGCAGCTCCAACCACAACAACCACAGCTGCTCCAAGTACAACCACAGCCGCTCTAACAACAACAACAGTTGCTCCAACCACAACAACTGCCGCCCCAACCACAACAACAGTTGCTCCAACAACTACAGCTGCCGCTCCAACCACATCAACTGCCGCTCCAACCACAACAACTGCGGCACCAACCACAACAACTGCTGCTCCAACCACAACAACAGTTGCTCCAACCACAACAACTGCTGCTCCAACAACAACAACAGCTGCTCCAACCACAACAACAGCTGCGGGAACAACCACAACAACAGCTGCTCCAACAACAACAACTGCCGCTCCAACCACAACAACTGCCGCTCCAACAACAACAACTGCCGCTGCTCCAACAACAACAATAGCTGCTCCAATCACAACAACCACAGCTGCTCCAACCACAACAACAGCTGCTCCAACAACAACAACTGCAGCTTCAACCACAACAACAGTTGCTCCAACAACTACAACTGCCGCTCCAACCACAACAACAACCGCTCCAACCACAACAACTGCCGCTCCAACCACAACAACAGTTGCTCCAACAACTACAACTGCCGCTCCAACCACAACAACTGCCGCTCCAACCACAACAACTGTAGCAACAACCACAACAACTGCTGCTCCAACCACAATAACAGTTGCTCCAACCACTACAACTGCTGCTCCAACAACAACAGCAGCTGCTCCAACCACAACAACAGCTGCTCCAATAACAACAACAGTTGTTCCAACCACAACAACTGCCGCTCCAACAACAACGACAGTTGCTGCAACCACAACAACTGCTGCTACAACAACAACAACAACTGCTGCTCCAACCACAACCACAGCTGCTCCAACAACAACCACAGCTGCTCCAACAACAACAACAACAGCTGCTCCAATCACAACAACAGTTGTTCCAACCACAACAACTGCTGCTCCAACCACAACCACAGCTGCTCCAACCACAAAAACTGCTGCTCCAACAACAACAACAGCTGCTTTAACCACAACAACTGCTGCGCCAACCACAACAACTGCGGCGCCAACAACAACAACAGTTGCTCCAACCACTACAACAACAGTTGCTCCAACCACTACAACCACAGCTGCTCCAACAACAACCACAGCTGCTCCAACCACAACAACAGCCGCTCCAACCACAACAACTGCGGCAACAACCACAACAACAGCTGCTACAACCACAACAACTGCAGCTCCAACCACAAACACTGCCGCTCCAACCACAACAACAGCCGCTCCAACAACAACCACAGCTGCTCCAACCACAACTGCTGCTCCAACAACAACAACAGCTGCTGCCACCACTACAACTGCTGCTCCAACAACAACAACAGCTGCTTTAACCACAACAACTGCTGCGCCAACCACAACAACTGCGGCGCCAACAACAACAACAGTTGCTCCAACCACTACAACAACAGCTGCTCCAACAACAACCACAGCTGCTCCAACCACAACCACAGCTGCTCCAACCACAACTGCTGCTCCAACAACAACAACAACAGCTGCTGCAACCACTACAACTGCTGCTCCAACAACAACAGCAGCTGCTCCAACCACAACAACAGCTGCTCCAACCACAACAACAGCTGCTCCAACCACAACAACTGCCGCTCCAACCACAACTGCTGCTCCAACAACAACAACAACAGCTGCTCCAACAACAACCACAGCTGCCCCAACAACAACCACAGCTGCTCCAACCACAACCACAGCTGCTCCAACCACAACTGCTGCTCCAACAACAACAACAGCTGCTGCAACCACTACAACTGCTGCTCCAACCACAACAACCACAGCTGCTCCAACCACAACAACCACAGCTGCTCCCACAACAACCACAGCTGCTCCAACAACAACCACAGCTGCTCCAACCACAACAACAGCTGCTCCAACAACAACAGCTGCTGCTCCAACCACAACAACCACAGCTGCTCCAACCACAACAACCACAGCTGCTCCCACAACAACCACAGCTGCTCCAACAACAACCACAGCTGCTCCAACAACAACAATAGCTGCGGGAACAACCACAACAACAGCTGCTCCAACAACAACAGCTGCTGCTCCAACCACAACAACAGCTGCTCCAACAACAACCACAGCTGCTCCAACCACAACCACAGCTGCTCCAACAACAACAATAGCTGCGGGAACAACCACAACAACAGCTGCTCCAACAACAACAGCTGCTGCTCCAACCACAACAACAGCTACTCCAACAACAACCCCAGCTGCTCCAACCACAACAACTGCAGCAACAACCACAACAACTGCTGCTCCAACCACAATAACAGTTGCTCCAACCACTACAACTGCTGCTCCAACAACAACAGCAGCTGCTCCAACCACAACAACAGCTGCTCCAACCACTACAACTGCTGCTCCAACCACAACCACAGCTGCTCCAACCACAACTGCTGCTCCAACAACAACAACAACAGCTGCTGCAACCACTACAACTGCTGCTCCAACAACAACAACAGCTGCTTTAACCACAACAACTGCTGCGCCAACCACAACAACTGCGGCGCCAACAACAACAACAGTTGCTCCAACCACTACAACAACAGCTGCTCCAACAACAACCACAGCTGCTCCAACAACAACCACAGCTGCTCCAACCACAACCACAGCTGCTCCAACCACAACCACAGCTGCTCCAACCACAACTGCTGCTCCAACAACAACAACAACAGCTGCTGCAACCACTACAACTGCTGCTCCAACAACAACAGCAGCTGCTCCAACCACAACAACTGCTGCTCCAACCACAACAACAGCTGCTCCAACAACAACCACAGCTGCTCCAACCACAACAACTGCCGCTCCAACCACAACAACTGCCGCTGCTCCAACAACAACAATAGCTGCTTCAACCACAACAACAGTTGCTCCAACAACTACAACTGCCGCTCCAACCACAACAACAACCGCTCCAACCACAACAACTGCCGCTCCAACCACAACAACAGTTGCTCCAACCACTACAACTGCTGCTCCAACAACAACAACAGCTGTTTTAACCACAACAACTGCTGCGCCAACCACAACAACTGCTGCTCCAACCACAACAACAGCTGCTCCAACAACAACCACAGCTGCTCCAACCACAACAACTGCCGCTCCAACAACAACAACTGCCGCTGCTCCAACAACAACAATAGCTGCTTCAACCACAACAACAGTTGCTCCAACAACTACAACTGCAGCTCCAACCACAACAACTGCCGCTCCAACCACAACAACTGCAGCAACAACCACAACAACTGCTGCTCCAACCACAATAACAGTTGCTCCAACCACAACAACAGCTGCTCCAACAACAACAATAGCTGCGGGAACAACCACAACAACAGCTGCTCCAACAACAACAGCTGCTGCTCCAACCACAACAACAGCCGCTCCAACCACAACAACTGCGGCAACAACCACAACAACAGCTGCTACAACCACAACAACAGCTGCTCCAACCACAACAACTGCTGCTCCAACCACAACAACAGCCGCTCCAACCACAACAATAGCTGCGGGAACAACCACAACAACAGCTGCTCCAACCACAACAACTGCTGCTCCAACCACAACAACAGCCGCTCCAACCACAACAACAGCCGCTCCAACCACAACAACCGCCGCTCCAACCACAACAACAACAGCTGCTCCAACCACAACAACAGCTGCTCCAACCACAACAACTGCCGCTCCAACCACAACAACAGCTGCTCCAACCACAACAACAGCCGCTCCAACCACAACAACTGCAGCTCCAACCACAACAACTGCTGCTCCAACCACAACAACAGCCGCTCCAACAACAACCACAGCTGCTCCAACCACAACTGCTGCTCCATCAACAACAACAGCTGCTGCAACCACTACAACTGCTGCTCCAACAACAACAACAGCTGCTTTAACCACAACAACTGCGGCGCCAACAACAACAACAGTTGCTCCAACCACTACAACAACAGCTGCTCCAACCACTACAACAACAGCTGCTCCAACATCAACCACAGCTGGTCCAACAACAACCACAGCTGCTCCTACCACAACTGCTGCTCCAACAACAACAACAACAGCTGCTGCAACCACTACAACTGCTGCTCCAACAACAACAGCAGCTGCTCCAACCACAACAACTGCTGCTCCAACCACAACTGCTGCTCCAACAACAACAACAACAACAGCTGCTCCAACAACAACCACAGCTGCCCCAACAACAACCACAGCTGCTCCAACCACAACCACAGCTGCCCCAACAACAACCACAGCTGCTCCAACCACAACCACAGCTGCTCCAACCACAACTGCTGCTCCAACAACAACAACAGCTGCTGCAACCACTACAACTGCTGCTCCAACCACAACAACCACAGCTGCTCCAACCACAACAACCACAGCTGCTCCCACAACAACCACAGCTGCTCCAACAACAACCACAGCTGCTCCAACCACAACAACAGCTGCTCCAACAACAACAGCTGCTGCTCCAACCACAACAACCACAGCTGCTCCAACCACAACAACCACAGCTGCTCCCACAACAACCACAGCTGCTCCAACAACAACCACAGCTGCTCCAACAACAACAATAGCTGCGGGAACAACCACAACAACAGCTGCTCCAACAACAACAGCTGCTGCTCCAACCACAACAACAGCTGCTCCAACAACAACCACAGCTGCTCCAACCACAACCACAGCTGCTCCAACAACAACAATAGCTGCGGGAACAACCACAACAACAGCTGCTCCAACAACAACAGCTGCTGCTCCAACCACAACAACAGCTACTCCAACAACAACCACAGCTGCTCCAACCACAACAACTGCAGCAACAACCACAACAACTGCTGCTCCAACCACAATAACAGTTGCTCCAACCACTACAACTGCTGCTCCAACAACAACAGCAGCTGCTCCAACCACAACAACAGCTGCTCCAATCACAACAACAGCTGCTGCAACCACTACAACTGCTGCTCCAACCACAACCACAGCTGCTCCAACCACAAAAACTGCTGCTCCAACAACAACAACAGCTGCTTTAACCACAACCACAGCTGCTCCAACCACAACCACAGCTGCTCCAACCACAACTGCTGCTCCAACAACAACAACAGCTGCTGCAACCACTACAACTGCTGCTCCAACCACAACAACTGCTGCTGCAACCACAACAACAGCTGCTCCAATCACAACAACTGCTGCTCCAACAACAACAGCCGCTCCAACCACAACAACAGCTGCTCCAACCACAACACCAGCCGCTCCAACCACAACAACAGCTGCTCCAACCACAACAACAGCTGCTCCAACCACAACAACAGCCGCTCCAACCACAACAACAGCTTCTCCAACCACATCAGCAGCTGTTCTAACAACTACAACGACTGCTCCAACCACTACAACTGCTGCTCCAACAACCACAGCCTCTCCAACCACTACAACTGTTGCTCCAACCACAACAGCAGCTGCTCCAACCACAACAAACGCTGCTACAACCACAACAACTGCGGCACCAAGCACAACAACAGCGGCTCCAACCACAACAACAGTTGCTCCAACCACAACAATTGCGGCACCAACCACAACAACAGCTGCTCTAACAACAACAACAGCTGCTCCAACAACAACAACAGCTGCTTCAACCACAACAACAGCTGCTTCAACCACAACAACTGCTGCGCCAACCACAACAACTGCTGCTTCAACAACAACAGCAGCTGCTCCAATCCCAACAACAGCTGCTCCAATCACAACAACAGCTGCTCCAATCACAACAACAGTTGTTCCAACCACAACAACTGCGGCGCCAACAACAACAACAGTTGCTCCAACCACTACAACAACTGCGGCACCAACCACAACCACAGCTGCTCCAACAACTACAACTGCTGCTCCAACAACAACAGCTGCTCCAACCACAACAACAGCAGCTGCTCCAACCAAAACAACAGCTGCTCCAACTACAACAGCTGCTCCAACTACAACAACTGCGGCACCAACCACAACAACAGCAGCTCCAACAACTACAACTGCTGCTCCAACCACAACAACTGCTGCGCCAATAACAACCACAGGTGCTCCAACCACAACAGCAGCTGCTCCAACCACAACAGCAGCTGCTCCAACCACTACAACTGCTGCTCCAACAACAACCACAGCTGCTCCAACCACAACAACTGCGGCACCAACCACTACAACTGCTGCTCCAACCACTACAACTGCTGCTCCAACCACAACAACAGTTGCCCCAACCACAACAACTGCTGCTCCAACAACAACCACAGCTGCTCCAACCACAACAACTGCTGCTCCAACAACAACAACCACAGCTCCAACCACAACAACTGTGGCACCAACCACAACAACTGTGGCACCAACCACAACAACTGCGGCACCAACCACAACAACAGCCGCTCCAACCACAACAACTGCCGCTCCAACCACAACAACAGCAGCTGCTCAAGCCACAACAACAGCAGCTGCTCAATCCACAACAACAGCCGCTCCTACAACAACAGCAGCCGTTCCAACCACAACAACAGCAGCCGCTCCAATTACAACAACTGCAGCCGCTCCAACCACAACAACTGTGGCACCAACCACAACAACAACCACTCCAATCACAACTACAGTGGCAACAACAACAACATCAGCGGCTTCTCCAACCACAACAGCATTTTCTCCATCCACAACAACAGCTGCTCCAACCACAACAACTGTGACACCAACCACAACAACAGTTGCTACAACAACTATACCTGCTGCTCAAACAGCAACCGTTCCAACCACAACAACTGCTGCTACCACAACATCAGCTGCTGCTCCTACAACAGCTACCCCAACCACAACAACAGCTGCTACAACCACAACAACTGTGGCACCAACCACAACAACAGCTGCTCCAATCACAACTACAGTGGCAACAACAACAACAGCTGCTACAACAACAACAACAACAACAGTTGCTCCAACCATAACAGTTGCTACAACAAAAACAACAACAACAGTTGCTCCAACCATAACAACTGCTGCTCCAACAACAACCACAACAACAGCTCCAGCAACAACAGCTACTCCAACCATGACAACAGCTGCTCCAATCACAACTACAGTGGCAACAAAAACAACAACAGCTGCTCCAACCACAAAGACTGCTGCTCCAACAACAATAACTGCAGCTCCACCACCACCAACAGCTGCTCCAACCATGACAACAGCTGCAACAACAACCACTAAAATGCCTTCAACAGCTATAACATCCACGAAGACAACAAGTCACGCATCCTCTGTCAGAATGAATGTAATCTCTCTATTAGTGGCACTCTTTGTCTTTACCATCTATTAAATGGTAAATCATGGATGGAAACCCCATAAAAACACTAAAACTGTGAAAGGATGATGTTTTTGTTTTATCTTACTGTTTACTTCTTCTTTTCCTGTTTAGTTGGGATTTAAGTTTCATTCACTTCAGATGTAAGTAAAAGGTTAAACCTGCTGGGTAAACTATTTAACAAACAATTACCCTTGTGACTTATAAAGTGTAATATCTATTTAATATTTACCCACAAATATATTTATCTATTTATTAAACTCATTATACAAATGTCTTGAAAAAATGTAATAGTGCAATAATAGGAACAGAAATATACATACAGAAATAGACAACCAAACTAGTTACTTGGGATTTTTGTTATATGTGATTCACTGACAGCATTTCTAAAACTAGTCACTGTAATTACACCAAAAAAAGCCAAAGGATTACAACTATGACCATGATAAAGTTTTCAACAGACAGTATGATGGGATTAGTTTTTTTGCTTTGAAAATATCCCATTGATGGCAAGGGGAATAAAGAAAGCTATGGCAGTATATTTGTTTTGTATAATGTTATGATTGTCACGACTGTCACTTATTTTCTTGAATTTTCTCAATCATATTGATGGTAACACATGGCCCCACTTTTAACATTTATAAAATTACAGAATATATTAACCATATGTTATTTAAGATGAGATACTCTGGTTTCCCCTAAATGTAGACTTTTACTCTCTTCACCCTAATAAAACTATTAATGCAACCAATTGTTTTTCTACATGAATTACCGTACCTATAAGATATTTCAAAGTTTCTTTAATGAAGTGATATATTTCACACTATTCAACAATATTTCATTATTAAGAAAGTTAATGTTTTTTTGCTGGCTTTTCTAACTACCAGTACATTTCCCTAATAGATATACATATTTTGATAATTGAAAAGGAAGGGGGATGTGTTGAATTATATATTCTTTTTAAACGAATATAATCTCTGTTTCTAGTTATCAGGTTTCAGTTATGTTGTCCTCGGATCTTTAGTGGTTCTAACAGGCACTAACTATTTGTTTCTTTTTATAAAGTCGAAAGGGCTTGGAGTGGTTGATAAGATTGGAAATAAGCTTCCTAAATGCTTATCGATCACATAGTAGTATATCATGTCACAAGAACCAAAATTAATTGTTGTAATGGAAGTAATAACTAATATGAATTTAGGCAGGTTTGCAACCAAGCAGAAAAGTCTTTCAACATCCCAGATAAATAAATATGAAATCACCACACTTGGAGAATGTTCATTTAGCTTTTTTTACTTCAGAATTTGAATGGCTTCCCCCTTTTTAAAATTAAGTACATAAAACTTTATGTAATGTTACGATATAAATATATATTTTTAATGCTTATTTTCTGATTATATTGCCTTTTGTACTTTGTAATAGAGGCATAAGAAACAACTAGGTCAGAGGGTGACAGGTCGATCTGGCAACAGACTTTAGAAAGGGGAAGTAAAGAAAGGGGAAGTTTAGTGCAGAGCTGCACAGGAAACCAGACACAAGCTGCAGAAAATTCAGACCTGAGCATGTGTGTTCTGTCTCCATTTCCAGAAATGTAAAAAATAAAGATTTTTTTGAGCTTTACCACTCTGAGTTCAGTCTTTCTCTTTCGCCAAAAGAATTCAAAAGAACGTGATTTAATAGTAATCATTTGATAATTTAAACATTATGGAAACCAAAAAGGAGACTCCGCTGGAGAGAGGTCAGCAGCTGATGGATGGATGGCTTCGACAAAGAAAAGGTCATTAGCAATAGGCCACAAAGGAGGTGGAACTCTTCTGAATCTGGAGAAGGAAAATTCAGTGATGCAAGCTCTGACAAAGTGTCTGGTGACTTAGGGGCAGACTCCCTAAAACATTCATAGAACATACAATTTAATGTTAGTAGCTCTTGAAAGGTGTGAGGAACCTAAAAACACAGAAAAAAAAAATACAAAATACAATCCTGTCTTTGTGTTTGAAAGGCAAGCACAATCATAGCCCCTCTCATTTGCTGTCATGTTATTAACTGTTATTTTTAACTGCAATTTTTGTTTTATGTTATTTTAAACCAGTAGTTTTGTAAATAAATCACATTTTTTAAATAAAGCTTATCATGGTGAAGGGGTTTGTGTGTCCCAGGGATCACAGGGGCTATGTTGGCAGGGGGCTTTTGCCCCCTTGGTAGGGTCTCCCATGGCAAATTGGCCCTGGGTAAGGGACCAGACAAAGAGCGATTCAGAAAACCCCTATGAGAAGACCATTGAGGGGACCGTTCACCCAATGGCATGTCCAGCGTGCTGGCCTGGGGGGTGCACAGGCCACCCCCCCAACCAGACTGGCCACCCCAGGTGTCACCCCGAAGCTAAAACAATAAAATTCAATTAAATATCAAATGTACGATTACGTTTTCGTAGTGAAGCTCAGATATCCGAGTGTAAGTGAATGCAGCATCGGCAAAGGAAGGAGAAAGACGGCACCACAGAAAGCTATTTTCCAGCGAAAGAATATGGAGAATAAATGTCCTGGTAAGTAATATTAAGTTTGTTGAGTTTAGTAAACTTCGGTGAAATTAGAATACCAAGGAAAAAATAACACTTAAAGAATTATTGCAACCGCCGAATATTTCAGTAGGCTACTGGGGGGAGCTAGCATAAGAGTTATTAGTTATAAGATATAATCCAAGTCGTAACATTGCTGTGTGGAGCTGCAGATTTGGTTGCAGGTTAATACTGGCAGTGTCGCCATGCCAGCTGACTGCATTTCATCATCAGCCAGTGTTGTTCTTTATACATCAATATTACCAAAGTTTGTGCCATGTTCAATGTAGGGATGTGCAGTTCTGGTCCTCCTGGTTTCAGATGTTTCCATACTTCAACACAGCTGATTTAAAGAATCATTTACAGACTTGTGCACAACTAGGTGTTTGGGGATTATTTGGTGACAGGTGACAGATCAGTGGAGGCACGGGGTCTGTTGGCACAAATTGACCTCACATTTATTGGCAATTTATCCACATTTAGAAAAATTCTAGGGGAAATTAAGTTGCTTTCTGATGTACTTCAGTCTCCATCTCTTGATCTAGCAAAGGCTGTAGACCTAATTCATGCACTTCAAGACACCTTGGACCAATATAGAAGTGAATCCTGTTTTGATGAGCTGTGGCAAGACGCAATGGATATTGCAGAACAGTGTACTGTTGCCTCTGAGACAGTTAAGAGAAGGATGCAGAGAGAGAGCCTCAGGCTAAAGGGTTATTTTGTAGATTCTCCAATCGGGCAACACAGGTGTAAGGAGGATGACAAGGACAAGTTTAAGAGGGAAGTATTTTACCCCATTCTTAACCATGTACATGCAGAGATGGAGAAGCGCTTCAACAAGACCAATTGTGATATTATGCGGGGTATACAGGCACTAAACCCCAAGAGTAAGAGCTTTTTGTCAGAGGAAATAGTTGTAAGCTTGGCTGGTCTGTATGACTGTGATATTGAAGACCTCAAACATGAGCTGTATCAAGCTAGAAAGGTTGTTCAAAGGAGAGCAGGGTGTGGGAATGAACTCTCCAGTATTTTGGGGTTTACTACCTTCCTAGAGCCTTACAAAGAGGTGTTTCATCAGCTTTTTCATTTATGTCGAATAGCTTTAGATTTACCTGTCAGCAGTGCTACTTGTGAACGTAGCTTTTCAGTGCTAAAGCTTCGAAAAAATCATCTACGAACAACTATGACTGATGAGAGGCTTAGCAATATTGGAGTTTTGAGTATTGAGAGGAAAAGGGCAAGATCATTAAGCCTGGATGACTTTGTAACACGTTTTGCCACCCGTCACCGTAACAGGCGGATCTACCTATTCTAAGTCATTGATAATATTTAATGAAGCATAGAGTAGGTACTTGAGTAAATGTTCTCTTTCAAAACACAAATATTTTGCAACTACAAGTGCTGCTGTTCACAAATGTTTTTGTACTTCTTGTCTTCTTAACATGTAACAGAGTCTTATTAAAAGTTCAGTATATTTTAATAAGTTTAAATAAGTTTTGCATTGCATTGGCTAATTTGCCAATTGTATGTTAAAAATGTTTGTAGTTTAATGTTCAAAAATGTTTTAGCCCAAAACATATGTGCACTATATGTCAGTAAAAATACTTGTCCTTGAATGCTGAATAAACTGACAAAGCACTGATTGTATCTCTTGTACTTTATCAACACAGTATCTAAACACTTTTCACTGTAGTGGTGAAAATCTCATTCTAATAAAAGTTAAAAGCGCATCCAGTTATTAGGTTTATAGGATTATTGAATTATGGTTAACGGTTGGTAGAATTTTTGTTTAACATTATCTGCCAATTACATCTGCCACCCTTCTCCAAATCTGTGCCCCTACCTGGCCACCCCAAAAAAGATTTTCTAGACACGCCACTGCGTTCACCCTACCCAGGATATGGTTTCAACACTACTTCTTAGCCAACAGGCTGTTAAAATTCAATATTAAATTTTAACAGCGTTCGACTGCCATGATAAAACAAAATCCATAAATCCATAAGTAACAAAGTCAAATAATGCCATATTTTATACAACAATCAATAAACCAATAACCAAACAAATCATAACATATTATAGTCATCTTATAATGAATTTCATTCAAAATACTATTATACAAAAACATTCTCATGGGTCCCATCAAAGCTAATAAACATTATCCAAAATTAATCAATTAACACATTTAATCACAGGTGTTGCGCAACAAGTTCAATAATCTAAAGGGAGTTCAACTCAATTCAAAAGTCTCATAGGCCGTTTTGGCATTTAATCAGAAAAGTAACAAAAAACATCCAAAACGGACAAAACTACAAAAATAAAATCACTCGCTCAACTCTTGATACGTTAATTCAACATTCGGCCATAGTGAAATAAACAAAAACAACAATATTCAATAAATCAAACCAGTAATTGCACTTACGGTCACTAGCCTAGCATTAGCTTACCGGCGTTTTAGAATGCGCGACCGCGGCTCCGTATTTTCATTAATTGTGACAAAACAAACAAATAACTCACCGTTGAGTCGATTGAGAGAGGGTGTAAAGGTGAATGAATCGGCCGGGTTATTGCACGCTGTCAACTGGTATGTAGTCTGTAATTTGTCAATATCTGACAAGAACGCCAACCAGGGCTGTATCCCAATTCAGGGTCTTTTTTTTTTTTTTTTTTTTTTTTTTTTCCTTAAATGACATCAGAAACAGCAGTATGCGACATTACGTGATGGCAGAGCTTCAGTTCATCCTTTGTCATTTTTTTTTTTTTTTTTTTTTTTTTAATAAATAGGACAGGGGGAATGAATGAGAGAAAGAGGGGGAGAGAAAGAAAGAAAACCAAAGGGGAGAAGAGACGGTGAGAAGGGGGGGGAAGAGAGAGAGAAAAAAAAAAAAGAACTCCTGGGTCACCTGTATGGAGAAAAAAACAAACAAACAAAAAAAACAAACAGAGGAGACAGCAAACAACAAAGAGCAACATAATAATAGAGAAAACAAAGCACCATCACAATAAACTAGCTAGTCATAGATATCAATATTTACTAAATAATAAACGATATTGTGCAGCACGCAAGATAGACAGCGCACAGTGTGCTTTGAGGCAGCAGCCAAGAAAGCTTTAGTCCGCGTCTGTGAATACCCATGTGTGCATACCTGTGTGGATCAGCATGCTTGCATTCCAAAGGTTTCTCCATGTAATGATCTGCTAGGGAGTGTGGGGGGGCCACAGCCCCGTCCTCCAGGGTGTGAAGTGGGTATGGAGGAGATCAAAACTCCAGACATCCAGAGGCCCCCAGAACACAAGAGACCATGGAAGACCAACAGAGGGGCAGCCGCGCCACTGTTCCAGTAAGAGCTGAGGAGAGTCCCAGATGAGGGCTCGCCCAGCAGCCGCGGAGCAGAAGTCAGGGGGAGTTGCAGTGACGCGCCCGTGAGCTCCGCCGGCCCCCAGCTGTGCCTGAGTGACCGAGCCCCAGGCCGAGAGGCCGGGGGCACCCCACCTCCAAAGGGGCCCGAGCGAGCCCCAGGCCCCGACAAGCGGCCGCCAAGGAGTGAGCCGGTGTGTACCCGGACGCCCACCCCCAGATACAAAGAACCACCAACACACCGACACCTGAGGGAGTCCGCCACCGGCAGGGGAAGTGGTGGTGGGTGGAGATAGGCCTCCAAACCTTGGAGGGCCTGAGGTGTCCCCAGAGAGGTGGCGTCTGATACCCAACCTGACATATAGACACAGACATACGGGCACACACAGACACAAACATCCATTCCCACCCTCATGCTCTCATATGCACTCACTCCACACTCAACCAACGTGGAGACAGACATAAAGAGACGCTGTACACACAATCACACTCCCCAAGCGTACTCTACAAACCGGGTCTAGGTGCCCTTGCCCCTGGAGGGGGGAATTGCACCCAGACCCAGGTGGTGTTACCCTTTTCCCTGCGGTGGGGAGAGGCAGACCACCCCGACTCCGCAGCAGCAGGGAGGCCCCACACCCCAGACCGCAGTCGGACGGCCAACTCCTCCTACTAGCCCTCCCGCTCCAGCAGGCCGCAGAGAATGGGGGTGGGAGAAGACTCCAAACCTCCCTCCACCCGCTCATTGTAGTGTTGATGCATATGTGTTCTAAGGTGCAATTAAAACCCAGGAGGGCATGGAGCTACCTGCCAAGGAGCAGCAGGTAAGCGCATAGTCCCTCCTGCTAGCCCTCAATGACTAAGTGTATTTAAAATTGAGAGGTGGGCAACGACGTCAGGGGTGAGGTATACACCCTGATGGTAATTTGGACTCCGTGATTGTGCCCACCCCCAAGATCCTATATGTATGTGTAATGAGAGTGTGAATAATGTGAATGTCTAAGTTGTGGGATAAAATTGAGGCAGAGGCAGCCAGAAGGGGACAGGGGGGGGGGGGGGGGGGGTAGCCTCCTCTGCACCCTGGTGACATACCCCCACTCCAAGGCCCTGCATGTGTGAGTGGTTGTGGAGGAGCGGGAAGAGGGAGGCAGCTGGAGATGGGGAGGGAAGGAAGGGAGGGGCAGGTAACCCCTCCCTGGGGCCAGCTCCCCCGCTGACCCCAGTAGGCACTCCCACCCTTCGCGACCCGCCAGGGAAGGGGGGCCCAGGCCCATCAGACCGGGGCCCAGTGCAGTAGCGCCCTCCGGCTCCACAGAGCCCTGGACAGTCCACCCAACCCCACCACAGAGAAAACTGCACCCACCCCACCATCCACACATCTTCCAGACTACATAAGACGGTAAACGCCCAGGCTGAGATCTTCCTCCACCTCTCCTGTATCTCCCCCTCCTGCAGAGAGTTCCTGAAGAGAAGAAAGCTCCTGCAAGATGTGACCCAATTCAGGGTCTGCAGCCTTAAAGTACGCAGCCTTAACGGTCCACCAGGGCCGCATACGCAAAGACCGCTAAGGCCGGAAGTGCGAGGCTTGTGAAATGGGACGGTCTAGCCTCCGTCTGCCCAGGTTGCCTAGCAACCATGACACTAACAGCTGGAAACGTTCCATACAGCTTTGTTTGACAGAAATGAAGGAAAAATCTTTTGTTCATTTGTTTGTTTGTTTCTACATGAGCTTTGATTTGATAAGCATCTGAGGCTGAGACCAAGGGACTGTGAAATCATGATTATTGGGCTTCACTTCTGTACTGAACAGTCATTTAAGATTAGCTAGTAAATAACAATTAGCTAATGTTGTTCATGAGACTAAAGTCATCTCCCTTTGGTAATGTACATATAATATGGCCAATATTAAAGTTATAATTTCAATCATTATTACAACAGTGAATGAACTCTGTTTCAAATACTGAGCTTCAGTAAAGATTCAAGCTGCATTTATTTATATTATTTATATTTCCTGTCACCTTAAATCTTCACTCAAAGACAGGTTTCTGTCTTGTGGGGTCAGATGGTACCATGGTTACACTCCCCCCCCCCCCTCAATCCCATGGACGTCCTTGTACATGGACTAGGCTGGCAGTGAATGACTGGTTGGCTGAGGTGTGAAGGCATCGTATCCTCTTCTTCATCGTCTTGAAGAGCGAAGGAGAAGACAGAACTTAACTCATGCAGAAAGGTCTGAACGCTCTTTAACAGAGGCTTACCAGGCTTGATGTACTGCAGCCGATCAGGAGGATTCCTGGTGCAGGTTGAGTGCCTTAAGGGCGGTTCTGCCTCAGGACTCAGAGGCTCTGATTCAGTAGGTGAGTGTTGTGACAAGTTATTACTGGATGGTTCTGGAATAACTGGATCAGAAGATAGACTTTCTTCATCATGAGAGGTTTCTGCAAGCTCAACTGGCTCAAAGCCAGCTTCCAAGGTTTCGTTATCAATAACTTGTTCCTCTTCAACAGGTACAGGTATAGGTTCCTCTGTGTTCGCTTCCTCTGTAGCCAATACTACAGGGTCATCTGGCTGGTCGATAACTTGAACAGATTGCGGAGTATTGGGTAAGTCAATGGTTGTTGTGAATGTGACAGGTTCAGCAAAGAAAGGAACGGGTAGGTATGAGATGAGTTCCCCTTTGTCATTGTCATCATCATCAGCAGCAGCATGTACAGGAGACACAGGTAACACAGGCATTTTCCCCTTTTGCTTAGTAAGCATTTCATTTTCAGAAGGTGGTAAATACCCACAGGGCAGTAGGAGGTCTCGATGTAAAGTCCTCAGGGGCTTGTCTTGGCCTTCGGGTCGAACTGTATACACAGGAAGATTGCCGGCTTTCTTCACTACAATGTACACAGATGACTCCCATTTATCTGCAAGCTTGTGTTTGCCTCTTACCCGCACGTTCCTCACAAGAACTCTGTCTCCAACATTCAGCTGTGATGCAGTGATATTCTTATCAAATCTGTTTTTGTTACGTTTCATCACTTTTTCTGAGTTTTCAATGGCCAGCTTGTAACTTTCTTCCAGGTGGGACTTTAGTTTTTCCACATATTGTGTGTGGGATGTTGATCCTTCTTTGGCAAGGGGTAGTCCAAAGGCTAAGTCCACCGGTAAGCGAGGTTGGCGACCAAACATGAGCTCATATGGTGAGAAACCTGTAACATAATTTCTTGTGCAATTGTATGCATGCACCAGGGGCTTTACAAAATCTTTCTAATGACATTTCTGTTGAGCTGTCAGTGTTCTTAGCATATCCAGTAATGTTTGGTTAAACCGTTCAACAGGATTGCTTCTTGGATGGTATGGAGTGGTTCTTATTTTGTGGATCCCAGCCATTTCACAAAGCTCTCGGATGATTCTGGATTCAAAGTCAGGGCCTTGGTCACTGTGCAACCGTTCTGGGATACCATAATGAACAACAAATTTCCATTGCTGCCAAAAGGGCTTGTGGGGACCAAAAGCACAGGACAAATTCAAATCAAGGGCAACCATTTCAACTGTCTTCTTGATACTGGCTCTCAGGTTACTACCATTCCTTATGCCTTCTATAATACTTATCTTTCAGACCACCCAATGAAACCACTAAATGATCTGTTGGAAGTAGAAGGAGCAAATGGACAAGCCGTACCTTACCTGGGATACATTGAGATTAACATGACGTTCCCAGCTGATTTTCTTGGTTCATCCATTGATGTAGATACACTTGTCCTTGTCGTGCCTGATGTCCAGCAATCATACCCAATGATACTTGTTGGCACCAACACTCTTGATGTTGCTTACAGCAAACACTGTGATACCCACCCTGAGCAGTCATTCCTGCCAACTGGTTCCGGTTACATTGCAGTTTATAAAATTCTCCGCCATGTCCAGAATTTAAATGACCAGTATGCTCCTGTAATCTTAAAGTCAGACCAACCACATACCATTACTCCCGGCCAAACCACTGTCCTTGAGGGATGCCTTGTCACAAGGCTATTCCAAGGTGAGATAGCAGTTATTCTGGAACACCCCACCTCCAGTTCTCTGCCTGGTGGACTCATGGTAAAAACCTGCCTTGTGGACTTACCTCAACGTTGGCCATGTTTTCTGACTGTTGTAGTGAGTAATGAGTCTGACCATGAAATCCACATTCCAGCTCGAGCTATCTTTGCAGAAATCAGTGCCTTCCAGGAAGTCACATCCATTATTCAGACCAGTCTACAGAGTCGTTACCTCCATCTCAACCACAATACAACTTTGGAGATTCCCCTTTAACTTCAGACTGGAGAAAACACATTGTTTAAAAGCTCAACAGTATTCCTGAAGTATTTGCCAAACACAATCTGGATTTTGGCAGGACCGACAAAGTTAAACACCAAATCAAATTGTCTGATCCAACCACTTTCAAGCAAAGACCACGACCAATTCATCCTCAAGATCTTGATGCTGTAAGGAAACACCTGCAAGAACTTCTTGACTCCGGAGTTATCAGAGAATCCGACTCACCATTTGCCTCTCTAATTGTGGTTGCGCACAAAAAGAACCGCAGTGTACGTCTTTGTATTGACTACCGCAAACTCAATCTGCAAACAATCAAAGATGCTTATGCTCTGCCTAAACTGGAAGACACCTTCTCCGCACTTGCAGGATCAAAGTGGTTCTCAGTGCTAGACCTCAAGTCAGGATACTACCAAATTGAAATGGAGGAGAAGGATAAAGCGAAGACTGCCTTTGTCTGCCCATTAGCATTCTGGGAGTTTAATTGGATGCCACAGAGGATTACCAATGCACCAAGCACATTCCAATGGCTGATGTAAATCATGGTTACACTTAGGTATGCATAAAAACCTTTCATTTAATTACAAAGCCCGGTCTTCAGTTAATTCAATACAAAATATTACATAGAGTACACTATACAGGTTATCGGATGTTCAAAATGGTCTTTTTGTCCTCCAACAACTGCTCACACTGTCAAGCCAATACACCGGACAATTACATCCACACTCTTTGATTCTGTCCACCAGCTCAGAATTGTTGGAGTGAGATATGTGAAGACTTATCAAAGTGTCTGAAATGTAACATTCCAACTTCCCCTTTAGTGTGTTTGTTGGGCAACTTAGATTAGAAAAGAATATAGCCCACATGGTTTTCACTGCACTATGCATTGCCCAAAAAAAAAAGTCCTCATTAATTGGAAAAATAAAAATAATCTTAATTCTAAGCAATATAGAAATCAAGCCAACTCGGGGGCTCTTCAACTTAGGTCAGTGGCGAGAGGACACATCCCTGTGGTGCTCCTGTGTTGATGGTGATGCTGTTAGACGCATCCAGTTTGTCTTCCTCACAGCTCACGGTATGGAGGTACATAAATACCCACCGCTAGTATGTACGGAAGACTAGGTTGAGTTAGTTAGGTTTAATAGGCAGATAGAGGGGATATTGCTCCTGTTAATTGTGTGTGTCCAAGGTTTATTGAAGGGAATGTCATCAAGTTGATGTGTTGGAATGAGGCTGCGTGGCATAGGTGCAGTTCAGCGTTTGGATTTTGTAATGTTTTGAAAAAAATGGAGACACACCAATTAATACAATGTGGTGATGTGGATGGAAAGAAAAGACAGCCAAAACCAACTGCTAATGCTTTGGAGAATCAGATTGAAAGGCTTCAAACAGAACATCACACTAAGATTAATAAAATTAAAAAGGTCATAAAGGTTATTAAAGAGTTAAAGCAATCTGAAGATAATGTTTCCACTGTTCAGGCTCAGTTAGAGAATTTGTCTGTGTTGCTTAATGAGGCAACTCATCTGCATGAAACCTTGCTTCCTTTGCTTCCTCAAGAAGAGCAAGAAAAAGTAAATTGCTTGGTTCATAAGTGTGCGAGCACATAATACCGAGTTTATGGAAGAGATAAAGAAATGGCTTCAAGATGCAAAGGGAAACCCTCAGAGCAAAAACCAGGTGTCTGAGCTTGATTTGCCACAGTTAAATCCACCTGGTGTTGATTCCTCTGATGTATTACCTGCTGGAAATGGTTCTGGTGCTTCTAGGCACGCAGGGAATGTTGGTAAAGGTACTGCGATAGATGATGTTAATCCAAGTGATAGCATCTCTAATGTTGCAAACAAAAGTTGTAGGAAAAGCAAATCATCACTCAGTGGCTCAATGGTTTCATCTGCCTTGTCAGCACGCATAATGGCAGAAGCTGACATGGCTGCCCTTCTTGTTCGACAGAGGTTGTTGAAAGAAAAGCATGCTTTGGAAGAACAAGAAATACAGCTTAAGAAAAGAAAAGAGCTGCTTGACTTAGAAACTGAAATAGCAGCCTCAGCAGCAAAGGTGAATGTTTTAAAAGCTTCTGAAATGTCCCGAGTCTCAAGTGCTGTTAATGGTGAATCTGATGGAATGAATTCGTATTTAGAACGAGAGCAGGGGCGTTTAGGTGTCTTAAATCCTAATGCTCCGACGTTCAAACCTGTGTTGCCAGAGCGACCATATCAGGGTGTTGATGCAAGTGATCATCAAGCGCATGTATTGGATGTAAGGCCCAAGGTTAAAAATATTTCTCAGCCTAAGGTCGTTTCATTGGAACAGTCAGAGACGAAGCCACAAGTATTTCCAGGTGCAGTTTCAACTACTCAGATGATGTCGCAGTCTCACGCACAATCAAAACCTCTTACACATACAGTGCAAGGTGGTGAGGGTCATGATCATCTAGTCACAGTTTTGAAGAAACAGAATGAAATTACAACTTTATTGGCTGAGCAGCAGTCTCTGCTTTTGTTACCAAGGCGTGACATTCAGTTCTTTGATGGTGATCCTTTACAATATCAAACATTTATGAGAGCTTTTGAGCACATGGTGGAGAGTCAAGCTCACAGTGCTAAGGATTGTTTATATTTTCTCGAGCAATACACTAGAGGCCATCCAAGAGAAATGGTCAGAAGCTGTCAGTATATGCCTGCTGAGTATGGATATGCTAAAGCTAAATCTTTGCTCCAGGAGAACTTTGGCAATTCGCTGAAAATTGCTGCTGCCTACATTGAAAGGGTCAGTAAATGGCCACCTATAAAATCTGATGATGTGAAGGCTTTGCAGGAATATGGGTTTTTATTAAGGCAATGTTGTAATGCAATGGGAGACGTTGAGTCCTTGCATGAGTTGGATGTCTCTGCTAATATGCAAGCAGTTATAAAAAAGTTGCCTTATAAGCTCAGGGATAAGTGGAGGAATGTTGTCTGCGATCTGCAGGAGAGGTTTCAACGTAAAGTGGTTTTTTGCGATGTTGTTGAGTTTGTCGAAAGGCAAGTTAAGATCGCAAGTGACCCATTGTTTGGAGATATACAGGATCCTCCGACAGCCATCAGAAAGGAGGCTAGGAATGGTAAGTCTCAGTTTTACCCTAAGGCTAAGCAGAGTAGTTTTGCTGCAGTGGCCAAGGTGGAAGGGAAGATTGGGCCAGTGTTGAGGCAAGAGAGTGGTTCAGTTGTGACCAAGGTTTTCTTGTTTTGTGGAGCAGGGCATATGTTGGATTTGTGTCCTTTGTTTGAAAGAAAGTTGCACTGTGAAAGATTATCTTTTTTGAAAGAGAATAAGATAAGATAACCTTTATTAGTCCCACACGTGGGAAATTTGTTTTGTCACAGCAGGAGTGGACAGTGCAAAAGTTATGAGGCAAAAATTAGAATACAATAAGAATAAATACAGTACACAACTGTACAGAATAGAATAAAATAAAATACTATATACAGTAGAATAAAATAAAATAAATATACAATAAGATAAAAATAGAATACAAATACAAATACTATATACAACTGAGTAAAAATACAACGATGACAGAAAGGATTATTGCACTTAGTATTATTGCATATGTATGGATGTGTGTGCTTGATCAGTTAAAGTCTTTATTATGGAGTCTGACAGCAGTGGGGAGGAAAGACCTGCGAAATCTCTCCGTCCCACACCGTGGGTGCCGCAGTCTCCCACTGAAGGAGCTGCTCAGTGCTGTCACAGTCTGCTGCATGGGGTGGGAGATGTTGTCCATCAGGGATGACAGCTTAGCCGCCGTTCTCCTGTCACTCACCACCTCCACTGGGTCCAGAGGGCATCCTAGAACAGAGCTGGCCCTTTGGATCACCCTGTTCAGTCTCTTCCTGTCCCCAGCAGAGATGCTGCCGCCCCAGCAGACCACGCCATAAAAGATAGCAGAAGCCACAACAGAGTCATAGAAGGTCTTCAGGAGTGGGCCCTCCACTCCAAACGACCTGAGTCTCCGCAGCAGGTACAGCCTGCTCTGCCCTTTCCTGTAGAGGGCGTCTGAGTTATGAGTCCAGTCCAGTCTATTGTTCAGATGAACACCAAGGTACCTGTAGCTGTCCACAGCCTCAATGTCCATACCTTGGATGTTCAGTGGTTGCAGTGGAGAATGCTTGTGCCTGCGGAAGTCTACCACCAGTTCCTTGGTTTTACTGGCGTTGATCTGGAGGTAGTTCAGCTGGCACCAGTCCACAAAGTCTTGGGTCAGACCTCTGTACTCCTTGTCGTCCCCATCAGTGATGAGGCCGACTATTGCAGTCATCAGAGAACTTCTGCAGGAAGCACTGGGTGGAATTGTGGGAGAAGTCTGCAGTGTAGATGGTGAAGAGGAACGGAGCCAGAACCGTTCCCTGTGGGGCCCCCGTACTGCAGACGACCCTGTCCGACACACAGCCCTGAGTCCTCACATACTGTGGTCGGTCGGTGAGGTAGTCCAGGATCCAGGTAGTGAGGTGATGGTCCACTCCAGAGTTCACCAGCTTGTCCTTTAGAACCGAGGGAAGAATAGTGTTGAAGGCACTGGAGAAATCAAAGAACATGATTCTCACAGTGCTTCCAGCGGTCTCCAGGTGAGCGAGGGAACGATGTAGGAGGTGAATGACGGCATCATCCGCTCCAATGCCAGGCTGGTAGGCAAACTGAAGTGGGTCCAGTGATGAGCTTATTAGGCGCCGAAGCTGAGCCAGGACCAACCGCTCCAGGGTCTTCATCAGGTGGGATGTCAGAGCCACCGGCCTGTAGCTGTTGAGGTCCTTGGGGCGTGAAGTCTTTGGCACTGGTACAACACAGGAGGTTTTCCAGAGCTGTGGGACTCTTCCCAACCTCAGGCTCAGGTTGAAGAGGTGCTCCATCACCCCACACAGTTGGTCCGCGCAGGACCTGACGACCCTCGAGCTGATGCCATCTGGACCCGCTGCCTTCTTGCCATTAATCCTCCTCAGTTCCCTCCTAACCTGGGTGGTTGAGAGAGACAGGCTGGAGCCTTGTGTTGAGTGTGTATTGGATGCTGCAGTTGGGGGTGGGGGGGAGTGAGCAGGGTGAATAGAGGAGGTGTGAAGTGTCTGAGGTGGAACAGCAGCAGTGGGGGTGGGTGAGTCTGCAGCCGATGTTGCAGACTGCCTCATGGCTGAATCAAATCTGTTGAAGAAATGATTCAGTTCATTTGCCCATCTCACATCCCTCCCAGGCAGAGAGTTCTGCTGTTTGTGGCCCGAGATGGTTCTGAGGCCTCTCCAGACTTCACCAACGTTGTTTTGTTGAAGCTGGTTCTCCATCTAATGCCTGTAGCTCTCCTTCCCATTCCTTATCAGTCCCCTCAGCTCTCTCTGCACCCTTTTCAACTCCTCTTTGTCTCTGGATTTGAAGGCCCTCCTCTTCTGCTTGAGGACGGTTTTAATTTCTGGGGTAATCCAAGGTTTGTTGTTGGAGAAACACCGTACAGTCCTGGTAGGTACAGTGTTATCCACACAGAAGTTTATATAGTCAGTAATGCATGTAGTAAGGCTGTCGATGTCCTCACCGTGGTCATCACAAATCACCTCCCACACAGTCAACTCAAAACAATCCTTAAGAGCCTCCTCGCTCTCCTCTGACCATCTCTGTACTGTGCGGGTGGCTGGTGGCTCCCTGCGCACTAAGGGCTCATACACAGGGACAAGGTGCACCAGGTTGTGATCAGATCTGCCCAGGGGAGGGAGAGGTGATGAACTGTATGCCTCTTCTGCATTGGCATACAGTAAGTCCAGTGTTTTATTGACTCTGGTTGGGCAGGTCACATACTGGGTGAAGGTGGGCAGTGTGGAGTCCAGTGAGGCATGATTGAAGTCCCCTGATATTATGAGAAGGGCTCTCGGTGATTGTGTTTGCAGTCTGCTGACCACAGAGTGGAGAGAGTCACAGGCTGCATCCGCGTTGGCCGACGGGGGGACATACGCTGTTATCGCGATAACATGCGAGAACTCCCGGGGCAGGTAGTACGGACGCATGCTAACGGCTAACAGCTCAATGTCTCTGCTGCAGAGTTGCTCTTTTACAGTGATGTGCCCAGGGTTACACCATCTGTCGTTCACAAAAACTGCCAGTCCCCCTCCTTTCCTCTTACCGCTGTCTCTGGTCCTGTCCGCTCGCAGCAGCTGGAATCCCGGTAGTGTCACGCTTGTGTCCGGAGTTAGCGATGTTAGCCACGACTCCGTTAGCATCATGATGCTACATTGCTGGTACTCCCTCTGTGACCAGGTTAGCGACATGAGCTCATCCATCTTATTGGTGTGTGTTTTGGTTGTCTGCGCATTGGGCACAGAAGCAAGGACTGTAGGAAACGTCTCTTGTGTAAAGTCTGTAATCAGAAACACCCCACACTCTTACATAGCCACTCCAAGCAGAGGGAAGGTGTTGCAGTGCAAACTATAGGAGGGGGAGAACCACCAGATGAAGGTCCTTCATGTGCGGTGCAAAGCAGTGGTGTTACTGGGGCCGGTGAGCAAAATAGTGCTCTATCCGTAATACCAGTTAGAGTGAAGGCCAAGAAAGGTAATCAGTCACTGATAACCTATGCTTTTCTAGATCCTGGGAGCTCAGCTTCATTTTGTACTGAAGGGCTCATGAATAGACTGAATCTTTCAGGAAGGAAAACTGGCAGATTTTTGCGGACAATGGGTCAGGAGAAAATGGTCAGTAGTTATGTTGTTTCAGATTTGGAAGTAGCTGGTTTGGATTTAGATCACTACTGTGACTTGCCTGACTTATTTACTCAGAAAAGCATGCCTGTTCATCAACGTAATATTCCCCGACAGGAAGATCTCGATAAATGGCCACATTTGCGCTCTATTAAGATACATTCCGGGGTAGACCTGTTGATCGGGACCAATGTGCCCAAGGCTTTAGAGCCATGGGAGGTTGTTAGAAGTCAGGATGGAGGTCCCTATGCAGTAAAAACTATGCTGGGTTGGACGGTGACTGGTCCTCTCAGAGAGGATCGTAAGACTGACATTTTTGATGTGAGTGTCAATAGGATTTCCGTGGCAAGATTGGATGAGCTGTGGGAACGTCAAATGAAGGCTGATTTTCCAGAATGTATTCAGGATGAGCAGTTTGCTTTGTCTAGAGAAGATCAGCAGTTTATGAAGTCAGTGATGGACTCTGTTAAGTTGGTTGATGGTCATTACACCATTGGTTTACCTTTTAGGTGCAATCAGGTAAACATGCCAAATAATAGGAAGGCTGTAGAACAGCGAGCTATGAGCCTTAAACGGATGTTTATAAAGGATGATTCCTGGTTGTCAGGGCCAAAGTTTCTTGCTGAACCAGAAATTAATTGGCCAGTGAACCTTGATTTTGGGAAGATCTCTTCGAATGATCCAGAGATTAAAATGGCCAATTTAGTTGATGCTGTTGATGCAAATGAATACAAGAGTGCATTAATCAGGGACATCAAGAAGGCCTACAGAAAGCTGGCTTTGCAGTTACACCCCGACAGAAACCAAGACGACCCGCAAGCCCTGGACAAGTTCGCAGACTTGGGGGCAGCCTATGAGGTCCTCTCCGATAAGGAGAAAAGGAAACAGTATGACATGTATGGAGAGTACAGGCTCAAAGAGGGTCACCACAGCTCTCACAGTGATATCTTCTCCAGTTTCTTTGGTGACTTTGGGTTCATGTTTGGTGGCAACCGACAGCAACAGGACAGGAATATTCCCAGAGGAAATGACATAATACTGGACCAGGATGTTACACTGGAAGAAGTGTGCTCTGTGAACTTTGTGGGTGGTGAATGTGAGTTGAAAGAGGCAGTGGAAGGATGGAATCAGGCACAGATTCATGAGATGCTGCTGCAAAAGGGCATAAAGTGGATTTTTCATCCCCCTGCTGGTTCCCATCATGGCAGTGTTTGGGAATGTCTCATAAGGTCTGTCAGGAAGGTGTTAAATTCCATTTTGAAAGTGCAGAATTTGGACGAAGAAGGCCTTTGTACAGTTCTTTGTGAGGCAGAGGCTATTGTGAACAGTAGACCAATAACCAAAGCCTCTACTGATCCTAATGATTTGGAGGCCTTGACTCCTAACCATCTGTTGCTGCTTAAGACCAAGCCATTGATACCACCAGGAGTGTTTCAGAAGGGGGACGTGTATGGACGACGTCGATGGAGGCAAGTACAGTACATGTCTGACCTGTTCTGGAAGCGCTGGGTTAAGGAGTACCTGCCCCAGCTTCAAGAGCATCAGAAGTGGCAGAAAATTGGACGGAACTTCATTCCTGGGGATGTGGTTATCGTTGTCGATTATTCTGCGCCTCGTAACTCTTGGGTGACTGGAAGGATTGTGGAAGCAATTTCTGACAGTAAAGGACTTGTACGTCAGGTTCGTGTTAAAACAAAGACTGGTTGTTTGGACAGGCCGATCACTAAAGTGTGTCTTCTACAGGAAGCAGAAGAGTCATGAAGATTGACTTTTTCAAATGTCTATTTGTATTAATGTATATTTGTTTATTTTGAATTAAAATTGTATCTTTGAATGTTTGATAAAGGATAGATCATGTTTCTCAATGTCTCCTACATGGTAAGTATGATGTAATTATTGCTCTAAAATAATTAGGGGCTGGTATGTAGGAGCCATATGAGTTGTTCATTTTTGATTAAGTGGGTTGGTTTAAATAGACTCACTGTATTGGTGCACGGGTGTGGGGTGTGTCTCATGATTGTGGTAGATGATAAATGTGGTTGCACTCACCTGTTCACGGCACCTGATGTTGATGAGCAGAAAGGTAGGGTGAGCATGAGGCAAAACTTTCTGTTGACCGCAGCTTGAGCGCAGCTTGAATGATTTTGATGTATTTTAACTAGAGCTTAATGGTTTTTGTATATTTGTGCACTAATTGATGCCATAGACCAGATTGTAAGTTGGCATAGTAGTTAGTGCAGTTATTGGTGAGTTGTAGTTATTTGTTTGTGCAGTCTGTGCATTTGTTTAATAGTTAATCCCATGTGCTGATTTATATATTGGACAGTTGCATGTGGAAATAAAGGAGCAAATGGTACAGAAGTGTATTTTATGCGTTTATTGTTGCGCGTCATCTGTGTCCTCATGTTTAGCCTGCCGCGGCCATAGGTTGGAGAAGCCGCAACAGCTGTTCTTGGGCACAGGGATGACGGTGGATCTTTTGAAGCATGTGGGGACCACAGACTTCGCCAGGGACTCGTTAAGATGGAAGTGAACACACCTGCTAGCTGGTCAGCACAGCAGCGCAGCAGACGGCCGGTGATGCCGTCTGGCCCCGCTTTCCTTGTGTTCACTCTCCTCAATGCCGCTCGGACGTCGTGCTCCACGATGCTGATCACCGGTCTCTCTAGAAGGTAAACTCAAACTTGGATTTATTGTAAAAAAAACAAAAACTACACTGAAAACTACAAAATCAAACAGGCTGAAAGGCAGAACACACAGCATAGGATGAGGGTAGATCGCAACACGGACAAATGAAAACACAGGGCTAAAATACACAGAGGGAGCAATTAGGGAATGAGAAACAGGAGAGGAACACAGCTGGGGCAAATCACGGCTGACGAGACAAAGAAAGCAAAACCAGACACATTAACATGAGACATGGACTTTCAAAGTAAAACAGAAAACACAGAATGAACTTACAGAGCAGTGTTGGGAAGGTTACTTTTAAAATGTATTCCATTACAGAATACAGAATACATGCCCCAAAATGTATTCTGTAACGTATTCCGTTACGTTACTCAATGACAGTAACGTATTCTGAATACTTTGGATTACTTAATATATTATCATGCTTTTTACAACAACGTGAATGTACTATTGCCGTGTGATTTATTACTATTACTGAAGGTCCGCGACTCCGAACTGTAGTAAAGGGACCTCTGACTAATACGGCGGGGTCCCTGTCGGCTCGTAGCCGAAAACTAGCTTTACTTTGTTGTGTGGGTCAACTTTTCTTGACAGAGAGACAGAGAGAGGCGTTGAAAGACTGCTCCAACGGAACTTATTGTTTTCGGAGGAAAACACGAACACAGTGTACAGTCTTAATAGCTTACTTACAACTGGGCTCATCAGGCACTCTTCTTGGCTGAAGTGGTTATTATTATATTTACATGCTTCCAGCTCCCGTTTTTCCTCGATGACAACTCCTACCTTTCCACTCCCCTTTTTCTCTCTCCCTCCTCGCGCTCACAGACCCATAACGTGTATGGCAGTCCATTCTCTCTGCAACACGGACTACACTGCCCATGATGCTACATTCTTTAGAGCTATGCTTGTAGCATTCTGCCTGTTAGCTTAGCACAACAACAACAACAACAACAACGAAAAGGCGCTCTCTCACCTAGGAAACACACAGTCGCAGAGAGAGAGAGAGAGCGTCGCCCATGGTTACGGTTGCCTGTAACCATGGCAACCGTAGCGCTGCCGCCTGGAACAACAGAACGTAGCTGTCAAACAAAACCCAAACAGTCCTGACCCGCGACAAAATGAAACAGGAAAGTACCGCAGTGTAATCCATTTATTTCAACAAAGTAACTGTATTCTGAATACCACCTTTTTAAACGGTAACTGTAACGGAATACAGTTACTCATATTTTGTATTTTAAATACGTAACGGCGGTACATGTATTCCGTTACTCCCCAACACTGTTACAGAGACAGACTCACAAGCAGACACTGCAACAGAAGGAACAGAGACGAGAGACCAGGGCAGACACAGACACCGACTGGACACAGAACAGAGGGAAGTATGGAACCAAACTTAAGAACTACAAAATCACACACCAAGAAGAACTGGGGAAAGAGAAATGCAAAACAGAAACCAAAACCTTCACAGTAATAAACTGTACAAAAGGCCCCGTAGTTATGGTTTTATTCTGTTCAGTTGTTAGTTCACCTGTAGTTTTTAGAGTGGCCAGTAGAGGTTACCCCGCCCCTTTGTATGAGAGAGACTATGTCCAGGGAGAAACCTGGGCAAAGCACCTGAGCTTTTCTGCTCCAGATTACTGGCAGAGAATTGGTTATTCCGTGAGAAGTGTGCGTTAATGAGCAACAGACCACACACACACACACACACACACCCATGCCCACGCACCTAAACCTGTATGCAATACCTGCTCCTCTGACAATCCCTGTTACCTTCAACTGTGTGAAGTCAATACAAGAGTCTGCACTATCCTCGGTGTCTTCATTGTCTCCCTTCTGAACATTCATCCGGGCCTTGAGCAGTGTTCTGGCCGACACTCCGGGGAGTGGTAGCTGCAAACCTGAACTAGCACCTTACAGTCCTCCCAGTACAAGCTATCTACCCAACATTAATGGTCCTTCGAGCCGGATGTAAGCTGCTTCTACCCTAACAAGATGGATGATAGTCAGAACTTCTCAGCTCTTGGTGCGCGCCCACGGCGTAATGTACGTCGTCCCCTCTGCTATTAAGCTTATGAGACTGACTTCTCCGGGCTTGGTGCAGGTTACCAGGAGGAAGGTGAGACAGGAGGCGACACCCGTTCTTCCCACCATCCTCCGTCTGACCCCTCTGATGACCGCTCACACGGCCATGTCACATCATTGAGAGCAGAGTTAGAAGATATACAATGTGAAAGGTTCCTGTTCCAGCAGTCGCATGACCAGATGAGAGCCGGGCTGGCTAATTTCCAGGCCCTTCATGCTAGTTTGCTGCAGTTGCTGGACCGTGCAGAGAGTCTGCAGCTCAGTCCACCGCCCAGAGCCCCTGCTGTTCATCTCCAGCCACCCCCTGCTGAAGAGCAAGAGGACTGGCCTCCACCACCTCCTCCTGTTGTGTTCAAGGAGGAGTCTGTCTCCAGCCAGTGTCCAGTTGCAGACCGTATCGATACGATGATGAAAGAGCTCCGGGATCTGAAGAGGGAGTCTATGGCTGCACAGGAGAGTCAGATCATCCCCCCACATGAATCTAAGCCAGGGTTCACTTCTCCTCAGCCAAGGACCACCTACCCTCCAGCGCCGCCTCCGAGAGCACACCCCCCTCCATTCCAACCACTGCCAGCTCCACCTCCGTCCTCATCTACTCCTTTCTTGACCTACAGGGGGCCTCGTCCAAGCATTCCCAAGCTCACACGCTGTGATCCTGGGGAATTTTACTCGTCTAAAGATGGCGCTAGAGAACTTATTGCCCCCGGAGAGTTCAGAGCTCTTCAGGTACCAAGTCTTGTTAGATCACCTACACCTGGAGGAAGCAAAGTTGATAGCGGACGCTTACCTCCATTCTGCCACGCCCTTCAGTGACACTACGAACGCTCTTAACGACAGGCTTGGGCAGCCCCACCAGCTTTCCCTGAGAAGAATTGCTGCTGTCATGGACTCACCTGACATCCGCCGAGGGGATGCAGCCGCATTTGAGCGATTCTCTCTCCACATTCAGTCGCTCGTGGGCATGCTGAAGACTTTAGGCCCTGATGGGGAGGTCGAACTCCAGTGTGGCTCCCATGTGGCTCGACTCCTTAGTAAGCTTCCTTCAGAGCAAAGAGCTGATTTCCGTCGGTGCATGTACAACCATTCTGGTCAGGCTTACACCCTGGACGACCTGGCTACCTGGTTAAAGTACAAATCCTGGTGTCAGGACTATGACGGCTTGCCCACTCCAGCGATCACCAGAGAGAAGCCTGATGTCAGACCAAGCAGACGCTCTGTTGCAGTTCTTCACAGTGCAGAGAGCTCACCCAGGTCACCAGGTACCACTCCAAACAAAGCTAGGCAGCAACCCTACTGCGCCTTTTGCGATAACCGTGCCCATCACCTGAGTCAGTGTCAGGAGGTCATCAAGCTGAGTCGCGAACAGCTCACAGACTGGATAAAGACCAACAAGAGGTGCTGGCGTTGCGCTTGCTCCCATCAGGCAGCACAGTGTACCCTCAAGAAACCCTGCAGCCTGTGTCAGGGTCGTCATCTGCAGGTCCTTCATGACGTGAATTCTAAGCCCTTAAAGACACATGGCCCAGTGTCTGCTCCCCTACGAGAAGGTGAGAATCCTACGGGCGTCCTGTACCTCGATCGTCCTACAGAGAGCGGCCAAGTCCTGTTAAAGGTTGTCCCAGTCATCCTTCGCCATAATGGCAAGACTTTGAGCACTCACGCAGTTTTGGATGATGGGTCAGAGAGGACTATGCTGCTACCCACCGCTGCCCAGAAGCTTGACCTTCAAGGCATCCCAGAGACACTTCCATTGCACACTATCAGGCAAGATGTGCAAACTCTTTATGGATCATGTGTCTCATTCGAGATCTCCCCTGGTGGCAAACCTAAGCTGAAGTACAAAGTCCGCAACACCTTCACCGCCACCCGTATCGACCTAGCCGAGCACAGCTACCCGGTGGAGTCCTTGCAGCGGAAGTATAGACACCTCCGAGGCCTGCCTCTCCAGTCCTTCAAGAAGGTCAAACCTCTCCTTCTTATTGGCAGTGACCACCCACAGCTCATCACTCCAACTGAAGCTGTCCGTCTTGGTCCACCGTGTGGTCCCGCTGCTATGCGCACCAGGTTAGGGTGGACACTACAGGGTCCCTCCAGCCTTATAGGTTCCTCTTCGCTGCCACAACAGTGCCTCTTCACGACCGCCATTCCTCCCCAGGTGAGTGAGCTACTCAAACATGTAGAAAAGTTATGGCAGGTAGATGTTGTCCCGGTGCCAGAAGGCAAGGTGGTTACCCGTTCAAGAGAAGATAACTATGCAGTTAGCCTGCTAGAGCAGAAGACAGTTCATGTAGATGTCGAGGGCATCCAACGCTATGCCACCCCCCTCCTTCGCCGCGAGAACATGCCACAGCTTAAAGCTAGCCCTAACGCTGTCGTTCCCAGTTTGAGAAGTCTGTAGAGAAGGCTCCAGAAAGATCCAGAACGAGCTAAGATCTACTGGGCGGAGATAGAGAAGTTGGTCCAGGCCGGTTCGGTGGTTAAGGTGTCCCCCTCTGAGGTTGCTCAAGCAGATGAGTCATGGTACATCCCTCACCACCTTGTTAGCCACAACGGCAAAGATCGCCTTGTGTTTAACTGTTCGTTCCAGTTCCAAGGCCAAGCCCTCAACGAACATCCTCTACCTGGGCCTACCCTGAGCGCATCGCTCCTTGGTGTCCTCCTTCGCTTTCGAGAGCATGCCGTAGCCATTAGTGGTGACATTAAAGGTATGTTCCACCAGATTTGCCTTCTTCCCGAGGATCGTTCCCTCCTGCGGTTTGTGTGGCGGGATCTGCACCCCGAGGAACCGGTGGCTGTTTATGAATGGCAGGTCCTCCCCTTCGGTACAACCTGCAGCCCATGCTGTGCAACCTTCGCTCTGCAGCACCACGCCAGGGACCACACGGAAGGAGTTGATCCACTACGTCACTCTGTGGGACAGTGCTTCTATGTTGATAACCTTCTCCAGAGTGTGCCGACCCCTGAAGAAGCCCGGGACCTAGTGGACAGGCTAAGAACCCTCCTGTCTTCTGCTGGATTTGTCCTTCGTCAGTGGGCCAGTAATGAACCCAGCACCATTGGCCATCTACCTGAAGACCTCAGATCCACAAGTGCAGAACTTTGGCTCACTCAAGACAAATCAGACACCTCTGAGCCAACTCTGGGCCTTAGCTGGCACTTCCCCACGCACACCTTGGGTTACAGACACCGCAAAATCAGTTATGGCGCCCCCACTATGCGGAATATTTATAAGGTTCTCGCAAGCCAATACGACCCACTTGGCTTTATCCTACCGTACACCACCCGAGCCAAGATGCTGGTGAGGCGCCTTTGGGATCAACAGAGGGGATGGGATGACCCACAGCTTCCGCCAGAACTACTCCAGCAGTGGAAAACCTGGGAAGAGGAATTGCCGTTCCTTGCACAAGTCCTGCTTCCTCGCCCATATCTCCCAAAGCACATCACGGAGTCAGTTAGTGAGAGAGAGATTCACATATTCTTTGATGCATCAGAGCAGGCTTATGGCGCAGTGGCCTACATGAGAACAGTGAGAGGTGATGGCAGCTCACATCTGGCCTTCCTGATGGCTCGCTCCCATGTTGCCCCTAAACGCATTCTCTCCAAGCCTAGACTCGAGCTGTGTGGTGCCCTCTCCGGAGCTCATCTCTCCCGTCTCCTTAGAAATGAGCTCACTCTGGACATAAAGAGAATAGTGCTGTGGTCTGACTCCACAACTGTACTCACCTGGTTGAGGTCCCAGTCATGCCACTTCAAGGTCTTTGTCGGCACCCGCGTGGCTGAGATCCAGGAAGTAACTTACTCGCACACCTGGCGCTACGTGGATTCAGCCCAGAACCCCGCAGATGATATAACCCGTGGGAAGTCCCTTCCCGAGATGACCAGACCGAATAGATGGAGTCAAGGGCCTCCTTTCCTGCTCCTAGGTCCAGAACAGTGGCCTCCAGAGCCAAGCGGCACCCTGGCTGAGCCTCCAGGCCCATCTGAGCTCCATAAAGAGTCCTTTTGTGGATTTTCTACCACCTTTGACCCCGCCACCTCGAACTTCAGCAAATATGACACCTGGACACAGCTGCTGGAAGCTGCTATTACGCAGTTGCATGGGGCGGCCAAAGGCGGTGGAACTTCATCGGCTTATGACTATGTTCAAGCAGAGATGCACGTCCTGAGAGAAGCTCAACAGGAGAGATTCCCTGAGGAGTATCGACTCCTTAAGCAGGGGAAATCTATCAGTCGCAGCAGTCGTCTCCTTGCACTATCCCCTGAGTTCGACCACGAGAATGAGGTCATCCGTGTAGGTGGACGTCTTCGCTGCTCTGAAGATCTCGCCTTTACCAGCTCCCATCCTTTACAGGGAGTGCAGAATTATTAGGCAAGTTGTATTTTTGAGGAATAATTTTATTATTGAACAACAACCATGTTCTCAATGAACCCAAAAAACTCATTAAGGTTCAAGGTTCAAGGTTCTTTATTTGTCACATGCATAGTTATACAAGTATAACACACAGTGAAATGTAGCCTGACACACTCCTCGACATGTGCAAAAATTTGGGGGGGGTGTAGAGGAAGGACATTATATATATATATATATATATATATATATATATATGTGTGTGTAGTATATACATTGGGTGAATGTGCAGTAGTAGCAGCAAGCAGGTGAATTCTGTACATTAATATGAATAGACATCTGACTATTTTACAGGATAGACAATATAAACATATTTAAAATTAAAGGAATTGAAATGTACATTGTGCCTTGGTTTAGTGTCTGGAAGAGTCCTGTCTCAGTCAATTATAGATGATGTGAGAGGGCGGGTGTGTGTGTTTAGGGCACGGATGGCTTGGGGATAGAAGCTCCTCTTGAGTCTCTCTGTCCTTGCCCGGAAGATGCGGAACCTTCTACCAGATTGCAGAAGTTGGAACAGTTTGTTGCCAGGATGGGACAGGTCCTTCAGTATCTGCGCTGCTCTAGTCCGGCATCTCCTGGTGTAGGTGTCCTGAAGCGGGGGGAGAGCAATCCTGCATTAATATCAAAGCTGAATGTTTGTGGAAGTAGTTTTTAGTTTGTTTTTAGTTTTAGCTATTTTAGGGGGATATCTGTGTGTGCAGGTGACTATTACTGTGCATAATTATTAGGCAACTTAACAAAAAACAAATATATACCCATTTCAATTATTTATTTTTACCAGTGAAACCAATATAACATCTCCACATTCACAAATATACATTTCTGACATTCAAAAACAAAACAAAAACAAATCAGCGACCAATATAGCCACCTTTCTTTGCAAGGACACTCAAAAGCCTGCCATCCATGGATTCTGTCAGTGTTTTGATCTGTTCACCATCAACATTGCGTGCAGCAGCAACCACAGCCTCCCAGACACTGTTCAGAGAGGTGTACTGTTTTCCCTCCTTGTAAATCTCACATTTGATGATGGACCACAGGTTCTCAATGGGGTTCAGATCAGGTAAACAAGGTGGCCATGTCATTAGTTTTTCTTCTTTTATACCCTTTCTTGCCAGCCACACTGTGGAGTACTTGGACGCGTGTGATGGAGCATTGTCCTGCATGAAAATCATGTTTTTCTTGAAGGATGCAGACTTCTTCCTGTACCACTGCTTGAAGAAGGTGTCTTCCAGAAACTGGCAGTAGAACTGGGAGTTGGGCTTGACTCCATCCTCAACCTGAAAAGGCCCCACAATCTCATCTTTGATGATACCAGCCCAAACCAGTATTCCACCTCCACCTTGCTGGCGTCTGAGTCGGACTGGAGCTCTCTGCCCTTTACCAATCCAGCCATGGGCCCATCCATCTGGCCCATCAAGACTCACTCTAATTTCATCAGTCCATAAAACCTTAGAAAAATCGTTCTTGAGATATTTCTTGGCCCAGTCTTGACATTTCAGCTTGTGTGTCTTGTTCAGTGGTGGTCGTCTTTCAGCCTTTCTTACCTTGGCCATGTCTCTGAGTATTGCACACCTTGTGCTTTTGGGCACTCCAGTGATGTTGCAGCTCTGAAATATGGCCAAACTGGTGGCAAGTGGCATCTTGGCAGCTGCACGCTTGACTTTTCTCAGTTCATGGGCAGTTATTTTGCGCCTTGGTTTTTCCACACGCTTCTTGCGACCCTGTTGACTATTTTGAATGAAACGCTTGATTGTTCGATGATCACGCTTCAGAAGCTTTGCAATTTTGAGACTGCTGCATCCCTCTGCAAGATATCTCACTATTTTTGACTTGTCTGAGCCTGTCAAGTCCTTCTTTTGACCCATTTTGCCAAAGGAAAGGACGTTGCCTAATAATTATGCACACCTGATATAGGGTGTTGATGTCATTAGACCACACCCCTTCTCATTACAGAGATGCACATCACCTAATATGCTTAATTGGTAGTAGGCTTTCGAGCCTATACAGCTTGGGGTAAGACAACATGCATGAAGAGGATGATGTGGACAAAATACTCATTTGCCTAATAATTCTGCACTCCCTGTAGTTTTGGATCCGACACATCCAGTCACCCGCCTGTTCATCCAGGACGTTGACAGTCGCCTGCATCATCCAGGGCCAGAGAGGGTCTTCCCGGAGATTCGGCGCACTCATTGGATCCTGAGAGGCCGGGAAGCAGTTAGGCGTTTTCAAAGGACCTGTCTTGAGTGCCGCAGATGGAGAGCCCGACCAACTTTTCCCAAGATGGCGGACCTGCCAGTTGCGCGCCTCCGCCTTTACAAACCTGCCTTTTATTCGACAGGCGTGGACTGTTTTGGACCCTTTGAGGTGAAAATCGGGCACCATGTGGAGAAGAGGTGGGGCATCATCTTTAAGTGCCTAACTATCAGAGCGGTCCACCTTGATGTCCTAACCTCCATCGATACAGATGCCTTCCTAATGGCACTTTGACGTTTCATTGCCAGAAGAGGAACTCCAGCTGAGCTGTACTCAGACCAAGGGACCAACTTCCGTGGGGGAGAAAGGGAACTCCAAGCAGCTTTTGCAGCCATGACCTCTGACCTGCAGAAGCTCCTGGCTCCCCATAAGATTGTCTTCCACTTCAATCCACCAGCGGCTCCTCATTTCGGGGGGAGTGTGGGAGCGGGAGATTAGGTCTGTCAAGATGGCACTCTACACTACAGTAGGATCCCAACCCCTTCAAGAAGAGGTCCTCTGCACGGTCCTTGTGGAGGTGGAGGGCATCTTGAACTCCAAACCACTAGGTTATGTCCCGTCTGACATCAGTGATCCTGATCCAGTGACCCCCAACTGCTTTCTGATGGGGCGGCCTGACGGAGCACTTCCTCAAGTGGCTTACCCCAGAGAAGAGCTCCTGAGTCGCCGGAGGTGGAAGCACTCCCAGGTGCTGGCTAACCACTTCTGGTCTCGATTCGTCCGGCTGTACCTTCCAAGCCTGCAGCTTCGGCAGAAATGGCGGTCATCCCCCGCAGATATCACACAAGGTTTGGTGGTGATGATCGTAGATCCTCAGCTGCCTTGCGCTTCCTGGCTCGTGGGCCGCATCTCCAAAGTCCACCCCAGTCCCGACGGGCACATCAGGTCTGCTGACATCAAGGTGAAGGACCGGACCTTCACCTGACCTGTGGCGAGGCTGGTGGTACTGCCTGCCCTCCCGGACGAAGACAAAGGACAATCACCGTGACTTTGTTTGTAAAATTGCCTTTTGTTGTGAGCAAATGTACTTCATACATTTGGGGGCGGCTGTACAAAAGGCCCCGTAGTTATGGTTTTATTCTGTTCAGTTGTTAGTTCACCTGTAGTTTTTAGAGTGGCCAGTAGAGGTTACCCCGCCGCTTTGTATGAGAGAGACTATGTCCAGGGAGAAACGTGGGCAAAGCACCTGAGCTTTTCTGCTCCAGATTACCGGCAGAGAATTGGTTATTCCGTGAGAAGTGTGCGTTAATGAGCAACAGACCACACACACACACACACACCCATGCCCACGCACCTAAACCTGTATGCAATACCTGCTCCTCTGACAATCCCTGTTACCTTCAACTGTGTGAAGTCAATACAAGAGTCTGCACTATCCTCGGTGTCTTCATTGTCTCCCTTCTGAATATTCATCCGGGCCTTGAGCAGTGTTCTGGCCGACACTCCGGGGAGTGGTAGCTGCAAACCTGAACTAGCACCTTACAGTCCTCCCAGTACAAGCTATCTACCCAACATAAATCAAAAATGAGAACACATAAAGGTACCAAACTGAAAACACTGGGTCAATGACCCAGGTACCCTAATACACTCAAGGAAAGATTCAGGATATTGTTTCAGAATATAGTTTCTCTCTGCTCCCCAGTTATAAGTTTGCCATTTTCCTCTGTCAAACAGCTCATGCTCAATAACTAACCCCACTTTCCCTGTGCTCTAGAGGCTCTGTGTCGTCCTGCCCTGGGAAACCACCAGCTCCCAAGTTTTCCCCAGTGACCCCTTTCCTGAGACCCTTCGTCGCCCTGTACCATTCCCCTGTGTTGTATAGAGTTGTAAACAGAGATGGGCAGTAACGCGTTACCTGTAATCCAATTACTTTTTTCAAGTAACAAGTAAAGTAAGGGATCACTATTGCAAAAACGGTAATTAGATTACAGTTACTTTGCCGTAGGAACGCTGCGTTACTGCGTTACTAAAACCGTGATTTTTTTTGCAAGAATGTCTCATGACAGTGACGTAAGCAAGTGCGACGTTCGTGACAACAGCTGTGTGCAGAGCAACAATGGATCATATATCGAGTGCGGGAGAGAGTATGAGCGTGCAGCGTTTAAAGTGTGGAAGTACTGACCTTATTTTGAGTTTGATTCCATAAAAAGTGACAAAAACATTAGCGTCCATTAGCATTGTGCGTGGGAAGAAAACTTATTTTTACTGCAAAAAAATCCCCCCTAAACGTCCAAGCAAGCACCGAGTGCGCTACCACGTAATGGGAAACTCACAGAGAAACTCGCGGATTCTTCAACTGACTGCTGCGGCACACCTGCACCAGGATAAACCTCCGCCTACCCCGCTCCTGCTTTACAGGTGAAAATAGAGCAAAAGGACCGCTACTCTTTGACTTGATTTATTTTCTGCTGTGTTTTACTTGCATCTATTTGAAAGAGTGAGTGTAAACACACACAAAAAATTATTTAATGTGCCCGAACTCTTCCACTAGCTGTGCGCCTGCGGCGTGCCGGTGCCCCTCGTGATCGACGTCCAGGACCCCCACAGCGTCCGCGGGATGCTTCGTGGAGGGCGAGACAGGACGTAGCAGTGCGCGACGGCGGCGAGAACGCCGCTTTCCCCGTGAAGCGGCTGTGGACAAAACCTGACTGTCCCTGGCGACCGGCTCCTCGTCCTCCAACCACATCCGTGCTAGAAAGACAGCAGGGGACGAGTAGTCCGATCGGGGCGGCGAGGGCGGGCGGCAGGTGCGAGGCGGGGCAGTTGGCGAGAACTCCTCCTCGGGGATGAGCCAGGGCTTCCAGCGGAGCTCGTCCTCGCGATACGCCCGTAATACCTGCTGCCGCTCCTCCTCACCAAAGTCAATAGCAGCTGGCATCTCCTTGAGCCGCGTAGTGCAGTCAGGCGATGGCGAGGAAGCGGAAGCCGATGGAGCGTGAGCCGAGGGTGTGTCGGCGGTGAGCCACACCGTACCGATTCTGACCGCTTCAGGCTCACGAGGCAGCGGGGAAACAGAGCTACAGCATGGCTCAGGCGACGGCTCACGCTTACCGGGCAGCTGCTGTCGCGGGCGGAGTTGGAGAGTGGAGGCGAGAAAGTCTATGATGAGGGGATGCAGCGCCTCCTATAACCAGGGGAATGCGGACACGCATACTCCGGCTTGGCGGGCTAGCTCAACCCGTTCCTCCTCCCCGGAACACTGCAGCCAACCGCCGCATAGCGACTCCACTGTCCGAACGATCTCCTGGTCTTGTGACGCTGGGTCCGGCATGGTCGCGTCGTACTGTCACAGTCCGCTGTGACGGACCGAGTGGAGAATGCGTGTAATGGACCCAGGTGCGTACACAAGTGAGCAGACGGGAGTGAGTTTTAACAAAAGGCGAGCCTTTAATATGGCTGAAAACAAGGTGTGCAAATACAGCAGGGATGGCGTGGCTAAACAAAAACCTAAACTGAGAACAAACTATGGTGAGGCTATGGCTTGGAAGACAACAGACCAGGCATGGAAACACGGAGGGTGGGAACACAGACGACGCGACACAGACTGTACGAAACACAGAGACTAAATACACATGAGGGATGATCAGGGGAAGTGGATGCACACGGGGAACACAGGTGACACTGATAATCATAACAAGACACGGCAGGAGTGAACGTAACACTGATGGGAGATGGGCAAAGTAAAGCAGGAAGTACACAGAGGTTCAAACAGGAGGAGAGAGAGCACGGGGAGAACGCAGACATAACGGGCTGGGGAAAACATAGAATAAAGCACAAAGAGAGACGAGGGCTCATAAATACACAGAGGGGCACACAGGGGGTAAGAGTCACGAGGGGAAAACACATAAGGAACAACGTAACAGATCAACCCAGGAAGCATGGCCTAAATAAAGAACAAAATACAAAAATACATGAAAACTAAGAATACTGGGCCCACATGGCCCAGGACCATGACAGGATGTGCTTGTGATAAAACACTACAGCCTCCCCCGCAACCTCGACGCGCTGGGGAGGGGGCCAAAGGAATGCCTTTGATCACAGAGTTTGAAACAATGTAGAGATGGTAAGCATAAAAATGACATTTAACAATTCACTTTAACATTTCCCTCCTGTTTTGTTATTTTTATGCTCCAAATTATTCCCGTGTAGTATGTTCTCAGCCATGCACCACTTGCTTGACATTTTCAGCGCAGGCGTCATTTATACACAGGCTTCTGTCATGTCATTAATTTCATTAATTTCAAATTGTTGCAAAAGTACATAATTAACAAATGTATTAGAAATCATTTTAGTTAGCATTGATCTTATACAAGGTAAAATGCATCATATACATAAACAAATCAATGTCAACAGTCCAAAAACAGGAGTTAATATTTTCAAAAGAAGATGCCACCAAGGACCAGACATTAACCAAGCTATCCAGCTTTGTGGTGTATCTCCTCCTGGTGTGCGATTCATCATGTATTTCTGCAATGTGGTTAAATTCTGCAGTGCTTCATAAATGTCTCCTTCACTTGTATATCTATCTGGTATGAACATACAACATGTTTCTCCTATCAATTTGCATACTCCTCCGTGCGATGCAGTTATCAAGTCCAAAGTCAGTCTGTTTTGCAATACCATTGTCCTTATGGCCCTTTGCTCCTCTGCTAAGGCTGTCCCAAGGGTCTGGGTCCAATTTATGTCTCAGTAGTGCATATCTGTTGATTTCTACATGAGTTCCAACTTTCCCGACCCCAATCCATGGGAACAATCCTTGTAGGAACTTGGCTCTGGGTCCCCAGATTCGAAACTCCCAGGGGACCTCTATGGGCAGAAATCTGTGCCATCAGAAACTGAATTTGAATAAGTTAAATTTGAATTTGAATTGCTCAGACTGAATCTGAATTGTAACTTGAATAAATGCTTTTGAAAACCAAATTTGAATTAGTCTAATTTGAAATTGAATTTATGGTTTGAAAATGATCATCACTAAATTGAAATTGAATTTTATATTTTGAAAATGAATTGATTTGCTTTGAAACTGCATTTTATCCTTTAAAAATTCAGCTCTCGAATAATTTCAGTTTCACTTCTCACCATTCAGTTTCAGTTCTACAATTCAATTTCAGTTCCAAAATTCAATTTTTTGGAACTTACATCCGGTTCCGGTTCAAGCGCAGATTAATAGAACTACGTTTTACTAGTGGACCGAAAGTGTTACCGACGGGAATCTACAGCGTCTTGAGCTGGATTAAGACTTCAGAAGTCATTCGTCATGTCGAATGACCAGCGGATGAACTCTCAGGTTGGTAATAAATGTACTACATGTATAAGAACAAGCGTCATGTTAACAAATGATAGCCGTACGGTAACTTTTATGCTTATTGTAGCTCCTAGCTAAAAACGATAATTTAGCGTAGTTTGCCCTGAATTCAGCTTTGACAACAAATATGATCGACTGTTTCTAGTAGAATTCCAAAGTTGTCATCTTGGACCCTCTCAGAGTACCCCCTCTGTATGCTTGCAGAGACCCCTACAGTAGGGAAACATGCAAAACGGTGTCCAAACCTTTGTATTTTAGCTTTATTTATGTCTTACACAGCATCCCAACTCTTTAGCTAACTTAATAACTTTAGCTAAAGTGAATAGTTAGTCTAATTCATTAGTGCAGCATTACTGGATCACCTCTGTTTGAAGTGATATAATATGATATACAACTATCACTGAAACAGCAAACTTTGTAAATAAGCAAACAACACTTCTCATTCTCTAAACGTTTGGCCACAGCTGTAGATTACACTATCAGTGCTTGTTCACTCTTAACAATAATTACATTTCTAAATTTACTTTGTGCATTTACAGGTAAACAATATCTAATATTTTATCTGACTGCTTTGTCTTTGAAAAGGGTGAAGAGCCTGAGGCCGGTGACAGTCCAGTTCCACTCTAAGTACATCCTTACAGTGGCTCACAGGACAAGGCTACATTCCTGTCCTGCCAGAAGAGAAGAGAAGCTTCAGAGTCTTCATGCAGTTCAACCACACCTGTCATATTCCATATGACAGGGGTCTCAAACTCCAGTCCTCAAGGGCCAGTGTCATGCAACTTTTCCATGCCCTCGAGGACTGGAGTTTGAGACCCCTGCCGTATGGTATTTATGCTGTTTTCTACCCCACAGTTACAGCATGTCTGACTGCCTGTTCAGCATATGCAAAAATATATGAGTTTAAGCATGTGATGACTAAGGCCTTCCATTATGGTGTTTGTCATCACATGTCACAGACATCTGGATGATCATTTGGAATAAACAAAATACTAAAAACTTGTTACTTCATCTTATCTTTATTATTGTTCTTATTTTACATTGTTAGGCATTAGGTTTATTTGTAGTAGTCCTTTCCAACTTCTTTCCCTCTTCCATGTTACTGTGGCAGCTTGTCAGCATCTATTTGGGGTTGGGAGTGGAACAGAAAGTAAGGAAATCCAAAGTGCCATTAAAACCAGGAGAGTTAAAAGATGGTCGATTTAGGAGGTGACCCGACAACTTCAGCCTGTCAAACATATTAATGGAGCAGTATGTTAAAAATAATAATAATAATCGAATTAAGTAGAATTATTATGGTAGTTAAACACAGTGATAGTTGTATATCATATTATATCACTTCAAACAGAGGTGATCCAGTAATGCTGCACTAATGAATTAGACTAACTATTCACTTTAGCTAAAGTTATTAAGTTAGCTAAAGAGTTGGGATGCTGTGTAAGACATAAATAAAGCTAAAATACAAAGGTTTGGACACCGTTTTGCATATTTCCCTACTGTAGGGGTCTCCGCAAGCATACAGAGGGGGTACTCTGAGAGGGTCCAAGATGACAACTTTGGAATTCTACTAGAAACAGTCGATCATATTTGTTGTCAAAGCTGAATTCAGGGCAAACTACGCTAAATTAGCGTTTTTAGCTAGGAGCTACAATAAGCATAAAAGTTACCGTACGGCTATCATTTGTTAACATGACGCTTGTTCTTATACATGTAGTACATTTATTACCAACCTGAGAGTTCATCCACTGGTCATTCGACATGACGAATGACTTCTGAAGTCTTAATTCAGCTCAAGACGCTGTAGATTCCCGTCGGTAACACTTTCGGTCCGCTAGTAAAATGTAGTTCTATTAATCTGCGCTTGAACCGGAACCGGATGTAAGTTCCAAAAAACTGAATTTTGGAACTGAAATTGAATTGTAGAACTGAAACTGAATGGTGAGAAGTGAAACTGAAATTATTCGAGAGCTGAATTTTTAAAGGATAAAATGCAGTTTCAAAGCAAATCAATTCATTTTCAAAATATAAAATTCAATTTCAATTTAGTGATGATCATTTTCAAACCATAAATTCAATTTCAAATTAGACTAATTCAAATTTGGTTTTCAAAAGCATTTATTCAAGTTACAATTCAGATTCAATCTGAGCAATTCAAATTCAAATTTAACTTATTCAAATTCAGTTTCTGATGGCACAGATTTCTGCCCATAGACCTTGCTCAAATCCGTGAGCCCTGTGCTTGCACTCTGTATGTCTCTCTTTGTCTTTGATCCTGGATGGTGTTTAATTCTCTCCATGAAGAAAACATGATCAGACAAATTCACTAGTGCACATAGACCACCTCATTTTGCTGGTAAAGATGGGTAAGCCTTATGTCCTATTAAGTTCCGGTTCTTTGGATTCTTTAGGGCCAAGAAAGACACGGCTCAAAAGTGGTCTTTTTACTTTTAAAAATGACTTTGGAACAGTCTGCCTCTTCAAATTAGGACCTCTCCAACACTTGACATTTTTAAATCCTGTCTGAAAACATCTTCACTCCCTAGCTTTTAATTGTGACTGAGTTTTGTTTTGTTCTCTTTGTTTGTGTTTGTTTTACTTTTTACTCTGTACAGCAATTTGGTCAACTTGTGTAGTTTATAAATGTGCTTATAAATTGATTGATTGATTGACTGATTGCTGTTCAAAGCACCCTAATAGTAGTCCGATATCACCAGTGTTGGGTAAGTTACTTTAAATTAGTAACTTAGTTACATTACTAGTTACTCCTATCAAAAGTAACTCAGTTACTTCAAGTTACTCATTACTTTCAAAGTAACTAGTTACTAGGGAAAGTAACTTTGGTTTTACCCAGAATTCTCTTATTAATGTGTTGCTTCCCTAACTGGATACCCAGCAAGGATGCCAGTCTTCTAGCTTGCTTACATGTTAGCACTATCCTGCCACAAGTACACTGTGCCACCTAATGGCCTGAACCTAAAATGGTTAAAATGGCAGTGTAGTAGTGCGAGTGCAAGTTAATGATGAAATGAATGAAACTAAATTAGAAATTAACAAAGTTTGTTTTATGTGTCATTTTTGTATCTGTTTGTTTTAATCTATTTCAATTGTTTCAACCCTCTACAAATGCAAACTTATCATTCTGGGGTTGTTACAGCAGTGTCTAATCATTGTACGTAGTATCACTAGGAAGAAGCAGTGGATCACAAAACACAACATACAGTGTGTTAAATGGACAGAAAGTATGCTTTTAGCAGTGCCAACATTAAACTGTACCTCAGACAATTTAGGACCTGTAGGTATCAAAGTAGGTATCAAAGTGCAAAAACATGTAGTGCAAAAAATGATTTAACATAAACACGGTGAGGTTTGTCCATTCTTTGTAAACTTAACTGCTGAATTGCACCAACTGGAGACCTCATGTTCAGTAATAAAAGTATTTTCAGAGAAAGAGAAGAGAAATAAAATTAATTACAAGTATGTTCAGCCCCACAAACAGAAATAAAATAAATAATAAGTATTTTCAGCTTCATAAACAGTCAAACCAAAATAATATTGCCTCCATACAGGCCATGTAGATAAATTAAATATAATGGTATTTTAAGTGCTTCAGAAGCCCAAGTTTCACTTGGAAATAACCCTGCTTTACCTTGTAGAGCACCACTGAAGGCAACACATCATCATCATATGAGCACTACTCAACTTTGGTTCCATCAAACCAACGATTGTACCTCAAGAGGAGAAGCTTCTCAAACTTCTGATCAGACAACTTGTTCCTCTTTGGAGTGAGAATCAGGTTTCCCAGGCTGACAAGCCTTTCAACTGGGGCACTTGAAGGAGTAGCTGCATTAAGTTTAAGAGAGAGTTTCTTTATCAATGATTCAGAGAGTCTAACCCTGTTGCTCCTGATTTGAGGTACTCGGCTACCTCACCTTCAGCAGTGGCATATATGTCCTCATTTTCTTCAAAGGAGAAGAACTCATCCTCTTTGCTAGAATCCGCGTGCTGTGTTGTGTTGGTGGCGCTGGTACCTGGTTGTAGCTGATCTTGCTCAGGGAGAGGTTTTCTTTTTTTTTTTTTCTTTTTTTTTTGACGAATAACACTTCTGTGGCTTGCAATCCGGTGGACGAGTCTGGGTTTGGCAGTTGCCAGGAGAACGGTACTTTTCAGACTGCACTGTGTCATGTGTAAAGGAGGGGAGATTATTGTGTGGGGTTGTTTTTCAGGAGCTGGGCTCAGCCCCTTAGTACCAGTGAAAAGAACTCTTAATGTCACGGACCCAGTTCCAGGGATTCGGGGTCCGTGAGCAGTGTGGACTACTATTGTAGTTATTATTATTATTATTATTATTATTATTATTATCATTATTGTGGTTGTTGTTGTTATTATGGTTGTGTCTGCTGTCCTGTTTTTCCGTGTTGGTGTACTGTCAGGTGTTTAGGGGTGTGTGCTTGTGTATGTGAGGGTGCGGTCGTGGCAGGCACTTTTAGGCCTGGTGGGTGTGGCCCTGCCAGCTGACCGGTCCCACCCAGGAATCCACACACACCTGGCGCCGATCAAGCCTCGTCAGAGGAGCTTCAAAACAGTGTGGCTGAGAGCTCCTCGACGCTGGATCGTTGAGTGACTTCCCGTCAGTCTTAAGTGTATTGTGCAAGGTTAGTGCAAGTCTACTGTTAGGTTTTGTACTCACGGCTGCCTTTGGTATGCGTGTTTCCTCAGGAGGAATTGTGGCGACCAGGAGGCAGCACACGGAGAGTACACAGGGAACGGAGACAGAGCACGGAGCACGGGATAAAGGAGAAGACACGGAACGGGAGTTGGGATCGCACGGGGGGATTTATTGTTGTTCGGATTGTCACCACTGTAAATAAACACTGTTGCACTGTAGAGTCCTGCATTTTGGGTCCTCCTTTCCCCACATCCCCACGGTCTGCCAGCGAGACCGTGACAGAACGATCCAGCCATTATGGGCCCAGCGGACTCAAGGACCGTCTCACAGGAGGAATTGCTCGCCCAGCTCTGGAAATACTGTCGGAGCATTATCCAGGCGGCGGATCCACATCAGAGACACATGCAGGTCGTATTTTTTGATGCCTTCCTGTCTTCAATCACCTCATCTGTGAGCTTTTTGGACATTAAGAGACTAATTTCGATTATAACCACGCTGAGGGAAAGTTCCTGTTTTGAGCTGTTTGGTTTGGGCTGTCCGGGCGAGGAGGATATGGCAACCTCCCTGGGAGCCCTTGCTGCCTATTTCTTTTTTCATAGGCTGATAGCCTCCCCGCCGTTGCTTGCAGCTCGCTTGTTGGACCCTCCATTGCGGGAGAAACGTTTCACACGCCCTCTGCACCTCACCACATCTCCACTCACCTCTGCGGCACCTGCTGAGTCAGCAGACCAAGGACCGGCAGCTCAAAATCACACAGCTGCTCTCCTGTCCGGCCGGCTGGTGGAACCTCAGCCTGATACGCTGGCCCCGGCATCGTTAAAGAAGCGACGCTTGCGCCGCCGGCGTGCCTCACCGCAGTCAGACTCTAAAACTTTCCAACAGCCGGCTGTGGTGAGTCATATGGACAATTCATCTTCATTCACCTCATCTGTTTATTCACGGGACTGTGTGAAAGCTAACCTCGTAGCACAGCCAGCTGCCCAGCCTGTAGCCGTAGCACAGCCAGCTGCCCAGCCTGTAGCCGTAGCACAGCCAGCTGCCCAGCCTGTAGCCGTAGCACAGCCAGTCCAGTCAGCCTCTCGTCTTCATCCTCAGTTGGAGGCTTATATGCCTGCTGGAACTACCCTGCCATTATGTCACCCGCCTGTTGTTTCTACATCGCTGTCCAGTCTACCACAAGTAGCTGCCGCACCATTATCACATCCGCCCTTTGCAGCTACTTCTCCACCAGCGTCCCATCAGACTGCAGCGACCGCAGAACTCTCGACTTCACCATCCACATCACCCGCTCGACCGTCATCTTCGCCACCTGCAGCTTCCGCATCGCCATCTTCACCTCCGGATCAACGACCATCTATACCCGCGTCGCAGCCGGAGGAGCGGCTCAGCGAGCGGGAGGAGCCCGCGTCGCCAGCTGTGGAGCTCAGCGAGCCGGAGGAGCTCAGCATGCCCGAGCGGGAGCTCAGCGAGCGGGAGGAGCCCGCGTCGCCAGCTGTGGAGCTCAGCGAGCCGGAGGAGCTCAGCGAGCAGGAGCAGCTCAGCGAGCCGGAGGAGCTCAGCATGCCCGAGCAGCTCAGCGAGCCGGAGGAGCTCAGCATGCCCGAGCAGGAGCTCAGCGAGCGGGAGGAGCCCGCGTCGCCAGCTGTGGAGCTCAGCGAGCCGGAGGAGCTCAGCATGCCCGAGCAGGAGCAGCTCAGCGAGCAGGAGCAGCTCAGCGAGCAGGAGCAGCTCAGCGAGCCGGAGGAGCTCAGCATGCCCGAGCGGGAGCTCAGCGAGCGGGAGGAGCCCGCGTCGCCAGCTGTGGAGCTCAGCATGCCCGAGCCGGTGGAGCTCAGCGAGCCGGAGGAGCTCGGCGAGCCGGAGGAGCTCGGCGAGCCACCAGCGGAGGAGCTCGGCGAGCCACCAGCGGAGGAGCTCGGCGAGCGGAAGGAACAACCGGCGCTGCCAGCCGCGGAGGGGCTCTCGCTGCCAGCCGCGGAGGGGCTCTCGCTGCCAGCCGAGGAGGGACCCGCTCAGCCGGAGGTCAGCGAACCGGAGGGACCTCCACGTCTAGCGCGGCCTCCACGCCATCCACGTCCAGTGCGTCCACGTCAGCGACCGGCGCGTCATAGACCATGTGCCACGCCTCGCTGTTGCTCACCGGAGCAGCGACGTTGCCATCGGACCCGTGGCAGGCCACCAGAACCGTTCCGCCGCCACCGGACCCGTGGCAGGCCGCCGGAGGAGCAGCGCCGCCGCCACCGGACCCGTGGCAGGCCACCAGAACCGTTCCGCCGCCACCGGACCCGTGGCAGGCCGCCGGAGGAGCAGCGCCGCCGCCACCGGACCCGTGGCAGGCCACCAGAACCGTTCCGCCGCCACCGGACCCGTGGCAGGCCGCCGGAGGAGCAGCGCCGCCGCCACCGGATCCGCGGCAGGCCGCCTGAAGCGTTCCGCTTCCATCATGGGGTTGGAGGTAGGCCGCCCGAACTGTTTTCCCACCACTGCCTGACCCGTAGCGAGTTTTGCCTGCTTGCGGTCCACTGGGTCGGCCGCAAGAACTGTTGTTCCCACCATGGCAGTGGTTGGACATTTGAACTGGGGTTTTGGGGCCCTCCGTCCGGGACCCCCCGCCGCCCGCCCGGGGTTGGTTGTACTGTGGTTTTTGTTTTGTTTTTGTTTTTGGGTCGTCGGGTGCCGACCCTTAGAGGGGGGGTACTGTCACGGACCCAGTTCCAGGGATTCGGGGTCCGTGAGCAGTGTGGACTACTATTGTAGTTATTATTATTATTATCATTATTGTGGTTGTTGTTATTATGGTTGTGTCTGCTGTCCTGTTTTTCCGTGTTGGTGTACTGTCAGGTGTTTAGGGGTGTGTGCTTGTGTATGTGAGGGTGCGGTCGTGGCAGGCACTTTTAGGCCTGGTGGGTGTGGCCCTGCCAGCTGACCGGTCCCACCCAGGAATCCACACACACCTGGCGCCGATCAAGCCTCGTCAGAGGAGCTTCAAAACAGTGTGGCTGAGAGCTCCTCGACGCTGGATCGTTGAGTGACTTCCCGTCAGTCTTAAGTGTATTGTGCAAGGTTAGTGCAAGTCTACTGTTAGGTTTTGTACTCACGGCTGCCTTTGGTATGCGTGTTTCCTCAGGAAGAATTGTGGCGACCAGGAGGCAGCACACGGAGAGTACACAGGGAACGGAGACAGAGCACGGAGCACGGGATAAAGGAGAAGACACGGAATGGGAGTTGGGATCGCACGGGGGGATTTATTGTTGTTCGGATTGTCACCACTGTAAATAAACACTGTTGCACTGTAGAGTCCTGCATTTTGGGTCCTCCTTTCCCCACATCCCCACGGTCTGCCAGCGAGACCGTGACACTTAATGCTTGATCATAGCAAGACATTTTGGACAATTTCATGCTTCTGACTTTGTGGGAACAGTTTGAGGATGGTCCCTTTCTGTTGAAACAGAACTGTGCACAAGTGCGCAAAGTAAGGTCCATAAAGACATGGATGAGCGAGTTTGCTGTGGAAAAACTTGACTGGCCTGCACAGAGTCCTGACCTCAGCCCAACAGAACACCTTTGGGATGAGTTACAGTGGAATTTGTGAGCCAAACCTTCTCGTCCAACATCAGTGTTCAACCCCACAAATGCACTTCTGGAAGAATGGTCGAGTTGAAGCTGTTAGAGCTACAAAGGGTGGGCCAGCATCATACTGAACCAAATGCATTAAGAATGGGATTTCACTCATGTTCATATGTGTGTAAAGGCAGACTTGTGAATACTTGGCATTACAGTATATAAATGAGTACAGGTTAAAACTATTCCCAAATTACTCTAGGCTTCCTTTTTTTTTTTTTTTTTTTTTTACCTTTTTCTTACTCCTACCACAGTGTTTTTTAATTTCATCAGTGTTGGGAAGGTTACTTTTAAAATGTATTCCATTACAGAATACAGAATACATGCCCCAAAATGTATTCTGTAACGTATTCCGTTACGTTACTCAATGACAGTAACGTATTCTGAATACTTTGGATTACTTAATATATTATCATGCTTTTTACAACAACGTGAATGTACTATTGCCGTGTGATTTATTACTATTACTGAAGGTCCGCGACTCCGAACTGTAGTAAAGGGACCTCTGACTAATACGGCGGGGTCCCTGTCGGCTCGTAGCCGAAAACTAGCTTTACTTTGTTGTGTGGGTCAACTTTTCTTGCGAGAGACAGAGAGAGGCGTTGAAAGACTGCTCCAACGGAACTTATTGTTTTCGGAGGAAAACACGAACGTACAGTCGAGTCTTGATAGCTTGGCTGAAGTGGTTATTATTATATTTACCTGCTTCCAGCTCCCGTTTTTCCTCGATGACAACTCCTACCTTTCCACTCCCCTTTTTCTCTCTCCCTCCTCACGCTCACAGACCCATAACGTGTATGGCAGTCCATTCTCTCTGCAACACGGACTACACTGCCCATGATGCTACATTCTTTAGAGCTATGCTTGTAGCATTCTGCCTGTTAGCTTAGCACAACAACAACAACAACAACAACGAAAAGGCGCTCTCTCACCTAGGAAACACACAGTCGCAGAGAGAGAGAGAGCGTCGCCCTGTAACCATGGCAACCGTAGCGCTGCCGCCTGGAACAACAGAACGTAGCTGTCAAACAAAACCCAAACAGTCCTGACCCGCGACAAAATGAAACAGGAAAGTACCGTAGTGTAATCCATTTATTTCAACAAAGTAACTGTATTCTGAATACCACCTTTTTAAACGGTAACTGTAACGGAATACAGTTACTCATATTTTGTATTTTAAATACGTAACGGCGGTACATGTATTCCGTTACTCCCCAACACTGAATTTCATTATAAATACAATAATGCACACATGCACACACATTCACTTAGAGATGGCCCGGAGCAGGAGTGTGCCATATTGAAGGTAAGTTTCAGAGTGAAGTAGTCAGTAACCTTCTTTATCCACATCAGTTCATTTTACAGTTAATTACCCAATTTTGCAGAAAGAATATTTCCATTACACAACATAGTGTGGTTGTGCATGTGTGTGTGTGTTACATAAATAGAATTTCACTCGCAATCATGGCTTTTCTGTGTTTATGTTTATTCATGTTTGTGTGCGTGTGAGTGTGTGCGCGGGTGGGTGTGCGTGTGTGTATTGCTTGGGTAGCAGTGTTTAAAGGTCTAATAGCTATGGGGCTAGAATTGGCCTTTTAAAGGTTAATTTACAGTGTTTAGACTTCATGAGTGTGTGTGCATATTGAAGTTTACGAGTTTTGTTATGTTTGCTGAGCAGTAAAGTAATTCACAGTATGAACCCCTCTCCTTCACATTGCTTGTAGGCATGTATGTGTTCTCTTCTATGTGTATGTGAACTTTAAACCACCTGACATTATGAATTGCTTGAAGGTGAGCTAACACAGCTGTGCTGTGTAATAATTAAGGAAAATATACTGGTATTTTGGAAAGTAATGCTGTTTTCTTTCTTCTTAGACTTAAAATGGACTGTTTTTTCTCAGCAAAAATGTTTCTTAAAAAATGTTTCTTGAAACAAGAACTAGAAACAGCTGGTCTAGCGCCATCAGAGGCTCCCTAAGAGAACCTTACCAATATGTATTTCCCTCTTTCCTGCAAAAATGAAGTAAATACAAAATACAGTTTTAAATAATGATTTCTTTTAGTAAGGGAACAAAGTTATCCAAACCTACCTGGCCCTGTGTGAAAAAGCAATTGAGCCCTAAATGTAATAACTGGTTGTGCCACCCTTGGGAGCAAGAACAGCAATCTTCTGAGTCTTTCATATTGGCGTGGAGGAATTTTGGCCCACTCTTCTTTCTTTTACTTCAGCCACATTGATGAGCTTTCAGGGAGAGGTTTTCGACACTCTACCAGCAGACGTGCCTTTGCGAGGTCCTTCCGCGCCTGGTCATGTAGCCAACGAAGCTTAAATTTTGGTAGTGTCACAGCAGCCAGCAAAGCATCTTCACTTCCAAGGACATGTGCAAACCTTGTTTTGACTGCCAGTAATAACGACACAGTAAAAGTGCAAAAAACATTTTTGCATGAGAAAGTATGCATTGTTTCAACATTAAATTAATTAAACATTAACAGCATGCTGTAGTTTTATATAGAATGTATTTTAATTTGTAAATAGTGTGTATTTTACTACGCTGTATTTATTTTATTTATTTATTGGGGTTAAGTATCTGTAACTGTAACAGCATTCACTTGCATGTGAACAGCACAGCACAATATAAAAAGCAATTGAGTAAAACATTTCATTAAAGATAAACACAAATGAAAATATCATCTCTTACCTGGACAACTGTATCTGGTAGCCCAACAAGAATTTGCAGACCATTTTTTATAGCCAGAGTCTTGGTCATCAGCGATTCCAGTGTGGGTAGGAGTGTGGCATAAAAACAATGGTCTTCTCCTTGAAGAATGTCCAGTGCCACAGTAAGTGGTTTCATGACTGCACAGTACTCTCTGATACACTGATGCTCCCTCTCATTGAAACATTTCAACTGTAATGTGGATGAGATTGTGTTCAGCTCCACCACAGGTATCTTTGAAATTCTCTCCAGAGCATAATAGAACGAGTTCCACCTTGTTGTGCAAGGTACTAGTAGCTTCTTTGCAATAATGCCTTCCACAATCTCAGCAGCCACTGTGGAACGACTGGCCATGTTCCACAGCCCTGCACATTTTGTGGTGGCACTTCTGTAGATGGTTTTTGTTGCACCTTCAGACAATAGCCACTTCTCCACATCAGTGCAAGAGATAAGATTCATTGTGTGCGATGCACATCTCTGATGTGGCGGTAAAGAAATTGCATCATCAGCACCATTCTGCAGCACATCCCCAATCGAAACAAAAGTCACCTCATCCTCCTCATATTCAGAGTCATCTGACTCAGGTGGTGGCTGGTACACTTTAAAAGCCTTGACAAAATTGGAGCCATTATCCGTTACAGTTGATGTGATTTTAAACGATAGGCCATGAGATGAGTTAATGTTGTCCAGCTCAGATGCAATACTGTCATACGTATGTCGACCCAGAAATCGCCTGCATGCCAGCGCTGCTTTCTCACATTTCATGTTTTGTGCATTTATCCAATGCGCGGTCACACCAAGAAAACTTTTATTATGCACAGTCCAAATGTCTGCTGTTGTGGAGATGTATTCTACCATGTCAAGTGTATTTTTGAGCTCTGACTCCATGTTGGCATATTCTTGGTCTAGGAAACTGGAAAATGTCTTTCTGGATGGTGCCTTCCCAGCTCTCCCTCGCACAGGTATATGACTAATCAGTTGTCTGAAAGCATGGGACTCAACCGTTGAGATGGGTTTCATGTCTTCCACAACATACCTGACAATCAGCCTGTGTAGCTGGGGCTGGGTGATGGACTGTGCAGCAGGCTGTCCAAAATCAAGCTTTCGTTGTTTTGCTGGAATAGCGTCAACAGAGCTAGAGTCACCGACGTTGCCTTCGGGTTCTTTTCCAACTAAGTTGGTAGATGCATGTTGTTTCTGAAGATGTTTCATCAGATTAGAATTGCTAGTCTTTGATGTCGAAAGAGTTTTAGAACCTCCACAGAGAGTACAGTTTATGACAATATTCCTGTCTTTTACCACCAGAAAGGAGAAATAATGTGAATATTTCCAGGACAGAAAACCCATGCCTGGACCATCTTCGACTGCCACCATGATTGTAGCTTACGTCACAGTGTCACGTGCCCTTTTTACGTCCAACACGGAAACTGCAGTCGTGGTGCTTTCCTTTGTACTTGGGACTCGGAAATTCGGGACTGCAGATGAGCTGCATATGTGTTTAGTAGTAATTTGTTTTTGTAGAGGGCTAGCAAAACAAGCATTTTTGAGGGTGTCGCCATATTGGAATCCAGACTTCTCCAACGAGGCTAACCAGAACGCCGTTCACTCGAGTGTGACATTATTCCCAGGTTCGTGTTCCGATTTCCGAGGTAAGTCAAACGCAACACACAAAGTAACGAATAACGACCCTATCTAAATCCCAGTAACGAGTAACGCGTTCCTGATTTTGGCATAATAACTAGTTACCGTGCTCGTTACCGCAATAATAACGTAGTTACTGTAATGCGTTACTCAATAACGCGTTAGTCCCAACACTGGATATCACACAGAATTGTCACATGATATTAAACAGTAGCTGTTGGTAGAGTTACCAACCACAATGAAGCAGTTCTTTTTCATTTGTAGATTCAAACTGCTCTTTGTCTTTTTGGTCACAAGATGGCACTAAAGACGACTGTGTTGAAAACCTTGATTAATGAACAGTTTTTCATTACACATTTCAGTGCTTCATAAAGCTTCATTTTACCATCCTTACTATTTAAAACCCTAATAATCTGGATTTGGTAATCCCTAAAATCCTTAAAAACCTGTACCCGACACTCTTGGAAATTCTTTAGAAAGATTTAGTCAGAAGCAGGCAGAAACACTCGCTGCTGAAATCACCACCCTCAGAGGGTTGGTAAAAATCCCTCTCTCTAACAATAATTAAAAAAAAAAAAATTATAAAGAAATTGTCCTTGATTTTCATTTAGCTCCATCCTGTGGGATTTGCCTGGTTAGATTTGTTTACATGTTTGAATCACAGTGTTCAAGATGCTGCATCCACAGGGACTCTAAGATTTGCTTCTGGCTAGGTTGCACAGGGCCATATCTACTCAGGCCTTCTACCCAATCTGTCATCCATTTTGGTCCTCTCGAGTTACTGGCTGCCTCCACTCACTTGCTTCGCTCATGAAGGAGCAGGAGCCCTCTCAGGGCTACTGCCTGAGTATGGCATCAAGATTCTTGTTCTGGGAGTGGGTGTTGGGTGCGCCTCAGTGGCACCCTTTGTCTCCGTGGTCTGGCTAGCCTCTTTCTAGCCTATCATAACAGCCTGCTCAGTTGCAGTCTGTGCTTCTGCAGGACTCACTCAAGCCAATCTTCTGTCTGGCAGACTGAGGCTTTCCACAATTGATGCACAATCTCAAGAAACAATATAGAAAATGTATAAATTGGGTATCTGCTGTTAATAATCTCCTGATTGCATAGTTGAATAAAATTGTATTCTGGAGGCAGGGAGCACTGTTTGTATAGCTGGTAATTAAGACCAGTTTTAACACTAATAACTATTTATTCTTGCCTACCTGTCAGCACATGGAGTTTTTCCACCTCTAATTAAATAAGTAAATACTGTAGGTTCGACCCTTTTTGGCAAGACATGTACCAGGTAGCGGATTTCTAGCAACATGTTTGAACCAGAGTATTAAAACAGATTGCAAAGATACTGCTACAACTGTTAATTTATTTGGAAAGTCGGAATGATGAACATTGCGTATAGTTTTAAGCACAGTGCCAGAGCTTCCAAATTAACTAATTATTCACAAAAATGTATCTAGCTAATTTGGGAGATTTTCATTGCAACCTGTAAAGAGTTTATTACACTATAAAAAGCTCCATAAAGCTAGGTCATCTTACTATTCATCAGTGACTGAAGAAAATAGGAACCCCAGTTTTCTTACCAAGTTTCTTTTTAGCACTCAAAAAGGCTGTGTTTCTATAAATAAAGTCTAATTGAAAACCTACCAGTTTTTGCCTCTGCCTGCATCTGCATTTTGGTCCATTTTCACACACTGGCCTTTGCTGCCATAACAGGTTTATTGTGCAGACAGAAGGATATCTTTTTCAGATTGAATGCACACCAAACTCCAAGATTTCTCACAGTGATACTATGGCAGATAAGGAAATGTGATTTAGAGTAAGTATCTCCTTAGATACTGTGTTTCTTCAAAGCACAGTATCTAACATGATCTTTTATGATATTTAGTTCTGAATATAATAATCTCAGTGTTGTCTATATTTAGAATTATGAAATCAAAGCTCATCTACACTTTTGTGTCTTTAAGACATGTTTATGGTTTAATTAATGGATTTGTATCACTTGTCTTCATTGATAATTAAAGCTGAGTATCATCTGTGTAGCTATGAAAATGCAAGCTATAGTTTTTAATATTATTAACTAAAGGAAGCATATGTATTTCATAAAATGTAACATCTTGCAAAATGCAAAATACAACTTTTACCGTTCCTTCAAAGCCACTTTTAAAATTATTAAATTTAAAAACAAATTATTTCAGAAAAACATTCTCACTTTAATCACACAGTTGCTGTGTATATTCTGCCAGTTTGACAAATTAGAAAGAAGCATTTAGGCTCATACACACAAAAAAGACAAATGACGCGCAAACTGAAGTTCACAAAAAACTCAAATGCAGACATAAGTCTGAATGACACAAAACAGGAGACAATTGTCATTCATTTCATTTTAGAAATGTAAGTCATTGTTCACTCTTTTTTGTAGCATTAAATGCTAAATGAAAAGGGTGTGGGACATGTACTTATGCCATGATTTTTTTCATAAGAACAAACAGCATGTTTGGACTTCAAAAAATCACCCAGTCTTGAGGTCACCTGTTCAGCATATAATTCAGTTATATATGTCTGTGAATGTTCTCAGTCATCCAGGTCATCATAGTCTAAGGAGCTTCGAAAGTGTCTGGATTTCTTTAAGATGAGGAGTGAAAGAAGCCATCTATGTCCATGGTGAACAACCCAACCATCTTTGAACAAAGGCGGTGGTTTACAGCACCAACTGTCTGCCATCTGTAATCCAGTTTTTAGATCCCTTCCCAGACACCTTAACACCCACTCAATGCTGGACCATTTGACCTCAGTACATCGCATGATAGGGTGGGGCTAGGTTTCACAATGGGTTCCCCTGAGACCTTGGTTGATTGTGACCTTACTCTGTTTTCACACCTTGCTTGTGTGATTAGGTAGAGGATCAATAGGGGGCCCATGACCCTCTTGGGGACACTCCCATAGGGCTTATCTAGAACTCTCTCTTAGGCAAGGCAAGGGAAGGCAAGGCAAGTTTATTTGTATAGCACAATTCAACAACAGGGTGATTCAAAGTGCTTTACAGAGACATTAGAAACTCAAATAAATAAAAAGCATGATTTAAAATTGATTAAAACAAGCAAACAAATAAACTAACTAATTAACAAACAAACAAACAAAACAGTATATAAAATCAAAACAGATAAAATCAGAACAATAGATAAAAGTAGTTAAAATGTTAGTTTTGAAATTTAAGCTTAAAAGTGTGGATTTGGTGCTTTATTCAAATGCAGCTGAGAACAGGTGAGTCTTCAACCTGGATTTAAATAAACTGAGTGTTTCAGCTGATCTGAGGCTTTCTGGGAGTTTGTTCCAGATATGAGGAGCATAAAAGCTGAATGCAGCTTCTCCGTGTCTGGTTCTGACTCTGGGAACTGATAAAAGACCGGATCCAGATGACCTGAGGGATCTGGAAGGTTCATACTGGGTCAGAAGGTCACTGATGTATTTTGGTCCTAAACCATTCAGAGCTTTATAGACCAGCATCAGAACTTTAAAGTCTATCCTCTGACGGACAGGCAGCCAGTGTAAAGACCTCAGAGCTGGACTGATGTGATCCACTTTTTTGGTCTTAGTGAGGACTCGAGCAGCAGAGTTCTGAATGAGCTGTAGTTGTCTGACTGATTTTTTTAGGTAGACCTGTAAAGATGCTGTTACAGTAATCAAGCCTACTAAAGATGAATGCATGGACTAGTTTTTCCAGGTCCTGTTGAGACATCAGATCTTTTATCCTTGATATATTCTTGAGGTGATAGTAAGCTGATTTTGTTATTGTCTTAATGTGTTTTTCTAAGTTTAGGTCTGCATCCATCACTACACCCAAATTTCTCGCCTGGTTTGTGGTTTTTAGGCGTATAGATTGAAGTTCTCTGATGACCTGTAATCGTTTTTCTTTGGCGCCAAAGACTATTACCTCAGTTTTGTTTTTGTTTAGCTGGAGAAAATTGTGGCACAACCAGTCATTAATTTCCTCAATGCATTTACCAAGAGCCTGTACAGGGCCTTGGTCTCCTGGTGACATTGTAATATATATTTGTGTGTCATCTGCATAGCTGTGGTAGTTTATTTTGTTGTTCTTTATAATCTGTGCCAGTGGGAGCATGTAAATGTTAAACAGAGGGGGTCCCAAGATGGAACCTTGGGGAACTCCACATGTGATACTTGTCTGCTCAGATGTGAAGTTACCTATTGATACAAAGTATTTCCTGTTTTCTAAGTATGTTTTGAACCAGTTTAATACAGTTCCTGAAAGACCTGCCCAGTTCTCCAGTGCACTGAGATCCAGTAAAACTAAGACATTTTTCCACTGTCTGTGTTCAGACATATGTCATTAAACACTTTGGTCAGAGCGGTTTCAGTGCTGTGGTTCTGTCTAAAACCTGACTGGAAGGCATCATAGCAGTTATTCTGTGTTAAGAAGTAATTGAGCTGTTGAGAAACTGCTTTTTCAATGATTGTTAGGTTTTGTATTTTTGATTGTCATTTATGCTTAGAAATATTTAACCATATATGCTTAGAGGTATATAATCAATTGTGTAGTGATAGTCTGCAAACTTTGTGTGTATTAGAGAGCACTCTGGGAGCACGAGAGAGGTCGTACCTTGTTTTATTGTTTTATGGTAGGATTAACGTAGCTACGTCTGTTCTAGTCTAAGTGCTTTAACTGCTGGACTTCCTCACCGTGTTATCTAGGGTGAACCATCTAGGGTGAGGGGGAGGCTACCCTCTTCCTGACCAAGGATGTTTGCGTTTGTGCTTTTATGTTATATGACCCTTTGATCAGCAGCACACACACACACACACACACACACACACACACACACACACACACACATACACACACACACACACACACACACACACACGGTACTCTTTGTTTGCATGTGGACGTCATATGTTAATGAACCTATGCATATTCATGTAACCTCAATAAAAGAACAGTGTTACGGGAGAACGAACGAGAGCAACTGGGGTCAAGCGAAGGAACGGCGTCTGTTCGGTTCTCTCCCTTGCACGAGAAACATGAAGAACTTTGCCTACTTCGTGTCTTGCTTGCTGTGTAATTATATTGTCTTCAACGTTCCAGCGAATAGGTTCAAGCTACAAACCTATCAATGATCTTACTTAAAAATGGGAGATTTGAGATCGGCCTTAGTTGTTCATTTGTGTCTTGTCAAGATTGTCCTTTTTCAGTATAGGTTTTATTACAGCAGTTTTTAGTGGTTCCGTAAATACACCTGATAATAAAGAAAAGTTGACGATCTGTAACAGGTCTGACTCTAAAGTCTTTGAGACCTTTTTGAAAAAACTTGTTGCCAGGACATCACAGCAAGAGGAGTTCAGTTGACCTAAGATGTCCTCCAGGTCTTTGCTGTTACTAGGGTCAAACTGTTTCATGGTGTTTAAACAGTTTTTCGGTGGACACAGTACATAGTCTGGATCTGCTGTTGATGTACCAATTGCTTGTCTAATCTTTTGGATTTTTTCTGTGAAGAATTTGGCAAAGTCATTGCAGGCCATGGTTGAATGAAGTTCAGCTGCCACTGGCACAGGAGGGTCTTCAGTTATACACCGTTTTGTGATCACTGCTGTTGATATATTTGTGTGGGCTGAGATTTTACTTTCAAAGAAAACACAGTAATGATCAGACAGGCCCACATCAGACACAGTAATGTTTGAAATGCTCAGGTCCTTGGAGATCAGTAGGTCAAGAGTGTGTCCTCTATTATGTGTGGCCTCTGTTACATGCTGAGTCAGCCCAAAGTTGCCCAGATCGTTACTCAGGTCTTTAGTCCCTTTGTCCTGAGGGTTGTCCACATGGATGTTAAAATCCCCAACAATAATTACACAGTCGAAATCAACACAGATCACAGACAGCAGTTCACTGAGGTCATTAAAAAAGTCTGTGCAGTATTTGGGAGGCCTGTAAACATTAAGAAACACAACTTTGGATGGGGCCTTCAGCTGTAAAGCCACATATTCAAAAGACTGAAGAAGCTTCTTGGATTAGAGGTGCAACTCCAGATGCTTTTCTTTTCAAGCTCTTAGAATTTAGTCATATAGTTTTTAATGTAAACATTTGACAATATATTTTAGTACACCTGGCAAAGAGGGAAAAAATGAGTGAAGAAGAGTAATTTAAAAAAATTTAAGTAATCAAGACAAAGGCACTTGCAGAGACACTAAAAGAAATCATTCTCATTCCATTTTCAGAAAACTATGATTGTTTTCTCATTTTTTCTTTTGTTGTACTTTGTCTTTTTCATAGAAACAAAAACAATCTATGTTGTTTACAGAAGGCTAGGGTAATTTCTACTGCCACTATGATTTGACAAAAGAGGAAATAATTCTCTGAATTTCGATGCTGTAAAAATCTAAACAAATCCAGTCCTGCTTGCCTTGTTTCTCCTGGCAGAACACCAGTGCTACGTATTTTACGTTTGCCTACTGTGCTGGAGTTGTCACCGCTGCCGGGGTGAGCCATGTGGAAATTATTAAAGGACTCAAGATGCAAGCACTACTGATGTGAGGGAGCTTTATTTAAAGAGTGAACATACAACAAAGGTGAGAGTGGCAAAAACAGAACTGAAAACCTAAACTGGGAAAACAAAACAAAAACAAACCTGAAATCTTGAGATATGAAACATCGCTAAAGGGAGATGTAGAAAGATGCAGGGAAACCACACAGACAAACCAGCAACACACACCAGAAAACACAGGGGTTAAATACACACAGTGCAATCAGGGAATGGGAGACAGGAGGGAGACACAACTGGGGGAAATCAGAGCTGACGAGAGTGAGGGAAGTAAAACAGAATGCAATAACCTGAGACACTGACCTTTAAAATACACCTCTGTGCATTTCGAACACGTGTCACAACAATTAAGAGCAGCGGTCCGCGACCTTTTTTGCGCCACGGACCGGATTATGCCCGACAACATTTTCATGGACCGGCCTTTAAGGTGTCGCGGATAAATACAACAAAATAAAACTTGTACTGGTACCGAAAAAAAGAAAATTTATTCATAACACAAAAGACCAAGGAAAACCGAGTAAACGATAAAAACGATAACAAAATAACGCTCAAAACCGATAAAAACCCTGAAAAATATACATTTCACACCTGAGCCTCAACTCTCGCAGCCCGGTACCAAACGACTCACGGACCGGTACCGGTCCGAGGCCCGGGGGTTGGGGACCGCTGATTAAGAGGACCTGAGGGAAGCTCGGAAAGCTAGCAGAAGTTATTTGGAGAGGAGAGTGACTGCCGTTGGTTGAAAAGAGAGGTAAAAAAAACTTCAGTGGTGTGGAAACATTATGGGTTCGCGGAGTCAGACATGGATCAAGTAGACATAGTGTGTAAACTTTGCTACAGTGTCGTAGCTGCACCACAGAGCAACACTGCAAAGTTTACTAAACATAGATGTTTACATTTTTCATTTATTTTTATATTGCAAACATTTGCACTGTTATCAGTATTTGCACACTATTTTATATTATTTTTTGACAATCTTTAAAGTCATTATTCAATACATTGTTATTGTTAAATAAATATCGTGAAATAATCGAGATCTCAATTTCAGTGAAAATAATCATGATTATCATTTTTGCCATAATCGAGCAGCCCTAAGTAACACTACTACAAATTGCTATTCTAGAGAGATTGAAAAGTAAAGACTACTATTACTACAAATATTGCCATGACCTGGATGACTTAGAACCTACACAGACATACAAATTACTATGTCTGCGTAGGTTAAAATGCAGATAGACATTCAATAAATAAAATGAGGAACATCAAATAAACAAAAAATAAAACAGGCCTTTTTCTTTATGTATTTAAAAAGTAAGCAAATTCTTCCTCTTTACAAAAATGCTTCCTAGAAAGTAGGTAATGATTATTACCTAGTTCAAGTTATACTTTTCCAGCCCAAGTTTAATGATGTCTTTAGAATTAGCATGAATTAACCTTTACTTAGAGTCAACTGGAATAAGTGATTGATAGAGGGAATTTCACTTCAGTGATCAAACAAGGTGGAGGAAAGGAGTTATATTTACCTGCTGGATAGTTATAAGTGTAAGAAAATAACATTTAATTCATAGGCTATGGAGCAGTTATGTTACACTAATCAAATTATTATGGTGACGTATTCACAGGGTGATCTAACAGTGCATTATAATTTGGATGTAAAGTTCACTTCATTAATAGATAGCATTCTGCCAGGAGGAGCCCAAAGTAGCATCTCAAAAAAATGAGCAGATGAGATGAATTAGATGAGGGCGCGAGTAGATTAGAAGAAACTTTATTAATCCCTCAGGTGGTTTCCTCTGAGAAATTCAGTAATGACCTATTTACAAAAATAAGAGTGTAAGCTCAGGTTATAGATGTGTGCATCTCTCAGAAACAGTGAAACAATTTAGATAAACAAAAGGAGAGTGAAGAAGAATTGATCTGAATTGATCTATTTTGATAGAGCTAAGGATAATAACAATGGATTGGATTTATATAGCGCTTTTCAAGGCACCCAAAGCGCTTTACAATGCCACTATTTATTCACACACTGGTGGAGGTAAGCTACAGTTGTAGCCACAGCTGTCCTGGGGCAGACTGACAGAAGGACAGAAGCGAGGCTGCCATATCGTGCCATCGGCCCTTCTGGCCAACACCAGTAGGCAGTAGGGTAAAGTGTCTTGCCCAAGGACACAACGACCAGGACAGAGAGCCCGGGGATCGAACTGGTGACCTTCTGGTTACAGATACGCTTCCCAAACCCCTGAGCCACGGTCGCCCCAAAAGGTCTCCCCGTCTAATAGAAATTGTTGGTCACTGTGTGTGAAATCCTGAGGACTGTGACTCAGATAGAGCACAGGAGAGCTGCATTATTACAGATAATTCCACCTGAAATCAGTACCTGCATGGTACTGATAATACCTAGACAATACATACACACAGAGGATAACCGGCAACTTGTGGGAGGACAGCTGAAACTAATCACAGACTAACAAGACAGGGGAAGCAGAACTGAACCCAAAACACATGAGACAAAAAACTATCAATATATGACAGGAAATGACTGACACTGAAACCACACACACACACACACACACACACACACACACACACGTTACACACTGAAGGACGACAGGGTTCATTCAGGTGCACATGAAGGTTTATTGCGCTGAAACACAGCAAAACAATTCAGTGTTACTGGCGGCTTCCATTGTAATAACTGGCCTGTGTGACTTTTGTAGCATTACGTGTAATGGCCCTGTATTAATCAGAAAATGACCAGTAAACAATAGACAACATAACATGTACTGGCTGGTCTATTTCCTATAACTTTAACTGAAACCAGCTAACAGTTTCCTTTCACAGTACTGATGGAACAACACGGTTACAGAGATTAATGCAGGAGGCTAACATGACTTAGCTAGCGCACAAACGTTACTAGCATTACCCACAGATAACGTGAAAAAACTCCCTTATTCGCTCACATTAAACACCATATAAACAAGAATTACACTCCAAACATGTTAATTAAGCATCAACTTTACATAAATGTATGTAATGCTCGTATATTGCTCTCACCTGAAACACAGCAAAACAATTCAGTGTTACTGGTGGCTTCCATTGTAATAACTGGCCTGCGTTACTTTTGTGTAGGATTATTTTGCCAGTTACCCGTTTGGCTGAGCCGCCACTGCCACCTACTGGCGAAACTAAATATCGCCCTAACATAACATCAGGTGGGAGCAAATGAGCTTTTCACTCTGTGTTATGATGCAAACTATTGTCACTATGGGCACGAACACATAAGAAACACATCTGAGACTTGTTCTTAATGCTCAAAATACTCCCCCCCCCCCCCCCCCCCCCCACACACACACACACACACAAGCTTGACACAGGCAGAAGACCAGGAAAGTGAACTTAGCCTGATAGCCAGAAGGCTAAATAACAATACAGAACCAAAATATAAAATGATTAAAACATACAGCCTACAAAAAGGGCAGCAATGTGAAAGAAGGTCCTGACTTTAATTCCATCACCTGGCTGGGGCCTTTCTGTGTTCAGTGCTCAACTGACTTTGATCAGTGGCTGTTGATCAATGGTCATGACAATTTGCATAATAATGATCAAAAACCTCACAGCCCATTGTTCTCAGTAGTGCTAGTTTTGGTCATTTTGCCGGCGTACTATTTATAAAGCTGGGGAAACCTACTGTCAGCTGAGACTTAAGAAGTCACTTGGATGGGAAACGTTTTTCCCACTAAAAACGCTACGTCCAGATGAACAAAATCAATTTTCTGGGGATCCCAATCTTATATATTTTTCTTTAAATACAAGACAAAGTGATGCATTTCCTTGAAAACTGTTTTCAAAAACATGAACCACACAGGCTAAAGCTACCCAGTCATATGCAAGTGTTAAGGCCAATGTGCTACCCACCTGCCACTGGGACAAAACTTTCAATACAAGATCAGTAAATTTAGGTCTGGGTAATGTGCAATATCACAAACTAAGGTACCTTTTGGAACACCTTTTGGATACAGCTAAGACTCAAGTAGCTTAGATTCATAGAGTACAGAGGAAGTCTGATGAAAATAGTGCTACGGGTTCAAATATTGAGGGTGAGCACAAAAAACAACAATTGGTCCAGGAGAGTCGGTCAAACAATGATTTTAATGAACACACACGTGGGGAGATGAACACTGCACACAGACAGCATCGATCTCCGCCCAATAATACACAAGCAGTGTTTTTTATAACATCAGGGTATTATTTATGACGCCCCCTCATGTGTCAAAGCAGATACAATACATGCATAAGTTTCAAAACCACAAATGTTCTGTTGACGACTTTTGACACATTTAATAGGGCATCTTCTTCGTCTCGAGGCCAGGTGCTTCCTATTAATCTTCTAACTCTCGCTTATCTCCTGGAACAAACTGTCCCTTATGCAAACATAATCTTACAGTTACACGGTTTTGCAAACTATTATTTGAACTCTTACCTAAACATGAGTCTAACTACTGTTTTTGTGTGTGTGTGTGTGTGTGTGTGTGTGTGTGTGTGTGTGTGTGTGTGTGTGTGTGTGTGTGTGTGTGTGTGTGTGTCTCGACCTCAAAATGCACTTGGCCTCACCTCGCCCGTTGACGCTTCTGACCTTTTCCCAGACAGAAGCTCTCTGTGATAGGTGTAATCATCTTAACTAAGAACATGTGTAATCTATTGAATAAATGCTTTGATGAAATGATAATTAATGTGATGGTAATGATAATGGTTATGGATAGTAGCAGTAAAATATTTCCCTGATCTCCACAATAGCTATTGAATAACAAGAATAACCATAATCTCAAATAAAAACATCCTGCATGAAAATCAACCCTCTTTGTTGTCCCTTTATAGATGCACAAAACACACACAACAAGAGCCAACATAAAAAAAACAAAAAAACATGACGTGCATAGGGCAGGGGTGTGTGTGCCTGTGACACACACGCAGACCCGATACAAAGAATATCTTATGTTTGATTTTCAACATGCTATTATTAAGATATAAATGGGTTTTCCCACAATAAGAGAGGGTGCGGCAAAGTCATCAAAAAGCAGAACTGTGCTGTTTGGGAAACAGTCCTGTGTTTCCTATTGTTTAACCTATTACACTAAATACTGTCAAAAATGTTAAGCTTTTATTAGAGTCACAGTTTCATCTGTACTTGGTGATGTGTCAAAGTAACACATTATTAGCAGACTGAACAAATTGCAAAATATACTTTTCAATTTATGAAAAATAAAACAAATGTTTGAGCTAAAATATACTTAACTAGAGCAATCAAGTAAAAGCGCAGTTCCTTCACTGTACAAATGTTAATGTGATACTCAAGGTAAGACTGCTGCCACACCTGCTCCTGCAGCAGTTTAAAGCATCTGTCGATTAACTTCCCTGAACACACCGGTTACCTGGTTTATCAACATTGCAGATTAGCAGGAACAACAAAAGTACAAGTGAGCCAAACTTTTGCAATAAAAAAGTGTGGGTATATCAGTCCTTCATTTTTTTTAAGGCGGCCAGCCTTTAAATATAAGGTTTGGCTGTTTGTATCTCAGTCACAGATTTGCATTGATTATGGCTTTAACTACATGTAGACAGAAAAGCTTCAATGGTTAGTGCTTCTTATAGCCAAAACTTTGTTTGCTGTGCTAAGCCTTTAGAAAAGAGCAATGGGGAATAAATGCATCATTTAAAAGATAGATGCAGCAATATCTCCCTAAACTGACAGTGTTTCCAAACTCTAGCTTAAATTGTCAAAAGGTTTTGAGGGGTAATTCATGTAGTGTGAGGTAGGAAATATCTCACCATGACTATTCATTCCATGCTCTCTGCCAGCTTTTATCAACAGGTATTCATGGACTCATCTTAATTTAGCGAATAAAGAAAAGCTAAAGATGTATGTTTAGCAAAAATAGAAAAGGGTCAGTGACGCATCATAGTTTTTCATTTATAATTTGTATAAAAAGCGGTTGCATACCCTTTTTTGTTTAAATGTGCAATTGAACAAGGGTGTGGTAACGTGCACTAGCAGAATGATTTGACAAAAGAGGAGATGAGCGTCTGATGTTCATGCTGTAAAAATATAAACACACCCAATCCTAAGCTCACCTGTTCAGTATATAAAGTGTAGGAGTGCTCCTGAGATTTAGTATCACAGTCCAGGGAAACTAATCTGCAAAACTGAAATGTTCATCACAATGAAGTTGACTACTCTGATTCTCCTCTGGGCACACTCCAGCACAGGTAACTGGACTTTTCTTATTATTTAGGATCTATCAGTAGGAAAATCGATTAATGCATGTGATGACCCCCCCCCCCCCCCCCCCCAAAAAAAAAACAAAACAAAAAACAACAACAACAACAAAAAAACAATAAAACTACAAAAAGATACACACACGCAAAAAAAACCAGGAGCCTCACAGAAAGAAATGCCATGATTTTCGGAAATCGTATTTCCTTCTTTTAGTTTGCAACTTCTGTTGCTGATTCTGTTTGCAAAACTGATGTGAAAATCGTTTAGTTTGGCCAAATTATTTCACTGAGCGGATTAGGTCTACTTCATGTTAGAAATGAGGAAGAGCAATTAACAAATCTACAGAAAGTGAATTTGAAATGAGCATGCTAATGGGTATTAAGATTCATCATTCAATAGAAACTCATATTCACTGTGTGGTGTCATGTGAATGTTGTAACCTGTTATCTTGTAAATTGTTTGGGTGTGCTTTGAAAAAACAGACTTAACCCAGAGATAGCTTGGTGTTAAAGTTTAACCTTAATGTTCCATAAGAGCTGATCTAATCTTGTGGTCAGATTCTTTTCTCGCACTAGGTGGTGTTACACCACTATCCATTTTTTTATTTATACAGAGATACAGAGATTAACAGCATTTCATCAATCGTTGTAACAGTGTAAAAAAATAGAAGAGATGAAGACTTTAATAATGCCAGTATACTGGGGTATTCAAAAACCTGTAATGTTTCATTTTAACTTCAGTCCTTTCAATGTTTCTCTCCTGATTGCAGCTGGAGCCCTTCAGTGTCAAACATGCACAGATCAGACGTGTTCAAGCACAGTACCGATTACATGTTCTTCAGGGAAGATGTGTGTTACAGCTACTATTTTAGGTAATCTTCTCTTCATATTATGTGATACACTTCAGTAAATTGCAAATACTGTGAGGTTATATGTACTTTTCATCAACATTAATGAACCACACTGTGAATTTGCAGCTACCTCATCTGGAAATACAACAACAGAAATCTACAAGGCATGTGCATCTTCCTCCCTGTGTCCAGCTACGGGCTCTCAGACATTTTCAGTCGACCTGGGTGTTCAAAGTGCTCTTGCATCTGCCACGTGCTGCAACACAGATAACTGCAACTCACAAACTCTGGCTGGTAAGCACAAATCAATGTGTTTTATTAAAGACACAATAACAGAAAGAGATAAGAAACAATATTCTGATATCTGCTGAAATGTTCTCTGTTGTGAATTGAAATTATGTTCTTTTCTGTTTCAGCTCCTACTCCTCAGTCAAGTAACGGCCAGCTATGTAACATTTGTTCCAACCCTTTGTGCAACACTCCAATACAATGTCAAGGAGTGGAGGACCAATGCTTTCAATCAATCAGTGAGTCTTCTTGATGTATACTTTAACAAAGATCAGCTTTAAATTCTTTTTTCTGCCTAGAATAACATTAACAAAGTTTGTTTTTTTTGGTTTTTTTTAACCAGTCACTGGAAACATTATCAAGCATTTTATCAATATTTGTAATAGATCTTACTTTGTACTTTGAATCATTAAAGATGACAATTAAGATGTGCTCATTAATCAGCTTTTGAAAGATTACAGATTTGTCCACAACGCATAAATATATTAGTTAACAAATATTCCCCAAACTGTTTTTAAAAATATTTCAATATTTGAAGCATGGAGGTATTGATTAATTTGCCACTTTTTGTCGTGACCAATCATTTGTTTAAAACAACCGCTGAAGACAAACAGACAAATGTCCATCAAAACTACAGCAAAGTAAAGAAAATACACATGAAAATATCAAGAGTAGCACTTTCATTTCTTGGAAAAATCAGTTACCTACTTTAAATGAAAACGCAGTTTACATGATGATAGAACACCCAGTGTACACTGTTCCAAAAAATAGTAATGTCAAAGTATCTTACTGTATAGTTTACAGTTTTGTACTGTATTTCTAGAATATCATTAAATTTACATAAGTAGACAGTGATTTTACATGTCAAAGGTAAAATAACTTTTAAAAAATAAATGTAGAGGTAGGAATTGCAATTAATATAAATCTCAAAGTATTCACAACATTCCTGAACAGAAATAGGCCTCTGCACCTGGGGTGAGGGTGTGGCCATGAAAACAATGTGACATGCCATTGGACGTTGGGACACATAATAACATGACACTAAGCATCGGCCAATGAATGTGAACTAACAACCACAAGGTTGCGGGTATGGCAGCATTGTAGGAAAAAATCCTAATATAAAAGTATTTTACTGTGTATTTTACAGTAATGTTCTGTTCTTCTAGAATATCATTAAAGTCACTTAAATAGACTGTGATTTCACATTTCAAATGTAAATTAACGTTAAATCACTGTAATGTAATAAAACATAATTGTCATGATTATTAAATCTATCTGTCTGTACATATGCATATTTAGATTGTTAAAATACATTCACAAATGTATCACGATTTCACAAATATCTGTCCGTTATTTGAAAGATTGAACTGTTGAATTCAAATGTAATGCTATGGAAAAGTATATAACATGATTCCTATAAGCTTGAGTTACATCACAGTATTATTATCATTGCTATTTAGGGCGATCGTGGCTCAAGAGTTGGCAGTTTGCCTTGTGATTAGAAAGTTGCCAGTTCGCGCCCCGGCTCGAACACTCTCAGTATTGTGTCCGTGGTCAAGACTCTTCACCTACTGGTGCTGGCCAGAGGGGCCGATGGTGCGATATGGCAGCCTTGCCTCTGTCCTAGGGCATGCAACCCATTATTATTTAAACCAACTGTTAACTGTATATTTCTGTACATTTACGTATTATGATTCATATTGCCACATTCATTGACCTTGTTTATAGGTAATTTCATTGTTTGATCACGTTAAAATGTTCCTAATTTAATGTCTAAACGCACTTGGAAAAGGCAGAACCCCATGTAAGATTAGCACAACAAACTCTATTTTCATTACTGAAATTAACTGTATTTTCATGAGAAAGTTATTTTCTGTTATTTTACGGTAGTATTTTGGCGCCCCAGCTGCCGGAATATTACCGTTTTTTTAAGATGTTTTTTTTAACAGTGTAGGAACACTGTTCGTTCATAGGAAATCACTTTGGCTTCTGACATTGTGAGTACATGTTTTCAATAGCATTATTGTGAAAGTCACCAAAACAATGAGGGAAAATCAGGCTCTGTTCTTCTCTTCAATTCAAAAATGTTTACCGGTGGATGTGGTATTATGACATCAGAAATGCTGAACAAACAACTACACCCTTTAGTGGTGTTCTCAGGTTTTAGAGTACACCCAAAAGTCTCTGCAGTGAGATTTGAAGTTTCAGACTGTCAGCAAACAGAGCACATTAAAAGATGTTAAATTGCTCTTTATGTGAAAGATATTTATGTTTGAAATATAGAATCAGGAAAAAAAAATCTGCTGAATTAGTTCTTTAGTAAATCACAGTTAATGATGCCACCAAAATGTTTCCAGCTTATGGCCTTGCATCTATAAATCTAAATGTTTCTTCATTATTTAACATTAAAGGTGTTCTCAGAAAATGCTACCCACTGGAGTATGGAATGCCAGGACTCCATGGAGTACTATGGAGTACATTAGATCAGCTTCTCTGACCATTTACAAACCAATAACAATGGTCAATGCTCACAACTCTACAGATGATCTACAGTGTAGCTTAATGATTTTCTTTTGACTGAGAAATAGATTATAAGCTCTAAATAAAAAAAGTAATACAATATATTTGATAATAAATTACTGTGACAGGTGTGTTAGGGCATAAAAAAGAAAAACATTTTCAATTATAATGCTCTGAGTACTTTTTTTGATGGTCACTGGCTACTACACAGTCATGTTTGTCTTATGATATGTTTTATGGTTACAGTTCGCATGTGAAAATGAAAGATTCTGAACCTCAAATTACCCTGATGCATCAATAGTGTTACACGCAACAGTTAGAGCACGAAAAAGGCCAACTATAAAACTGCTGTATGAATGTGTGTGTGAACTGGTAAAAGAGTTGTAGTCAATATTGCCTCGAGGGCTTTGTTAAAGCAGAGAACAGCAATAAATTTATCAGTTCTTTTACCATTTGACATCTCTTTTAACTTGCCCAGTGGCACTGAACCACATAATATAATAAATTAAACTGAATCTCAGCAAATTGATTTTTAAGATCGCAAAAGGTTGATTCTGTTCATCAGGACATAACATTTTCAGTGGAAGAAACATTTTGTCAGTCATCCTTAATGATCAAGGAACTGACCTCACAGCCCATTGTTCATTCAGTAGGCTAGTTACTGTCATTGTGCAAATGTACTGTTTATAAGGTTGGGGAAACCTGCAGTCAGCTGGGACTGAAGAAGTAACTTGGATCAGTGACAAAACATTTCCCCCACTCCCACTTACTTACTTGAATGATTGAACATGCATCAAGTGATTTTTAAGATGTTCTGAGTAATGCTTTAAATATGAAGCTATATCATAACATCATAACATAAAAATAACTGAAATTGTTCAAACTCTGATTTTTGATCTGCAGTGAACGACGGTGTCAACACTTTCCCAGCTCACGGCTGTGCGTCTACAAGCCTGTGTGCAGCTGCCTCAAGCCTGGGTTCCCTACCTTTCATGCAGAATGTCAGTACCATAATAAGTGGACCAGTCTGTACTTTGCCCACAACAACTGCAGCACCAACCACAAAAACAGCTGCTCCAACCACAACCACAGCTACACCAACCACGACAACAGGTGCTCCACATGGTGGTGATATACATGCCCTAAAAATTATAACATTTTAAATATAGATTCATAGTCTGTTATATGCGTGACAGTTTTTAGAGTAGGCCTCCATGGTTTAATTATCCTTAATACATTAACCTTAAATTAACTCTAATTTAGTGTTTCCTATCCATTTTTTATTTATTTATACAGAGATACAGAGATTAACAGCATTTCATCAATCTTTGTAACAGTGTAAAAAAATAGAAGAGATGAAGACTTTAATAATGCCAGTATACTGGGGTATTCAAAAACCTGTAATGTTTCATTTTAACTTCAGTCCTTTCAATGTTTCGCTCCTGATTGCAGCTGGAGCCCTTCAGTGTCAAACATGCACAGATCAGACGTGTTCAAGCACAGTACCGATTACATGTTCTTCAGGGAAGATGTGTGTTACAGCTACTATTTTAGGTAATCTTCTCTTCATATTATGTGATACACTTCAGTAAATTGCAAATACTGTGAGGTTATATGTACTTTTCATCAACATTAATGAACCACACTGTGAATTTGCAGCTACCTCATCTGGAAATACAACAACAGAAATCTACAAGGCATGTGCATCTTCCTCCCTGTGTCCAGCTACGGGCTCTCAGACATTTTCAGTCGACCTGGGTGTTCAAAGTGCTCTTGCATCTGCCACGTGCTGCAACACAGATAACTGCAACTCACAAACTCTGGCTGGTAAGCACAAATCAATGTGTTTTATTAAAGACACAATAACAGAAAGAGATAAGAAACAATATTCTGATTAGAGATGGACCGATCCGATATTACGTATCGGTATCGGTCCGATACTGACCTAAATTACTGGATCGGATATCGGAGAAAAATAAAAAATGTAATCCGATCCATTAAATATCACGAAAGCACCTCACAAAACTTGCAACACGGTGTAACTCACCTCAGAACGTTAGCACGTCGGAGCAGTATGCATCACGTGATAGAGCGGCTGTGGCATGCGGGACCTGTCGGTGGTCTGGATAGCATTTGGAGCTTCGCTAGCAACCCGGCATTTCATCTCCGACAAAGTTATCCCCGAGAGAAGTACAGCAAGTGTGTAAGTCCATCTCTGAATGTTTGTAAAGCATTCCTGCGTTAAGCTTAACAAACGATATATGGAGCGACTGCCTCTTCTTGCTGCTACTTCAATCATGAAACTGCTTAACGATCAGCTGATCGGCTTTTCTGTCGGGAGTACATCTCTCTAGTTTGCTTTTGGCCCACTTTGCACCAGAAAGAGGAAACCAGCGGCTGAACAACAGCAGCACGTTTAAGCTCTATAAGCTGTTGTTAGAATTTATTTAATATTACTTTCTACTCGAGGATCTTTTTCTACGTAGCTGACGGCTGGTAACTGTGCAGGGGCGGATCTAGCAAAGTTTAGCCAGGGGGGCCGATAGGGCATTAACAGGGAAAAGGGGGCACAAAGACATACTTTTCTTTCTTATTCTCATTTAAAATGTCTAGCTTTTAATAAATAATTATCTGACAGCCAAAGTTTTAATTTGATGCAAAATGAATAGAAGTCCATTACTGTATATAGTAACTATTAAGTCTAATATATATATATATATATATATATATATATATATATATATACCCTAGTAAGCTATAGTACTTTTTCCTTTGTGAAGGTACCATCTGTGCAGTCTGCAATTTTGTTGAAGAAAGATGTTGAATCTATTTAATATTTCTTGAAAAATAATTGATTTCTGTGCATTTTTTTTTCCACACTGCATCAAATTAAGGTTGATTACGTCGATTAAGCATCATGAGGTGGAGCGTGAGGGGTGGTTCCCTATTTTTTATTTATTTATTTTTGTTGTTGCTGGGAGTTGGAACCCTATTAGTTAGGTTGCTTAATATTTATGCTAAGTACTCTTTAAAATACCAGAATAGTGTTGAAAACACGCAGTTCTTTGAATCTTTGGGCTGAAGGAAGGACAATACTCGGTGTATAAATGCTCAATCAACAATCATTTATTTCCATACAATTCAACAATAAGAGCATTACAACGTCCGGACGGGAGAGATGCTACCAGAGGGTCAGGCACATGTCTCAAAATGGTGACGGGTTGCTCAGCTTTTTATAGTCTCTAGTGGCCCCCAGCTAGTCGTAAAAGCCAAAACATCACATTTTTTCTCTGTTACAGCGCCTAAGTTATGACCTCGGCAGTTGTTTCTCTGCTTTCTGTAAGGTGGGGGTGTGGAATGTGGTCTGTCTATCTCTCCTGTCTTTAGACACAGAGTCTCCTGCTTACAACCTTCTTTTCATGATTCAACAATTAAGCATGTCAAGAAAACAGTGTAACACATTCCCAGCAGATCAAGGATACAGAGTGATGCACATTTATCTAATGAACTAATATGTGAATATGTTCTGTTAACTCAAAAGTATAATGAGAACTAAACTACATACAGATCACACACTCTATTTTAAAGGGTATAATATGATCTACAGCAGTATTCTAATTCAACTACTTTGATTACATATATAAGGTAACATATAATAACAGAATAATATCACAATACCCTCTTTTGATCTCTCATTAAAGAGATCACTAATAACAAGCACTTCAGCGTTGCAAGGTCCAGGTTTTCTTGATCCTGAGGCCCTCTGTCCCCCTTTAACGGGTGGACCATATGGGGGATGACCTCTGTGTTCACGCAGTTCAGATGCAAGCAAAGTTAGATTTACAACCATAACAGCAGTTACAGATGACACTCCCATCACTCCCCATTTTCCCACAGCTTTATTTTGGTGCTCCAGTTTTCCACTCCCATTTTAATGCCCCCTTATACCTTTCAAATGTACTTAGACTAGAACCTCTGTCTAAGGAGCTTTTAACCTTTATTTTTATTGCTGCAGCTACCAGTGTCTTCCAGTTGGGTGATTCTCAGCTTCTTTCTTCGACCTCCGGGGTTAGACCACCCTTTAGTCATTGCACAGTTCTGGGGATTATTCTGTCCCGATTTCAAACAAGGATCTGTGTGTTTTGGGTTCACCGGCGTGTCCCCCTTTCTGCCAAGAGCCTCTCGAACCTCGTTGGTCTGGTGTTCCTGGTTTTCGCCAACCCCTTCATGGTTATTGCTGTGTTTGTGGGATCCATCTTCTCCAGGAGCCCAAACGTCATGACACTTGACCCCAGTTGCTGTCTCGGCAGTCCCTACATCTGTCCCTGCTGTGAAGGGTCCTCACATCTCCGGGTCCCCGTCTGGTGTCTGTTCCTTTCTCTGCAAGAGACAGAAAACCAAAACACCTCTCTCCCTAGCCTTGATAATCTAATATTGTTATCCATTGTTGTTCTAACGATTCAAATTTGGTTTAAAATATTATGTTCAGGACCTATTCTAATCATAATCTATGTGTGTGTAAAAGAAATCAAAAATTAGTGAACCCTTTCTAAGTCTAACACATTATAAGCTTAAGTTTTACCATAGCTAAATTATTAAACACAAAAATAAACTCATAGAAATTTTCATATCACCATTGTTTGATGTTCAAACTCAACTCCCCCTTTTTGACACACTCCCATGTGTCAATTCATTGGAGCTAGACAATTAAAAGAGAAGGTTAGTGACATCATATCTCAGAAAGTATCAGAAATTCTTCTCTCGAGTACCGTTGCTCCAGCCTTGTCATCCCTGAGGATCTTCGATCCCGAAAATGTCCCTTCTCCTCATGTAATAAAGTCTGTCATCCTTTCATGCCCTGGTAACTGGTCCATCCAGAGCTGTAACATTTTGAAATGTACATACAACAAGCCAAACTACACCTTGGTCACACCAACCCTTTTCTGCCCCGAAGATGTCCAATGCCATCCTAGTATGGACTGTCAAAAGTGGCTTTAACGCTGACTATCCTGACAATCCATTTTATAACGTTTCCTGGTCAGATTTGCCAATCTCTGCACCAGGGTTTTAAACTTTTCGCCATTTCCATTAGTTGTTATTTTTATTTAGTTTCGACTCCAGATTTTCAATTTTTACCAGTTGTAATTAGTTTTTACCAATTCCTTGCTAGTTTAGTCTAGTTTTTATTTTCTGAAAATCCTTAGTTTCAATTTAGTTTTATTTGTGTTTTGCAAAAATTAAGTGTAACAAAATCCCAGTTCCATCATATCAGTCATGCTCTTCTGGTTATCCTTGGGTGTTGAGACTAATAACTATTTACTCTTGCCGCACCGAGTGGTCCTAATTTTGGTTCAAGTGAATTGATAATCTTTTGAAGGCGATTGTTTCACACCTTTATTTAGATGTCCCAGTCCTGTTGTCTCGGGATACATCACGCTGCCTTATCTGGGGTTAGCTGTTTTCTGGGGATGCGGGTTGAGTGGGTGAGCTCTTCAAGGAGGGGGAGTGTGCTCCCCCTGATGAGGTCTTCTAGGTAAGCTAGGTTAGCCTTCTTGTGTGAGCTTTTCAAGTGCACTTTAAGGTTAGTGGGACTTTTAGTTTTATAAATGTCCCTCATGACCCCCTGATGACCCAGTATTTCATTTTTGCACACTGTAGTACACATTTTAGTTTTTGCTTGTAGCTCGCATACTCTACTTGCCACTCCTCTAAGTCCTGATGTTTCTTAGAGAGGGCAACAGTACCTTTAAAATTATATCACACGTGTGGGGGTGTGGCCTTGCCAATTGTTTTGCCCACCTTTTCAAAATGGCTGGCGTGCCCACAAGCACATTTCATGGAAAAAGAAAGGTAAGCTTGATATTTACATTTAAAATGTTTTGTTAAACTCAGATTTTTATTCTATTCTTTTTGCAAGTACCCCTCCTCGGTGGCGAGAAACTGTTGGTGTGGTCAAGTGGGTGCTCTGGAAACAAACGCTCAGGACAGAACAGTTATCAGTCATGTACTTCCTACAAATTTTGCATATGTTTTATTTCATATTGATCCTCTGAGTGTAATGGTACATTTTAATTTGAATTTATCCAAACTAAACACAATATTTTCTTTATTTACTTTGCTCTTGTTCTTTTTCAGTACCACATCCTATCAAATGTCCCTGTCGATTATATTCTACATTTAATAACTTACTATTTCAAGTGAGAACCTAAATCACGTGGACCAATGTTTATTATTGCATATCTCTATTCTGAATGTGGCCAGTCATTCATAGGTATTGTTCAATTTTGGCGATTTTCCTCTATAAAATTTAATTGACTTTTTACAGTGGCCTGCTATGGTTAATAATAACATATTCCAGTCATGAGTGATATCAATAGTTATCTCCACTGTAGCATTTGGCATTCCCAATAATATAACATGATACCTTAATCAAAACACAGCTAATATAGCACAGTTTTCTTAATGCAAACATCAGTAACTCAAAATCAGCAACCACAGTGTTAAGTCTGCAGTTCATACTTATGTGAAGCTAGAGTCTCCTCCTCCAGTCTCTCTTATCCTCCTGCTCCTGAAAAAACAAAACAAAACAAAGCGAAGCATCCACCCTTCTCTTGTCGGCTGGGTGAATTGTTTATGAATTGTTTATTGGCATTTACTAATCCTAAAGTGGGTGCAGTCATTGTCTCAGTATCAAGTCAGTCAAAGCTTTTAGTCGTCAGTCCATCACAGTCCATTCGCATGCATACCTCCATACACATTCATACCAGATGTTGCTGATAATGGAGTCTCCCGCGCAACCTATTCGAGCCTCCATCACCAGCAAGATGACGTCATCATTTTAAAGGAAAACAATTCCTTGTTGTTTTTTGGGCCGGATTGACTCGGTGCAATCCTTTTAGATCAGTGTTCCCTATAAGTGAATTTCTCCCAAGCCAATTACAATCATGGAGAAGCACACTTTGCAACTGTTTACAGTAATAATATTTTATAGCGCTTTAAATTTCAATCTTTCAGGCCTTGTTTAAAGAGCTGATTGTTAAATCATGAACTCACAAAATATCAACATATCACCACCGGTGGATCACACCTCTCAGATGTTTTTTCTCCAGTGCACTGTAACAAAAACGAAAACAGACATAACCAACAAAATACTACTAAAATAACACAAACTAGGGCCCGTTGCAGACATGTCCAAGCATAAAACTATCCCTCTCTCGCTTACGAGAAAGAACACAAGCCAAAGCTCACTGATAAAATCAAGCTAGCGCTAAACAAAACTAAACAATCAACCAGAAATTCACAGGAACATTTTGCTTCCTGCCGGGACAATATTGTGTGGGAATGAGAACCTCAGGTGCCGTAACACCTTTTGTTCCTCCTTGTATTAAAACTCAATCACAGAAAATGCCGTACTCCGACCTAAAACTTACACTATTAATTCATCATTTTCACTCTGTGCCACTGTTCCTCATCAGGGCTGTGTGAAGCACAGCAAAGAATTCAGTCAAGGCCTTGAGCCATAAACAGACATCACGCACAGACATTGTTTTCATAACCAAACTTTTTTAGACCTTATTCCTAAAATCTACATAAATGCCCTCTGGGTGACATATAACACATTCTAAGTATTTAATGGTAATCAATGGAAATCAATGGCTCCTCATAAAAATTATGCATTGGGATGTTTGTGTGCAGCATTTTGCATATCAGCATAAGCAAAGCATTCTTCATTGCATCAGCGTGTATGTGTGTGTGCGTGTGGATCACTCTTTATTGCACAAGCGTGTGCATGTGTATGTGTGTGCATCACTTCTCAGTGAATCAACATTCCCGTGTGTGTGTGTGTGTGTGTGTGTGTCATTTCTCACTCACTCAACGAGTGCACGTGTTCATGTGTGTATTTCACTTCATTCTGAATCTGTGTGTTTGGAGACGTGTGTGTGTGTGTGTGTGTGTGTGTGTGTGTGTGTGTGTGTGTGTGTGTTCATCACTTTCCTGTTCTGGTGTTCTGGGTAAACCACGGCCTGAAGCATGCCCTGGGGTCCTGCCCCCCTCCTTTTTCAGTTTGTTTGCGACCATTGCTGCTACTGCTGCTGCTCAAAATTCAGTCCGTCCTGGTTCTGACCCCAATTGGGGCAGTCCTTTCTCCAGTGTCGATGTTCACCGCAGGTGAAACCTGCATCTTCTTCTGTGTTTTTGTCCATTCTGAGGTGCCTTCTGTCCTCAGTTACTCCTCTTGTCTCGGTCACGCCCTTTTTCGCCACCCGATCATCCGTGTTGGTCCATCACTGTCCTGCACAGTGTGAATGCAAAGTTATCAAGGTCAGCATTCTTTCGCTCGGCCTTACTTTTCATTCGGGCTTGGCGGGCGTCTCGTCACAGCTCTGTCAGCTGACGCAGTCTGGGAATTTTCCCCCGTGTAGTGAAACGGGCCTTAGGTTTAGTGCTCTCCGTCTCGGCTGCATGAGATCACATTCCTGCAGGTCTGTTGACATTCTCAGGTCGTTGTTGTGGGTCCAGCTGTTGCAGCATTTGGTCAGTGTCACGTATGGGGGAGAGCAGGAGTCCAGTCAGCCTCGGCTTTCAGGGCCGGCAAAGCAGCCTGTAATTAAATATGTATAGAAAAAACAAAAACAAAACAAAACAAAAACAAACAAAAAACAAAAAACAAAAACAAACGAACAGGAAAATGATGTTGTGTTGGCTGTGTTATTCAGAGGGGAGACAATGGGGCCAGGCCCTGTGTCAGCCTTCTCTCCCCCTTTTTTTGTTTTTTGTCTCCCGATATAATCAACTCCTAACCCACCAAGTTGACAGGACAACACAGGTACATATTAAAATTCTTAAGATCATGTTTAAAAGCCCAAAAAAGGAACTTTCTTTCATTCAGTAATCACTTTTATTAATCAATCAACAGAAAACATGTCACAATTTGAATCTTTTAACCACTAAATTTGTTGCGTCTTGCCTGGTTGGTTAGACCAGTGTTCCTTTTTTTTTTTTTTTTTTTTTAGTTAAATTGTTGTCCTGCAACCCAGAGGGTTTCTTTGTCAGTAATGTATAGACTTCATCATTTAAGTATGTTAATTTTTCTTTAACCTTGCTGGAAAATCTTCACGTGTTCATGAGTGTAAGCTGTTTCTTCATTGCGTGTATGTGCATTTGTATAAAAGCAGGTTAATTTTATCTTTTCTCAAACTAGGCGTTACCTTAAAAGGAGCCTTTCTCTCAGATTTCTCTGCTTGTGTGTTTTTGTTTCACCTTTTTGTTGTGATGCTCCGGACGCCTTCCCAACCTCCACAAGTCCGTTGGCCCCAATTTTATGTGTTAAAACTTCTCTTAATTTCTCCTCTAATTCTCTCCTCGCTGCTGTCTTTTTCACAGCTGCTGATTCGTGCTGGGTGTGGTTCCCATTACCTATAATTTTGCTTCGGCCGCTGTGCTTGTGGGGGCAGTTGGTCCAGGTCCGCAGCTTCCTGTATTAACACACTAAGAGATTTATTTAATTTCATTTTCATCACTGTTAAACAGATAAGCAGGCAACACGCCTACCTTGACAGCGTAAACTGTACGCCAGTCTCCCAACACATTCCTCTCTGTACTCCTCCATAATTCTCCACTGCACACCTCTTACTATCTCTCCTTTTTATTTTTATTACACCACAGAGTAATACACCCAATTATGCCCGTCTATCTCCATGTGGCTCCAAATTCCCTCTTTATTTTAATTTCACACTCGTCAGGGGACAGGCACACAACAATTTCAACCACTGAAACGAGGAATTCAACCTTTTTATATTTCTTTACTAATCTAGACTCAACGTTTGTTCGCAAAATGTGTCTTGTTCTAGTCCGGAAATAAATGTGAACCCGTGATTACACGGCCGTTCCAGTGTTATTTCCGTAGCTATGCGGGGGCCCTCACCTCCCCAAGTCACCACCTCGGCACCCGGACAACGCCGGTCCTGGCCACGCGTCCACGGACAGGAGGGTCGCCACTCCTAGGGCAAAGTTCCACAGGTACACTAGGCATCAACCTTTGATCCTAAAATGTGTATTTGCTCTAATGTCCTCCTAATCAAACACATCAACCGTCACTGTCACTGTGTTCACGCTTCACACTCCACACAAAAAACACACTCAGAGCGCGCCTCACTCACACTCTCACTCAGTGCGCGCTTTACCCACAAGACAGCACCCAGAGCGCGCCTCGCAGCTTCACACACACTCTCTCACCCAGAGCGCGCTTTGACACTCACACACAACACTTTTCCTCAGCGGGAATTTTACACAGAAACCTCTGAGCTCAACTATTAGATCTTCTTAAAGCACACTGCACCATAGACCAAAATACCCCTTTCTCTGCGATTATGACCGCCACCACGGGGCAAAGTCGCATCATAAAAGTGATGCTTGCATCCCCGAAGTTATACCTGACATCATAAACCAGGTGTTGCTATTTACTTAAATTTTTACTTTGTATTATGGCCGCAGCCCTTTATACTCGACTGACGCCACAAACCACCGTCAAAACCTCTATCAAATGTACTAAAACTAGCACCAACCACTACTGCACTTCACGGCCGCACCACCGGAACACGCCGTATCATAAACCAAACCTACGGACGTGTTTCGCTCTCGCGTTGCCAGCGTCCAACTGCACCGTGAAGCCAGTATCTGCTTGTCCTTAAATCAACTTCTATTTCATAGCCGGCAAAAGCCAGGACGTCACTGACACCATAAACAAAATAAACAAACCTCGACTTCAATGTACTGAACTAATGGCCGCGTCTTCAGAATAAATTCTAATGTATTATTGCTACAGAAGCCAGTATTAGACAAAATTAAATGTGGAAGGTAAAGTGGCTGCATCTAGTCCAACGTAGTATGTTATTAGTATCTCGGTAGAAGCAGATTACTGCAACTAGACCAACGTAGTATGTTATTAGTATCTCGGTAGAAGCAGTTTATTTAACACACTGGAATTCAGCCTCAACTTATGTTGTTAGTATCTTGCGCCAAAAACCAGACACCGACAAATTTACTGTGAAAATACATGTGACTCAGCGAACAGATTAATTTGGAAAGCCCAATATGCACATTTGGTATTTATAATACAACAGGCTGTGCTTACCTTTTTATTTTTGGACCGGTCCTCTGTTCACCTCGCCTCACGATCTCACCAAAGGTCAAATCTGCACCTCCTCAGCACACCAAAGATCCGGGTCACGGCACCAAGTTGTTGAAAACACGCAGTTCTTTGAATCTTTGGGCTGAAGGAAGGACAATACTCGGTGTATAAATGCTCAATCAACAATCATTTATTTCCATACAATTCAACAATAAGAGCATTACAACGTCCGGACGGGAGAGATGCTACCAGAGGGTCAGGCACATGTCTCAAAATGGTGACGGGTTGCTCAGCTTTTTATAGTCTCTAGTGGCCCCCAGCTAGTCGTAAAAGCCAAAACATCACATTTTTTCTCTGTTACAGCGCCTAAGTTATGACCTCGGCAGTTGTTTCTCTGCTTTCTGTAAGGTGGGGGTGTGGAATGTGGTCTGTCTATCTCTCCTGTCTTTAGACACAGAGTCTCCTGCTTACAACCTTCTTTTCATGATTCAACAATTAAGCATGTCAAGAAAACAGTGTAACACATTCCCAGCAGATCAAGGATACAGAGTGATGCACATTTATCTAATGAACTAATATGTGAATATGTTCTGTTAACTCAAAAGTATAATGAGAACTAAACTACATACAGATCACACACTCTATTTTAAAGGGTATAATATGATCTACAGCAGTATTCTAATTCAACTACTTTGATTACATATATAAGGTAACATATAATAACAGAATAATATCACAATAGGGAGGATGGTGTAGGTTTAAGTTTATTAGATTGATCAGTATTGCTGAACTATGAAATATTTTTTTTGGATACAGGTTTAACAGAATAGCTTTAGTGTAGTTGTTGTTTTAAACTTGAGTATGAACTTATACAAAATGCAGCAAGATATTTAAAAAACAGTTTTGTTGATTAAAAAACACTATATCGGATTCATATCGGTATCGGCAGATATCCAAATTTATGATATCGGTATCGGTATCGGACATAAAAAAGTGGTATCGTGCCATCTCTAATTCTGATATCTGCTGAAATGTTCTCTGTTGTGAATTGAAATTATGTTCTTTTCTGTTTCAGCTCCTACTCCTCAGTCAAGTAACGGCCAGCTATGTAACATTTGTTCCAACCCTTTGTGCAACACTCCAATACAATGTCAAGGAGTGGAGGACCAATGCTTTCAATCAACGAGTGAGTCTTCATCATTTTATTTCAAAAAAGATAATCTTAAAATTATTTTTTCTGCCTAAAATAACTTCAGCGAACATTCTTTTTATAAAAGGAATGTTGGTTGAATTTATTTTAACAGCCAATGGAAGAAATACTGATAAAAAGCATTTTATCAGATAAAAAGCATTTTATCAGTATTTCTAAAAAAGATTATTTTGAAGTTTAAATCTTTAAAGATGACTATCAACATTTGATCTTTAATCACTTTATTAAATTTTACAGATTTAACTGCAACACAGATATATTAGTTAGCAAATAATCCCCAAACTGTTTTAAAAAATATTGTAATATTTCTAGTATGGAAGTATGGATTAATCTGACAGTTATTGTCATGACTAATTATTTGTTTAACACAGCAGCTGAAGAACTAAATAAATGTCCATCAAAACAAGAACCAAGGAAAGAAAATACACACGAAAATATCAAGAGTAGCACTTTGATTTCTTGTTGATGGAAAAATCAGTTAACTGCTCTTATCAATTATACGTTCTTTTACCATTTGACATGTCTTATCACTTGCCAAGTGGCATTTAACTACAAATAAAACTGAAACGGTATATCAGCAAACAGGTTTTTAAGATGTTTTTAGTAATGCTTTAAAAATAAAGCTATATCATGACATCATAACATAAAAATATCTGTAATTTTTCAAACTGTTTCACCTGCAGTGAACGACGGCACCAAGACTTTTCCAGCTTATGGCTGTGCATCTACAAACTTGTGTGCAGCTGCTTCAGGCCTACATTTTCTACCTTTCATGCAGAATGTTGGTACCATAACAAGTGGACCAACCTGTACTTCACCCACAACAACTGCAGCACCGACCACAGCAAGAACTGAGGCACCAACAACAACAACAGCTGATGCAACCACATCCACAGCGGCACCAACCACGACAGCAGCAGCTCCAACCACAACAACACTTACTCCGACAATGACAACAGCTGCACCACTTACAACTATTACAACACCAAGCACAACTGCAACAGCACAAACAACAACAACTGTGTCACCAACAACAACAGGTGCTGCAAGTACGACATCTAAGACACCAGCAACAACGTTGGTCGCATCAACCACATCAAACGTTGCTCCAACCACAATAACAACTGCTCAAACAACAACAGCTGCTCCTACCACAACTGCAGTGGCACAAACCACAACAACTGTGTCATCAACAACAACAGGTCCTGCAACTACAACATCTAAGGCACCAAGTACAACTGCCGTGACATCAACCACAACGACAGGTGCTCCAACCACTATAACAACTGCTCAAACAACGACAAAGGCTGTTTCAACCACAACCGCAGTGGCACCAACCACAACTGCAGCAGCACAAACCACAACAACTGTGTCACTAACAACGACAACAGGTGCTGCAACTACAACATCTAAGGCACAAACTACAACCGCAGTGGCACCAACCACAACTGCAGCAGCACAAACCACAACAACTGTGTCACCAACAACAACAACAGGTCCTGCAACCACGTCCTCAGCGGCACCAAACACAACAAAAGTTAGTCCGACAATGACAACAGCTGCACCACTTACAACTATTACAACACCAAGCACAACTACAACAGCACAAACCACAAAAACTGTGTCACCAACAACAACAGGTGCTGCAACTACGACATCTAAGGCACCAACTACAACTGCCGTAACATCAGCCACAACGACAGGTGCTCCAACCACTATAACAACTGCTCAAACAACAACAACAGCTGTTTCAACCACAACCGTAGTGGCACCAACCACAACTGCAGCAGCACAAACCACAACAACTGTGTCACCAACAACGACAACAAGTGCTGCAAGTACGACATCTAAGACACCAGCAACAACGTTGGTCGCATCAACCACATCAAACGTTGCTCCAACCACAATAACAACTGCTCAAACAACAACAGCTGCTCCTACCACAACTGCAGTGGCACAAACCACAACAACTGTGTCATCAACAACAACAGGTCCTGCAACTACAACATCTAAGGCACCAAGTACAACTGCCGTGACATCAACCACAACGACAGGTGCTCCAACCACTATAACAACTGCTCAAACAACGACAAAGGCTGTTTCAACCACAACCGCAGTGGCACCAACCACAACTGCAGCAGCACAAACCACAACAACTGTGTCACTAACAACGACAACAGGTGCTGCAACTACAACATCTAAGGCACAAACTACAACCGCAGTGGCACCAACCACAACTGCAGCAGCACAAACCACAACAACTGTGTCACCAACAACAACAACAGGTCCTGCAACCACGTCCTCAGCGGCACCAAACACAACAAAAGTTAGTCCGACAATGACAACAGCTGCACCACTTACAACTATTACAACACCAAGCACAACTACAACAGCACAAACCACAAAAACTGTGTCACCAACAACAACAGGTGCTGCAACTACGACATCTAAGGCACCAACTACAACTGCCGTAACATCAGCCACAACGACAGGTGCTCCAACCACTATAACAACTGCTCAAACAACAACAACAGCTGTTTCAACCACAACCGTAGTGGCACCAACCACAACTGCAGCAGCACAAACCACAACAACTGTGTCACCAACAACGACAACAAGTGCTGCAAGTACGACATCTAAGACACCAGCAACAACGTTGGTCGCATCAACCACATCAAACGTTGCTCCAACCACAATAACAACTGCTCAAACAACAACAGCTACTCCTACCACAACTGCAGTTGCACAAGCCACAACAACTGTGTCACCAACAACAACAGGTCCTGCAACTACAACATCTAAGGCACCAAGTACAACTGCCGTGACATCAACCACAACGACAGGTGCTCCAACCACTCAAACTACTGCTCAAACAACAACAACAGCTGTTCCAACCACAACCAAAACGACACAAACTACAACTGTTGTAGCACAAACCACAACAAGTGTGTCAACAGCGACGACAACAGTTGCTGCAACTACAACATCTAAGACACCAACTACAACCACAGCTGCATCAACCACAACAATAGTTGCTTCAACTACAACCCCAGCACACACCACAACAACTGTGTCACCACCAACAATAACAGGTGCTGCAACCATGACCACAGCAGCACAAACCACGACTGCAGCAGCACCAACCACTACAACAGTTACTCCAACAGCGACAACAGCTGCACCACTTACAACTATTACACCACCAAGTACAACTGCAACAGGACAAACCACAACAACTGTGTCACCAGCAACAACGACAACAGGTGCTGCAAGTACGACATCTAAGGTACCAGCAACAACCACAGCTGCATCAACCACAACCATAGCTGCTTCAACTACAACGACAGCACACACCACAACAACTGTGTCACCTCCAACAACAACAGGTGCTGCAACCACGACTGCAGCGGCACCTACTACAACCGCAGCAGCACCAACCACAACAACAGTTACTCCAACAATGACAACAGCTGCACTACTTACATCACCAAGCACAACTGCAACAGCACAAACCACAACTGTGTCACCAATAGCAACAACAGGTGTTACAACTCTGACATCTAAAGCACCAACTACAACGGCGGTGGCATCAACCACAACAACAGCTGCGCCAACCACTATAACAACTGCTCAACCAACAACAAAGGCTGTTTCAACCACAACCGCAGTGGAACCAGCCACAACTGCAGCAGCACAAACCACAACAACTGTGTCACCAACAACGAAAACAAGTGCTGCAACCACGACCACAGTGGCACCAACAACAACCACAGCAGCACTGACCACTACAACAGTTACTCCGACAACGACAACAGCTGCACTACTTACAACTATTACACCACCAAGCACAACTGCAACAACACAAACCACAACAACTGTGTCCCCAACAACAAATACAGGTGCTGCAACTATGACATCTAAGGCACCAACTACAACCGCGGTGGCATCAATCACAACAGCAGCTGCTCCAACAACAACAGGTACTGCAACCACGACCACAGCAGCACCAACCACGACCGCAGCAGCACCAACCACGACCGCAGCACCACCAACCACAACCGCAGCACCACCAACCACAACAACTGTGTCACCAACCACAACAACAGGTGCTGCAAGTACGATATCTAAGACACCAGCAACAACGTTGGTCGCATCAACCACATCAAACGTTGCTCCAACCACAATAACAACTGCTCAAACAACAACAGCTGCTCCTACTACAACTGCAGTGGCACAAACCACAACAACTGTGTCACTAACAACAACAGGTCCTGCAACTACAACATCTAAGGCACCAAGTACAACTGCCGTAACATCAACCACAACAACAGGTGCTCCAACCACTATAACAACTGCTCAAACAACAACAACAGTTGCTTCAACCACAACCAAAACGACACCAACTACAACTGTTGTAGCACAAACCACAACAAGTGTGTCAACAGCGACGACAACAGTTGCTGTAACTACAACATCTAAGGCACCAACTACAACCACAGCTGCATCAACCACAACAATAGCTGCTTCAACTACAACCCCAGCACACACCACAACAACTGTGTCACCACCAACAATAACAGGTGCTGCAACCATGACCACAGCGGCACAAACCACGACTGCAGCAGCACCAACCACTACAACAGTTACTCCGACAGCGACAACAGCTGCACTACTTACAACTATTACACCACCAAGTACAACTGCAACAGCACAAAACACAACAACTGTCTCACCAACAACGACAACAGGTGCTGCAACAACAACAGGTACTGCAACCACGACCGCAGCAGCACCAACCACAACTGCAACAGGACAAACCACAACAACTGTGTCATCAGCAACAACGACAACAGGTGCTGCAAGTACGACATCTAAGGTACCAACTACAACCGCAGTGGCATCAACCACAACAACAGCTGCACCAACGACTATAACAACTGCTCAAACAACAACAAAGGCTGTTTCAACCACAACCGCAGTGGCACCAACCACAACTGCAGCAGCACAAACAACAACAACTGTGTCACTAACAACGACAACAGGTGCTGCAACTACAACATCTAAGGCACAAACTACAACCGCAGTGGCACCAACCACAACTGCAGCAGCACAAACCACAACAACTGTGTCACCAACAACAACAACAGGTCCTGCAACCACGTCCTCAGCGGCACCAAACACAACAAAAGTTAGTCCGACAATGACAACAGCTGCACCACTTACAACTATTACAACACCAAGCACAACTACAACAGCACAAACCACAAAAACTGTGTCACCAACAACAACAGGTGCTGCAACTACGACATCTAAGGCACCAACTACAACTGCCGTAACATCAGCCACAACGACAGGTGCTCCAACCACTATAACAACTGCTCAAACAACAACAACAGCTGTTTCAACCACAACCGTAGTGGCACCAACCACAACTGCAGCAGCACAAACCACAACAACTGTGTCACCAACAACGACAACAAGTGCTGCAAGTACGACATCTAAGACACCAGCAACAACGTTGGTCGCATCAACCACATCAAACGTTGCTCCAACCACAATAACAACTGCTCAAACAACAACAGCTGCTCCTACCACAACTGCAGTGGCACAAACCACAACAACTGTGTCATCAACAACAACAGGTCCTGCAACTACAACATCTAAGGCACCAAGTACAACTGCCGTGACATCAACCACAACGACAGGTGCTCCAACCACTATAACAACTGCTCAAACAACGACAAAGGCTGTTTCAACCACAACCGCAGTGGCACCAACCACAACTGCAGCAGCACAAACCACAACAACTGTGTCACTAACAACGACAACAGGTGCTGCAACTACAACATCTAAGGCACAAACTACAACCGCAGTGGCACCAACCACAACTGCAGCAGCACAAACCACAACAACTGTGTCACCAACAACAACAACAGGTCCTGCAACCACGTCCTCAGCGGCACCAAACACAACAAAAGTTAGTCCGACAATGACAACAGCTGCACCACTTACAACTATTACAACACCAAGCACAACTACAACAGCACAAACCACAAAAACTGTGTCACCAACAACAACAGGTGCTGCAACTACGACATCTAAGGCACCAACTACAACTGCCGTAACATCAGCCACAACGACAGGTGCTCCAACCACTATAACAACTGCTCAAACAACAACAACAGCTGTTTCAACCACAACCGTAGTGGCACCAACCACAACTGCAGCAGCACAAACCACAACAACTGTGTCACCAACAACGACAACAAGTGCTGCAAGTACGACATCTAAGACACCAGCAACAACGTTGGTCGCATCAACCACATCAAACGTTGCTCCAACCACAATAACAACTGCTCAAACAACAACAGCTACTCCTACCACAACTGCAGTTGCACAAGCCACAACAACTGTGTCACCAACAACAACAGGTCCTGCAACTACAACATCTAAGGCACCAAGTACAACTGCCGTGACATCAACCACAACGACAGGTGCTCCAACCACTCAAACTACTGCTCAAACAACAACAACAGCTGTTCCAACCACAACCAAAACGACACAAACTACAACTGTTGTAGCACAAACCACAACAAGTGTGTCAACAGCGACGACAACAGTTGCTGCAACTACAACATCTAAGACACCAACTACAACCACAGCTGCATCAACCACAACAATAGTTGCTTCAACTACAACCCCAGCACACACCACAACAACTGTGTCACCACCAACAATAACAGGTGCTGCAACCATGACCACAGCAGCACAAACCACGACTGCAGCAGCACCAACCACTACAACAGTTACTCCAACAGCGACAACAGCTGCACCACTTACAACTATTACACCACCAAGTACAACTGCAACAGGACAAACCACAACAACTGTGTCACCAGCAACAACGACAACAGGTGCTGCAAGTACGACATCTAAGGTACCAGCAACAACGTTGGTCGCATCAACCACATCAAACGTTGCTCCAACCACAATAACAACTGCTCAAACAACAACAGCTGCTCCTACCACAACTGCAGTGGCACAAACCACAACAACTGTGTCACCAACAACAACAGGTCCTGCAACTACAACATTTAAGGCACCAAGTACAACTGCCGTAACATCAGCCACAACAACAGGTGCTCCAACCACTATAACAACTGCTCAAACAACAACAACAGCTGCTCCTACCACAACCAAAACAACACCAACTACAACTGTTGTAGCACAAACCACAACAAGTGTGTCAACAGCGACGACAACAGTTGCTGCAACTACAACATCTAAGGCACCAACTACAACCACAGCTGCATCAACCACAACCATAGCTGCTTCAACTACAACGACAGCACACACCACAACAACTGTGTCACCTCCAACAACAACAGGTGCTGCAACCACGACTGCAGCGGCACCTACTACAACCGCAGCAGCACCAACCACAACAACAGTTACTCCAACAATGACAACAGCTGCACTACTTACATCACCAAGCACAACTGCAACAGCACAAACCACAACTGTGTCACCAATAGCAACAACAGGTGTTACAACTCTGACATCTAAAGCACCAACTACAACGGCGGTGGCATCAACCACAACAACAGCTGCGCCAACCACTATAACAACTGCTCAAACAACAACAAAGGCTGTTTCAACCACAACCGCAGTGGAACCAGCCACAACTGCAGCAGCACAAACCACAACAACTGTGTCACCAACAACGAAAACAAGTGCTGCAACCACGACCACAGTGGCACCAACAACAACCACAGCAGCACTGACCACTACAACAGTTACTCCGACAACGACAACAGCTGCACTACTTACAACTATTACACCACCAAGCACAACTGCAACAACACAAACCACAACAACTGTGTCCCCAACAACAAATACAGGTGCTGCAACTATGACATCTAAGGCACCAACTACAACCGCGGTGGCATCAATCACAACAGCAGCTGCTCCAACAACAACAGGTACTGCAACCACGACCACAGCAGCACCAACCACGACCGCAGCAGCACCAACCACGACCGCAGCACCACCAACCACAACCGCAGCACCACCAACCACAACCGCAGCACCACCAACCACAACAACTGTGTCACCAACCACAACAACAGGTGCTGCAAGTACGATATCTAAGACACCAGCAACAACGTTGGTCGCATCAACCACATCAAACGTTGCTCCAACCACAATAACAACTGCTCAAACAACAACAGCTGCTCCTACTACAACTGCAGTGGCACAAACCACAACAACTGTGTCACTAACAACAACAGGTCCTGCAACTACAACATCTAAGGCACCAAGTACAACTGCCGTAACATCAACCACAACAACAGGTGCTCCAACCACTATAACAACTGCTCAAACAACAACAACAGTTGCTTCAACCACAACCAAAACGACACCAACTACAACTGTTGTAGCACAAACCAAAACAAGTGTGTCAACAGCGACGACAACAGTTGCTGTAACTACAACATCTAAGGCACCAACTACAACCACAGCTGCATCAACCACAACAATAGCTGCTTCAACTACAACCCCAGCACACACCACAACAACTGTGTCACCACCAACAATAACAGGTGCTGCAACCATGACCACAGCGGCACAAACCACGACTGCAGCAGCACCAACCACTACAACAGTTACTCCGACAGCGACAACAGCTGCACTACTTACAACTATTACACCACCAAGTACAACTGCAACAGCACAAAACACAACAACTGTCTCACCAACAACGACAACAGGTGCTGCAACAACAACAGGTACTGCAACCACGACCGCAGCAGCACCAACCACAACTGCAACAGGACAAACCACAACAACTGTGTCATCAGCAACAACGACAACAGGTGCTGCAAGTACGACATCTAAGGTACCAACTACAACCGCAGTGGCATCAACCACAACAACAGCTGCACCAACGACTATAACAACTGCTCAAACAACAACAAAGGCTGTTTCAACCACAACCGCAGTGGCACCAACCACAACTGCAACAGTACAAACCACAACAACTGTCTCACCAACAACGACAACAGGTGCTGCAACTATGACATCTAAGGCACCAACTACAACTGCAACAGCACCAACCACAACAACTGTGTCACCAACAACGAAAACAGGTGCTGCAACCACGACCACAGTGGCACCAACAACAACCACAGCAGCACTAACCACTACAACAGTTACTCCGACAACGACAACAGCTGCACTACTTACAATTATTACACCATCAAGCACAACTGCAACAGCACAAACCACAACAACTGTGTCATCAACAACGACAACAGGTGCTGCAACTATGACATCTAAGGCACCAACGACAACCGCGATGGCATCAATCACAACAGCAGCTGCTCCAACAACAACAACAACTGCTCCAACAACAACAGGTACTGCAACCACGACCGCAGCAGCACCAACCACAACTGCAACAGGACAAACCACAACAACTGTGTCATCAGCAACAACGACAACAGGTGCTGCAAGTACGACATCTAAGGTACCAGCAACAACGTTGGTCGCATCAACCACATCAAAAGTTGCTCCAACCACAATAACAACTGCTCAAACAACAACAACAGCTGCTCCTACCACAACCAAAACGACACCAACTACAACTGTTGTAGCACAAACCACAACAACTGTGTCAATAGCGACAACAACAGTTGCTGCAACTACAACATCTAAGGCACCAACTACAACCACAGCTGCATCAACCACAACACTATCTGCTCCGACTACAACGACAGCACACACCACAACAACTGTGTCACCACCGACAACAACAGGTCCTGCAACCACGACCACAGTGGCACCAACCAAAACAACAGTTACTCCAACAATGACAACAGCTGCACCACTTACAACTATTACATCACCAAGCACAACTACAACAGCACAAACCACAACAAATGTGTCACCAACAACAACAACAGGTCCTGAAACTACGACATCTAAAGCACCAGCTACAACGGCGGTGGCATCAACTACAACGGCGGTGGCATCAATCACAACAGCAGCTGCTCCAACCACAACAACAACTGCTCCAACAACAACAGGTACTGCAACCACGACTGCAGCAGCACCAACCACGACCGCAGCAGCACCAAGCACAACAAAAGTTAGTCCGACGATGACAACAGCTGCACTACTTACAACTATTACACCACCAAGCACAACTGCAACAGCACAAACCACAACAACTGTGCCATCAACAACGACAACAGGTGCTGCAACTACAACATCTAAAGCACCAACTACAACGGCGGTGGCATCAACCACAACAACAGCTGCGCCAACCACTATAACAACTGCTCAAACAACAACAAAGACTGTTTCAACCACAACCGCAGTGGAACCAGCCACAACTGCAACAGCACAAACCACAACAAATGTGTCACCAACAACGAAAACAGGTGCTGCAACCACGACCACAGTGGCACCAACAACAACCACAGCAGCACTGACCACTACAACAGTTACTCCGACAACGACAACAGCTGCACTACTTACAACTATTACACTACCAAGCACAATTGCAACAGCACAAACCACAACAACTGTGTCCCCAACAACAAATACAGGTGCTGCAACTACGACATCTAAGGCACCAACTACAACCGCGGTGGCATCAATCACAACAGCAGCTGCTCCAACAACAACAGGTACTGCAACCACGACCGCAGCAGCACCAACCACGACCGCAGCACCACCAACCACAACAACTGTGTTACCAACCACAATAACAGGTGCTGCAAGTACGACATCTAAGACACCAGCAACAACGTTGGTCGCATCAACCACATCAAACGTTGCTCCAACCACAATAACAACTGCTCAAACAACAACAGCTGCTCCTACCACAACTGCAGTGGCACAAACCACAACAACTGTGTCACCAACAACAACAGGTCCTGCAACTACAACATTTAAGGCACCAAGTACAACTGCCGTAACATCAACCACAACAACAGGTGCTCCAACCACTATAACAACTGCTCAAACAACAACAACAGCTGCTCCTACCACAACCAAAACAACACCAACTACAAATGTTGTAGCACAAACCACAACAAGTGTGTCAACAGCTACAACAACAGTTGCTGCAACTACAACATCTAAGGCACCAACTACAACCACAGCTGCATCAACCACAACAATAGCTGCTTCAACTACAACGACAGCACACACCACAACAGCTGTGTCACCTTCAACAACAACAGGTGCTGCAACCACGACCGCAGCGGCACCTACTACAACCGCAGCAGCACCAACCACAACAACAGTTACTCCAACAATGACAACAGCTGCACTACTTACATCACCAAGCACAACTGCAACAGCACAAACCACAACTGTGTCACCAATAGCAACAACAGGTGTTACAACTCTGACATCTAAGTCTCCCGCTACAACCACAGTGGGATCAATCACATCAACTGTTGCTCCAAACCCAATAACAAAATCTCCAACCACAACAACAGCTTCAATCCCAACCACTATGTCTTCAACAACAAAATCCACAACAACAACAAGTAGCGCATCTTCTGCCAATTTGAATGTTTTCCCTTTTGTACTGGGACTCTTTGTCTTCACCCTCTATTATTAAATTGGAAAATCACAGATGGAAATTGCATAATAACCCATAAAACTGTGAAGGCACATTTTTAATGTCAATGTTTGCTTCTTCTCTTCTTGTTTAGGTGGGATTTAAATTTCATAAAATTCAGATGTGATTAAAACAGCTTGGGTAATAGATAACTATTTAACACACAATTGCCCTTTTCCCAGTGACTTATAAAGTGTAATATATATTTACTTCGAAACGTATTTATCTATTCATTAAACTCATCATCCAAATGTCTTGAATAAATGTAATAGTGTGCAATAATATAAATAGAAATATACATGCATATACCCATAACTAGTTGTATGGGGATTTTTGTTATACATATATATCGTCAGTTTTATGTTACAACAATTATTCAATTATCCACTGAATGCATCATTCATTCAAATGAATTACCCATTCAGTGACAGCATTTTTAACACTAGTTCAGTAATTACACCAAAAAAGCCAAAACAACTGTGACCATGATAAAGTGTTCAACAGACATTACGGTGGGAACTTCTTTTTTTTTTTTGCATTGGAGATATCCCATTGATGGGAAGTATGGTGGACAAAAAATGAGCTATGACAATATGTTTGTTTTGTAAAATGTTATGATTACTCTCATATGTCAATTATTCGCTTGATTATTCTCTGTCATATTGATTATTACACGAGGCTGCACTTTTAGCATATCTAAAATTACAGAGCAAATTACCAAATTATCCATATCTTATTTAAGAAGAGATACTCTGATCTCCCCAGAATGTAGACTTGTACTCTCTTCACACTTTATAAGACCAAATAATGCAATCAATTGTTTTTCTACACTACACTACTTTGCACTACCTTGGAAATATTATAATACTTTTCTTCAATAAAATGTTTTATAATAATCAACAGATTTTTTTGTTAAGAAATGTCAGGTCTTTTTTGGGCTTTTCTATTTTTCTAATAGAAATACAAATTTGGATAATTGAAAAGGGACGTGGATCTTTTGAAGTATTTGTTCTTTTCAAACTAATACATCTCTATTTCTATTACTCAGATTTCAATAATAATAATAATAATAATAATAATAATGAAGTTCTTTGGTCTTTAGTGGTTCTAAAAAGCCTAAAGGGCTTTGAGTGGTTCATAAGACCAGAGAGCATTATTGAAACTTTTTTGATACAAAAGTTTCATTAATGCTCGTACATTACATAGTAGTACACAATATATCATGTCATAAGAACCAAAATGAATGAATGTAATGGAAGTAATAACTGATATGAATTTTGTTTTGTGACCAAGCAGAAAAGTCATCCAACATCCCTGATAATAATTATGAAATCAAATTAGAGAATATTCATTCAGCTTTTTTTTCTCATAAAAAATTTTAATGGCTTTCCCTTTTTTTTAAATCAAGTACAGAGCCAAAAAGTAGATTCAGGTGTAGATCGGCAGCTGAGTTGGAATGACGCAGACAGCTAGCTTCGACATAGGAAAGGTATTTTGCAGCAGAGATGGAAATTCTTTAGAGCAGGCGGCAAAGGAGATGGAGCTCTTCTGGAGGTGGAGAAGGAAAATTCATTTCAAGCTCTGACAAAGTGTCTGGTGCCCCATAGCCCTCTACTCTCCTGTCAGCTGATTTGGGGCACCTGCTTGGTTGGTTAACCTGAGCAACCTGCCCCCTACCGATCACTCTCAACAAAACTTAGTATCCAGCTCAGCCACCTTCATCTGTCTTTTAATCAGTGCCACTGTCACCAAACCAAACATCATAGCAGGTCTCACTACCGTCTTGCAAACCCTCCCTGTATTTGTCACAGCGGGACTGAACGGACTCACACGCAGGCTCTAGGTCTTGAAAGCACAAGAGTCTTTATTACGATACACCAAGTGATTATTTACAAAGGTGAGGGGAAAGCCGGGCTCGGGGGTCCACACACGAACGGGAAAGATGCCAAAAGTCACACACACACTCCGTCCACTCCTCACGCTCCTCTTCACACTCCAATCACTTAGGTAACACAGGGGTTGGTCCAGGGAATCTGTACACAGAGACACGAAGGGATTATAAGGCAAATCACTGTGAAAACACTCTAGAAGTAACTGGGCTGGGGTTACACTGACGAGGGTCGGCAATGGTCCAACGACGAGAAACACAGAGCTGCCATCTTATAAAGGAGCTGGAACACTCGTGATGAGCCACAAGTGTTTGATTGCGACCAGGTGCGTGGGCAAAAGGCAGGAGCCCACAGGTGAGCTCCGCCCAGGCAGAGGGAGGAGGGAAAGAAGGGAAGGGAGAGAGCAGGAACAAAAAAAGAATATAAAACCATATGTAGCCATACTGAGCCGACCGGGTAGGCACAGGGACCCTGACAGTATTCTATTAATGAACCCAATTCCCCAGATCCCAGACAGATCCCACCCCTGTAACGTAAGGGTGATTACTCAAACAGACACACACATACCATGAAAGACAGAGAGAAATAGAAAGGCCCAGAATAAAGAGAGACAAAGAGAACTGACACAGATGCACAGGAGGACTGGAGGAACATGAATATTAAATATTATTCCAGAATCTTGATTTCATCTCACTAAATTCCATGATGGACACAATTAATTGTCCTTTCTAAGGATTTTACCAAAAGGTTGATTCTGTTCATCTGAAGTTAGCGTTTTCAATGGGATAAACATTTCATCACTCATCCAAGTGACTTCTTCAGTCTAACCTGACTGCAGCTTTCCCCAATCTTATAAACAATACATTTGCACAATAACTGAAACCAGCCCACTGAATAAACAATGGGCTGTGAGGTCTTGATGCATGCTCAATCATCCAGGTAAGTAAATCACAAAAAGTTGATTCTGCTCATCTGGATGTAGTGTTTTCAGTGGGAGAAACATTTTGTCACTCATTGGGGGTGATCGTGGCTCAAGAGTTGGGCGTTCGTCTTGTAATCGGAAGGTTGCCGGTTCGAGCCCCGGCTCCGGCAGTCTCGGTCGTTGTGTCCTTGGGCAAGACACTTCACCCGTAGCCTACTGGTGGTGGTCAGAGGGTGGCGCCAGTGTCCGGCAGCCTCACCTCTGTCAATGCGCCCCAGAGTGGCTGTGGCTGCAATGTAGCTTGCCATCACCAGTGTGTGAATGTGTGTGTGGATGATTGTGTATAGTGTAAAGCACTTTGGGGTCCTTAGGACCAAGTAAAGCGCTATACAAATACAGACCATTTACCATCCAAGTGACTTCTTCAGGCTACGTCCACACTAATGCGTTTTCGTTTGAAAATGCATTGTTTTCGCTCCTTTTTGGCCTCCCGTCCACACTGAGACGACGTTTTCGCTCATGGAAAATGCAGCATTTTGAAAACGCATACATTTGAAAACGGTGCTTTCGCGTCGCAGTGACAGTGAAAACTGAGTCTTTCTAAAACAATGACGCATGTTAGTCATATGATGCAGACATGTGACCAATTAACTAAGATACCAGAGGGCATTATACAGCAGTTTTTTGTTTGCTCTCAATTTTGACAGCCCTATTAAAGATTAATATCAGTCTGTACATGCTCCAGATAGCTTTTCTTCAAATTCTTTAACTCTCACTCGCTTTTTCAACTTTGTACTTTTGTGTTACTCGCAGCAACAACTCCACCTCATTGTTAGTCCATTTAAAAAACTCGGTGCTTTCCTCAACATTTTTCAGCGACATTTCAAAGAGCCGGAAAGTAAATAAGAAGCAGTCAGAAATGAGGCAGGTCGAATCTTCTTGCATTTCACGCATGCGCAATACTGGAATGTAAGCATTTTCGGCTGTTTCAATGTGGACGCGCAACTCTGTGAAAATGACTTAAAACACTAGTGTTGGGGGAAAACTCTGTAAAAGACCCAGGAGAAATAAAGACACAATGAGACAAGATCACTTTTTATGCTTTAACGTGCACACGGGTAAGCTGTTCAGAACAACTCACAACGTGTACAGAGGCTGGGCACTTTTTATAGGAAAGACAGTGAGAACAGGATAAGAGAATACAAAACAAATAAAATAAACAACTCCATATGTGGCGCTAGTCTCGTCAGCAGAGAGCTGGGAGAAGGCTGTGAGAGATAAAACAATCTAAAACAATATGTCCCAAAACAGTATGTCATTGCTGAGAAAGTCTAAAAAGATAATTCTAAACTAATCTAACCATAGACAAAAGGGCATGCTTGCACATTTAAAAGAAGGTAAAGAAACATAGAATCATTTTTCCTGTAACATTCCCTCCTGTTTTAACTTATTTTAAATGTATACAACAATTGTCTGTGAAGGTTATTTATTAAGTATCTTAAGCAATTTTTAGATGGCTTCACTGACTCGCCTGCAGTGACTCTGATGGATCCAGGATGGTCGTTCCGCTATTTTGCAAGCTCCAGTTTTTCCTTTGGAGCACTTTGATCAGAACCCAGTCACCGGGCTGTGATCTGCAAGACACTTGATAGACATCATTACATTCTTCGTCATTTACAATCATCTCTTTATTTTCCTACAACTTAGACATACATTTTGCTACTGAAATTGTATCTGCCTTTTTCACTGGGTAGATTTCTGGCCACTTTGAGAATACATCAATAACCACTAGGGTGTATTTTTTTTCCCTTGGCATTCATTTAGCTCAATAAAGTCCATATGGATTGTGTGGTCTCAGATTTCCCTGAGCATTATATTTTTGACACGTCATGCACGTTCTGACAAATTGTTTTGCTGAGGTTTCAAAATTTACAGTGTAGAATTTACAGTGTAGAAATGAGAGTTGACAATACTGGTCAGTCCCCCCGTTGACAAATGCGTACAGCCATGAGTCACTAATGCCGCCATTTTGTGGAGGAATTTTGGCAACACTAGCTTGCCATAACACATCATTAAGTCGTTTGTCAGAACTGCACCGTGTTTTAGCCATTTTGCCTGCTCTGCTGTGCTTGCTGCTTTTGTTCATTTTTCAACACATCCAGTGGAATCTGATGTGTGTTCACTGCCATCAATGTGATGTTTGTCTTTTGTGCCGCCTATTTTGCTGCTCTGTCAGCAAAATTGTTGCCTGTAGTAATGAAAGAGTCAGTAGGCGTTGTAAGAGGTTGGCATGGTGAACCGGTTTTCCAGTTGGTGTAATCATTCCTCTGTTATGCCAAATTTTTTGCAAAATGATGCACAGCAGAGAAAACATACTGGCTGTCTGTATGTATGTTTATTAGTTTGTCTTTGTGTATTTAGCTTTCGCGTATCACAGCTATCAGCTCAGCGCTCTGTGCAGAACATGAAGAAGAAAGGGGTTTTGCTTCTATTATTTTACTATCTGTGGTTACTGCGTAACCTACACAATTTAGGCCTGTGCTGTAAGGTCAAATGCTGTTCTCCTAGCTTCCACACTTGCTGATCATAAGGTGGATCTGGGCCTGGGGTTTGTTTAAATCTCAGAATGTTGTGATACTCGGTCGGTTTCTGGAAAGTGGATGTGGCGGGTGTCATTTAGCATGCACTCAGGTGTAATACCAGAAAAGAATGGCATGACTGCTATCTTAAGTTTTGTCAGAGCGTCTCTACCTAGCAAATTTACTGGACACAACGGGTCATATATGCATTTAATAAAGCACCTGCGGCCACTTGCTGTATGTACTAGTTCTAAAGGGGCAGTTAATTGTTGTACAGTTGTGTGGCCTGAAGCTGACTTTACAACTAATTTGTCCTTTGAAAACTGTCAGTTTAAGTGGCTGCCTCAAAACTGTTTTGCATTATTTCTCTGTGGCCTACTCCTACAATCTCGTGTGAAGTGACCTTCCTCTCCACGGTTCTAGCAGGCGTTGTCTCTATGTTATCTGCTGTGTCTGCGTGGCTGTCTGCAGCCTTGGTGTTTGTGACTTTGCTCGCCTCTCTGTTCCTGATAGCCACCTGCGAATTAGTGTTTTAGTCTGTTGTCAACACGTCAGCCTTATTTCTAAGTTACAGAATGCTTCTTCTCCCTTTTTTTTTTTTTTTTTTTTTTTTTTTTTGTTTGGGAGAATAGATGCAACTCTACATTTTCACTTAAGGCAGTTTTAGATAATTTCTAGTTCTTCAAACAATGCATGGATCTCACACATTTCAAACTTTCAAGTTACGGTTGTTTCCCATTTATACAAATATATATATATATATATTTAACTTTGCATTGCTCACAGCTCATAGCTCACAGCTTTAAACCTAGGCATTTTTCAATCATATGCCTAATCACTATGTGTCATTGTGACTCTCAAGTATTGTCACAAGTTCATTTAAAATCGTTTCCAAAACCAACAAAATAATCAAACAAAAACAAAAAACATAAACGTGTCAGGACACAAAAGAAAAAGAAAAATGCTGCCACCCGAACAAGGCAGAAGAAGTCTGCATATGTTGGCTTTCAATAGCATGCAGCTTGTAACATGGTAGACTAATGTGCCTGTGTTAATTCAGCTCCATATTATTGTGTGAAGTTGCACTGGGTTGGGAGTGGTTTGGTGGTTGTCACATTTTTAGTGAGCCAATGGCTGGAATGGGGTTGGACTAATTAGAGGCAGGTGTACTTGATTGCACTGATACACTGGTCTACATATAGCCCACACTACAAACACTGCTGTGTTGTTTTGTCTCTCTGTGCAGTCCAGGGCCTATTATATGCCACAGCCTAAAGGCAGCAGAGTTCCAGAGGCTTGAGTGACCACTGACTATATGCTTGCAGGGTGGTGGGTCTCCAAGGACAACTTCTAACCCTGTTAAAGGCAACATGTGGAGTGCAACTTGGCTGTGTGGCATAGCTGGCTCTGGCCTTGGGACTGTGTGTTTTTATACAATTCTTAAGTGGGACACTGGACTGTTTTATCTTTTATCTCTTGATATATTTTTCGTCAATAAATTATCTTGTAGAATTTTATTGACTGACATCTTTTTGCCCATGACTGAAACGGTTGGTCAGACCTAGAGTCTTTCTTTGGGCAGAATAGCAGCTTCTGCTTTAAAAGAAACAAATAAATAAAAAAGAAAAGAAAATGTGGCACATGCTCATCAGCTTAGCAGTGTCTACATATTTAATTCAGCTTCTCAATCCTGTAGTTGTAGCTGTTGTCTACAGGGTTTTGCTTATTGGTTGTTATTATAGGTGTGCTCTATATCTCAGCAATGTGTCATTCTAGGATGATAAGTTTCAAGCTGGTCAAGTGCCTCTATGCACTTCATTAGTTTAGTTATTCTCTGTATTGTCTTCATCTCACATGTCATTACACTGAGTTTCAGCAAACCTTAAGCTTGATGCAGACTACTGCTTAACAATTATCCACCTCACATCATAACCGATTAAGGTGCCTCTTCATATTAATATTATGTCATTGTTAATATTATCCTCTTTGTCTTATATGACAGCAATAGCATATTATAATATTTTATCAGTGTGTACCACTATACTACTACTGAGCCAATTTGATAGTTAGGATCATCTTATTCAGCAAACAGATAATTTTGAATTCATCCAATCTGCGGTCACATTTGTTCTCTCTGTTGCATGGCGGACCAGGCAGTTCTATTATAATATATTATTTATATTTTATTTTGTATCCATCAAGGGCTTCAGATGACCTGCAGAATCATCCTTTTCCCAAGGTGGAGACAGTTACCTTTTCACACACTGTCCTTGGCTGAACAGTGACACAGCCTTAATATACTTTATTTATGTTATTAAAATATTTTCGTGTGAATTATTTGCTTTATATTCATTTTATACATTGTGGGCATGGTCATCATGCCAACTGTGTTTCATTGATAATATCACTTTACAGGTTGTTATCCTTGCTATTATTAATTTCAAATACTCTAAAGATAATTTCTACTGTAATTTTCCCTTCATCTTTATTTCGTACTTTTTATATTTATATCTACTCAGTGGGGTCTGTTTTCAACCCTTTTAAACTACTTCAAACTACTTTGATCTCTAGTTTTCACTTAATAAGGGATTATTAAGTTCTTCCTGATATGGGTGGTGCTGCAGATGCGGCTGCAGGAATGAGTGATGGCTTTCTAAAAGGATTGTGGGAACTGCACAGTGTCTCGTCTTCTGGTTTTACTAAACTGGCAGTTGAGTTCTGTTCTTCTGACTGTTTATATTTTGTTTTCTTAAATCTCTCAGTTTACAGACACTGTTTTTGTCCGGCGTCTGGACTTTTCTTTTCTCACCACTGCTCGTCAGCAGGAGTGAGTTTTAATTTCACTTGCTTGATTACCCATCTTATTTATGTATTTACTTATTTTTGTTTAAGTAATATATACACAATACAGCTGCTATCACCTTCGCTGGTATTAGAGACGAGAGTGGTTGCTCACACGCCCTTCTACTTTCGGACTATTTCCAAAAGCGGTGTGAACTTTACGAGACGGAACTCGACCGTTCTCTCAACTCACCAGCACGTCAGTGAATAGCAGTAAAAGAAAAACACAGTAGGAGCAGCTCAGTCTCTTATCGGACCGTGAAAAGTCAGCTTGCTCCGTTAATTAAAACAATACACACACACATTCACATTCACACCTATTCGCGCGATCGGAACCCTTATCATAAGGGGAGCTGCCAGTCTTTCTGTAGACGAGCTACTTATTCCCTTGACCCAGCTGGGGGAGCTACCCAGAGCTCCAAACCTAACCCACAAGAGTGGGGAGCTTCCAGTCGACGAGCTCCAAGCTACCAGCCGACGAGCTACTTTAAACCTAACCCACAGAGGTGGGGAGCTTCCAGTCGACGAGCTCCAATGCTACCAGTCGAGGAGCTACTTTCGCTATTTTAAATTCCCTGAATTCAAAACTCCCTGAATTTAAAATTTCCTGAATTTAAAATACGCTTTTACGCAAAATTGTGTCAGTGTGTCTGTATCTACCTGGTCAGTGTCGCCGGGTCTGGTCCACCTCGATCGGGCCCCACCACCGTGGGTCGCTTTCTAGAACGTTGGCCAAGACTCGAATTTAACGCCCTTGGTCTTTGACCACACACCTAGTGTGTGTGGGCTGTCGACAGACGAACAACGTGGACTGGTCACGGAGATGGGACACGATGGAGGCGCTCCGGCTCCGAAGGACCAAGAAATGTTGGGGGAAAACTCTGTAAAAGACCCAGGAGAAATAAAGACACAATGAGACAAGATCACTTTTTATGCTTTAACGTGCACACGGGTAAGCTGTTCAGAACAACTCACAACGTGTACAGAGGCTGGGCACTTTTTATAGGAAAGACAGTGAGAACAGGATAAGAGAATACAAAACAAATAAAATAAACAACTCCATATGTGGCGCTAGTCTCGTCAGCAGAGAGCTGGGAGAAGGCTGTGAGAGATAAAACAATCTAAAACAATATGTCCCAAAACAGTATGTCATTGCTGAGAAAGTCTAAAAAGATAATTCTAAACTAATCTAACCATAGACAAAAGGGCATGCTTGCACATTTAAAAGAAGGTAAAGAAACATAGAATCATTTTTCCTGTAACAACTAGTGATAGGTTTGTAGCTTAAACCTATTCGCTGAAACGTTGAAGACGATTTAATTACACAGCAAAGCAAGACACAAGTAGGCAAACTTCTTGGTGTTACTCATGCATGAGGGAGGCCTGCCTGGAGCCAAGTGTCGTTCCACCCACTTGACCTCCGTCAGACTCTCGTCCGCTCCCCAGTAACATTGCTCTTTTATTGAGGTTACATGAATATACATAGGTTCATTAACAAATGATGTCTACATACGCACAAAGACTACCTTGTGTGTGTGTGTGTGTGTGTGTGTGTGTGTGGGGTCAGAGTGTGACCCCATGAAGACTCCCCAAAGCTGGTGCCAGGAGTCAGTCCATCTAAACAAAAGGCTCTTACACTCAAACAGATATACGTGTGTTTGCTATACCATATATCAACAAGAGAAGATACGACCTCTCCTAGGAGGTGTGTGATCTATGCCAGAACAGTCTATAGAGCAGTGAAAGCACCCCCCTCTTCATGCTACACAGAGTTGTTACAGACCTCCTAGGATGAGACATTCTTTCAATCTACAACTGATTATCTACTTCTAAGCATATGTGAGTAAATATTTCTAAGCATAAATGACAATGAACAATACAAATCTAACAGCTAGTGTGGACGCGGAGCGTTTTCCAATGAAAACGCCGTTTTCAAATCTATCCGGGCTAGTGTGGATGTACCCTCAGTCTCAGATGACTGCCGGTTTCCCCAACCTTAGTTCATTTGCATACTGACTGAAACTAGGAAACTAGGACCACTGAATGAACAACGGGCTGGGAGGTCAGTTCCTTGATCATTAGTATGCAAATTATCATGACTATTGATCAACATCCACTGATCAGAGCTCATTGATCAGCAACCACTGATCAATGGCCATGAGTACCATTCACATAGAGTTGGGGAATGGCTGCAATCACAGCAATATAAGATGGTGAAAGATGTATCCTTAGGCCCCTTCCTCGATTCAAAGATGGTCTTTCCCGTTTCACGAAAATGGCCTCCTTGTCTCCCCGCTCAGACCAGCCGTCAGAACAGTTGAAACATATTTTTTCTAAACACAGCATCTCTGTGGCTTTTAAACCCCAAAACACACTGCGCCGAAAATTGGTCCACCCCAAGGATCGGGTCCCCCAACATAAACAGAGTACTATAGCGTACGCTGTTAAGTGTCAGGAGGATTGCCAGGATTTATACATCGGGAAAACCAAACAACCTCTGGTGAAGGGGATGGCACAACATTGAAGAGCTACCTCGTGAGCTCAGGACTCGGAAGTCTATTCACACCTACAGGCCAGTGGACACTCTTTCAATGATGAGGATGTACACATCCTGGACAGAGAAGCATGCTGGTTTGAGCGGGCAGTCAAGGAGGCCAGACCATCTGGTGCAACACTCCATCACTCTCCTTCTTGGTTCTGTGTGCTTTCACTGTTGAACAAATCCCCCAAAGAAACACCAGCAAAGAGATGTGTGTGCTACTCAAACTGTGGAGACACATTAAAGTTTTAGCAATTTTCCAGTTGTTAAGGTAATGATGGACAGTTATTTCTCTTTACTTAGCTTACTGGTTCTTGCCATAATATGAATTCTAACAGTTGTCAAATAGGGCTGTCAGCTGTGTACCAACCTGACTTTTGCACAACCCAACTGATGGTCCCAACCCCATTAGTGCCTCTGTCAGTGCGCCCCAGGGCAGCTGTGGCTACAATGTAGCTTGCCATCGCCAGTGTGTGAATGTGTGTGTGAATGGGTGAATGACTGAATGTAGTGTGAAGCGCTTTGGGGTCCTTACGGACTAGAAAAGCGCTATACAAATGCAGGCCATTTACCATTTACCATTAAGAAGGCAAGAAATTCAACAAATGGACCCTGACAAGGAACACCTGTGAAGTGAAAACCATTTCAGGTGACTATGCCATGATGCTCACTGAGAAAAGGCCAAAGGTTTACAGTGCTGTCAATCAAACAAAGGGTGGCTACTTTGAGGAATCTAAAATATAAGACATATTTAGAGTTATTTATCCATTTCTTCTTTGCTACACAATTGCATCTATCTTGAGTCAAATATTTGATGTCTTCAGTATTTATCTACAATGTAGAAAGTAGCAAAAATACAGGAAAAGCATTACGTTTGAATGCAATAATAAATCTGGTACTTACACACTTCAACAAAATGAAAAAAGGAACAACCATAGTAATAAAGGACTCATCAGGGAAGCGTTTCCATAAACGGTATAAATAATGTTTTCAGAAAGTTTTATGTGAGCTGATACAAATCTGACCATGTCCCAAATACAGAAGATATTCACAAATTCATCAGTAGTATAGATCCACCTCATTTACTGCAAGAACAAACTAGGATGTTTGATAAGCCGATATCTCCAGAAGATCTATTTTGCGCTCTTTATCAAATCTCAAATAACAGAGCACCTGGGCCAGATGGCCTCCCTGCTGAGTTCTACAAACATTTATAAACAACTATTTCCCCCTTATTTATAAGAAAGGTCGAAGAATTTATGACTAGCTCCAGATTTCCTCCTCTTGTGAATACTCCAATGATCACCCTACTATTAAAACAAAATACAGATCCCACTAACAGCTAATTACAGACTGCTTTCTCTCATAAATACAGACAATAAAATTATAAGCAACATGCTGCATCCCACCTATGTCAGCAGTCATCCACCCTGACCAGGTTTTCTTAAAGGCAGACATACAGCTATCAACATTCGTGAATTATTCAACTTAATGAAGCTTTCGCAATGTCAAAAAAGTAAAACTATAATCATATCACTTAATGCAGAAAAAGCAAGGTATTTTTGTTTGCACTACTCATGTATCTTTCACAAAATATATGAATACATTTGCTATATTTTGTAACTTTCCACCTAATTTTATTATTATATCTAAATATATATTCTCATAACACTAACTGTTATTTTTAATCATAAACTAGCAAAAACGTTTAGTTAATACAAGTATTACAAATACTATCTTCTTATGGCAATAATAGTGTAGGACCAATGACCCACTAAGAACAAGCAATGTAGGTATATGATTTTTGTAAGCGACCTGCTGGATGTTTTTTTGCTTGGAAAAGTCCGCTCTCCATCCGCTCTCCTTGCATAAGCGATGAATAGAGAACTGTAAGTGCCTACATCAATAAGGCATGTACAAATATTTTATAAAAAATCTAAATCGTATATATTTGTACATTTGGCAGGTCAACTGAGCCTTAAATGGATGTAAGATTAGAATGGTGTGGTACAATAACATTTTACAGCAGCACATGTTCTCTATTTGCTTGCAAGTAAACCTAAATTAATATTAACACAAGGGATCTTATTTCAATTTATATTAATTACTCTAATTAACCATTATGATTGTTATTATTATTAAATAATTAATAAAACTCAGAAAGTTGAGTGACTTTGTCTTCAAAAAGAAAAAAAAAGCCCATTTCATTTTTATTTATTGAATTATTTATTGTCATTCATCCATGTCAGTCATGTGAGGTAAGCACTGATGATGAGTACACCAATAAGTTTGTCTTTTATTTGTTGTGCTGAAAGAGCCTGTTTTTTAAATGTAAGGAGGAAAAAGTCAAGTTAGTGTTAAAATGTTGAAAAAAGTACCTGTGCAATCTTTGGAATACAGATAGTGGTTGAAATGACTAAATTATATTTGGTGTATCTAACTTTTTTCCAAATTAGCTCATATAAAATAAGAAAGAACCTTACACTATACAAATTTAGCACAATTTACAGACAATTATATTGTGTATTTCTACTGTGCTGAGAGATTTCCTTCAAATAAAAAGTATAAAGGGCAGTAAAAAGTTATTCATGTAAAACCTGAAAGATCAACACCGGAATGTACCTGAAAATAAATGTCCGTTTTCTTTCTTCAGTTTCATGACATACAATACATTGTGTATTTTGGTTTAATAGCATGTGTGTTTGTATTATTGCTGTAGATTTTATATGTTTTATATATTTTAAAGTTTTAAAGTTGATCTACAGCATTACATCTTATTTTATAATGATGTTATGTGTTAGTATCACACTATTTGTGATTAAACACATGGTGTGAACTAACGCTATGGTTATGTTATATATTGAGCATATGCCCCAATAATACAAAGAAGAAGAAACTGATATATCTATTAAGAATTATGTCACTTTTCCTGGGTCTGTTGACCCAGCGTTTTAAGTCTTAGTTTATTTGGATGTAAATGTTTATGTTTAAGTTCATTAGGTTAGCTAAGTTCATTTGTTTATTAGATTCCACTTGTGTTTTCTACCCCTGTATTCAGTGGCGGTCTTAGCCTGTTTGGCGCCCTGGGCGAACACTCCATCTGGCATACCACACATGTCCAAAGGTCATGAGAGAGGTTGTACCTTGTCTTACTGATATATGGTATGGTAAACGCATCTGTATCTGTTTAAGTATAAGAGCCCTTTGCTTAGGTGGACCGCTGGACTCCTAGCACTAGCTTTGGGGAGTCGTTCACAGGGTCACATCTTGACCCACATTCACACACACACACACACATACATACACACACAGAGACTGATACTCTTTGTTCACATGTATGCCTGTGTAAGATGTCATATGTTAATGAACCTATGCATATTCATGTAACCACAATAAAAGGCAGTGCTACAGGGGAGCTGACCGAGAGTGACTGGGGTTCGAGTGGCAGGAACAGCGCTTGTCTCAGTCGTCTCCCTCATGCACGAGATCACACAGAGAGTTCTCCCTGCTTTTGCTAGCTGCAGTAAATTGCCTCGGCTGTTCCAGCAATAGCTTTGTGCCAACATAAACCTAACAGCCATCTCCCTGTACAACTCCTCCATCTAACACACTGTAAACACTACAATAGTTACACCCTTTTTACACACGTTCTTTTCTACTCTGTAATATTCTTGTCAATTTTCTTGATATTTATTTATAATCCCCTCTGTTAATCCTTGATATTTATAATTGAGTGATCTGGATATATTAGTGCTATTTCTTAAATGTGTAAAATCTGTAACATGATGTATTGTTTGGAGTTTAGTCTGTTACTGTTACTATTTTTACCATTTCTTCTTGGAGCAACTGTGACCCACATAATGTCCTGAGGGATTAATAAAGTATTCTGATTATGATTGTGATTGTTTCAGAATACATGACATGCCATTATCCAATGACACATCTGCTTACCTGTATCTTTTGCTCGTTTCTCCTCCTCTTCTTTTCTCTTTTTTCTAAACTGAGCACCTGGCTTTAAACTTTTCTTGTCCATCTTTCATTTGATTTTAATGTTGCACTCCAGTATGAACACCTATGCGCCAAACCACAACATAACCTAAAAAACCTACACCTTAGCTCACAGATTCACTTTGTGTAGGGTTTATTTCTGGGATTTCGGACAACCCAGAATTAAAATCATGAATACATAATGGGCTTGGATTTACAACATTATAAATGAAATGTGCTCTCTTTGGAAGCAGCAGGGCCCCCTCCCCTTTCGACAGGTTGTGTGTGAGACTTTAAATCATCAAACTGTAAATTTTAAATTGTTATTGATCCCTTTACCCCGAGTCCGAAAGTGTATATTTATTTTCTTACTCTTCTTATATTTATTGTTTGTTTACTTGCACTGCTGTAACTGGAGCCTCGTCGTCTCGTCTCTCTGGACTGTATGTAGCGGAGATGACAATAAAGTTTTTTTTTTGTTTTTTTTTGCCTGTCCCATTTGGTTCTTTAGCCATCAGAATTGTTGTCTGAAGACCAACAAGGATACCCAATGGATTTACTTTGCCAAATGGATCTTCGTGGCATTGCCGTATTGGTCCATTTGGTCGATCTTTGTTTTTATTATTTATTATATTTTATTTTCAGATGTTACAGATGGGACAGACATGAGTGAGGGATAGGAAAGGGAGAAAGAAAGAGGAAGGAAAGGAAAAACAGAAGGGGAGAGGGACAGTGAGAAAGGGGGGGAGAAAAAAAATAAGAATCTCCTGGATCACCTGTTGAGAGAAGAATAGAAAACAAGCAAAAAAACAAAAAAAAAACAAAGCAACATACTAAACACAACACCATCGCATTAATCTAGCTAAGTGTAAACAGCAGTAAATACTAAATATTCAATGTTGTTGTGCAGTACGCAGGACAGATGTGCTTCGAAGTAGTAGCCAAGAAAGGTGTAATTTAAGTCTATGAGCAGTGAACACCCGTGTGCATACCTGTGTGGATCAGCGTGCTTGTATTCCAAAGGTTTCTCCATGTAACGATCTGCTAGGGAGTGTGGGGGGGGGGGGGGCACAGCCCCGTCCTCCAGGGTATGAAGCAGGTATGGAGGAGATCAAAACTCCAGACATCCAGAGGCCCCCAGAACACAAGAGACCATAGAAGACCAACAGAGGGGCAGCCGTGCCACTGTCCCAGCAAGAGCTGAGGAGAGTCCCAGATGAGGGCTCACTCAGCTGCCGCGGAGCAGAAGCCAGGGGGAGTTGCAGTGACGCGCCCGTGAGCTCCGCCGGCAGCCAGCTGTGCCTGAGTGACCGAGCCCCAGGCCGAGAGGCCGGGGGCACCCCACCTCCGAAGTGGCCCGAGCAAGCCCCAGGTTCCAGGCCTCGATAACCGGCCGCCAAGGAGTGAGCCGGTGTGTACCTGGACGCCCACCCCCAGACACAAAGAACCACCAACGCACCGACACCTGAGGGAGTCCGCCACCGGCAGGGGAAGTGGTGGAGGGGTGGAGATAGGCCTCCAAACCTTGGAGGGCCTGAGGTGTCCCCAGAGAGGTGGTGTCTGATACCCAACCTGACATATAGACACAGACATACAGGCACACACAGACACAAACATCCATTCCCACCCTCATGCTCTCATATGCACTCACTCCACACTCAACCAACGTGGAGACAGACATAAAGAGACGCTGTACACACAATCACACTCCCCAAGCGTACTCTACAAACCGGGTCTAGGTACCCTTGCCCCTGGAGGGGGGAACTGCACCCAGACCCAGGTGGTGTTACCCTTTTCCCTGCGGTGGGGAGAGGCAGACCGCCCCGACTCCGTAGCAGCAGGGAGGCCCCACACTCCAGACCGCAGTCGGACGGCCAACTCCTCCTAGCCCTCCCGCTCCAGCAGGCCGCAGAGAATGGGAGTGGGAGAAGACTCCAAACCTCCCTCCACCCGCTCATTGTAGTGTTGATGCATGTGTGTTCTAAGGTGCAATTAAAACCCAGGAGGGCATGGAGCTACCTGCCAAGAAGCAGCAGGTAAGCGCATAGTCCCTCCTGATAGCCCTCAATGTCTAAGTGTATTTAAAATTGAGAGGTGGGCAACAACGCCAGGGGTGAGGTGTACACCCTGATGGTAATATGGACTCCGTGATTGTGCCCACCCCCAAGATCCTATATGTATGTGTAATGAGAGTGTGAATAATGTGAATGTCTAAGTTGTGGGATAAAATTGAGGCAGAGGCAGCCGGAAGGGGACAGAGGGGGGGGTAGCCTCCTCTGCACCCTGGTGACATACCCCTACTCCAAGGTCCTGCATGTGTGGGTGGTTGTGGTGGAGCGGGAAGAGGGAGGCAGCTGGAGATGGGGAGGGAAGGAAGGGAGGGGCAGGTAACCCCTCCCTGGGGCCAGCTCCCCCGCTGACCCCAGTAGGCACTCCCACACTCCGCGACCCGCCAGGGAAAGAGGGCCCAGGCCCATCCAGACCGGGGCCCAGTGCAGCAGCGCCTCCCGGCCCCACAGAGCCCGGGACAGTTCACCCAACCCCACCACAGAGAAAACTGCACCCACCCCACCATCCACTCATCTTCCAGACTACATAAGACAGTAAACGCCCAGGCTGAGATCTTCCTCCACCTCTCCTGTGTCTCCCCCTCCTGCAGAGAGAGTCCCTGAAGAGAGGAAAGCTCCTGCAGATGTGACCATCTCCCCCACCAGTTGAAGAGCCCCCCAGGCGGCTCGACGCACCGGCGGCACCCTGCTCCAGGGCTGGGCCCCCATGCACCCACCCGCCCACAACCCCGGCAACATACCAACCAGGATCCAAGCCCCCGAGGCCCGGCCCGGGCCCCAGCCCGGAGACGGAGCGCCCCCACAACCTCACGCCCATCCCGGACCCACCCAGGGGCAGCCAGGCTACCAGGTCAGTAACCCACGTCCGTCAGCACAGACCCTCCCCTAGCCCCGCTGCACGCAGCCGCGAGGAAACAGTCACCTGAGAGCCAACAGAGCCCCCAACCGGACATGACCGCTACCCCGGGTTGAGCCCCCCAAGGAAGATGCCTCCGGGGAACCCCCCGACACCCTAAGCCTGTCCCTACCCCCACACCAATCACAACAGTGAAGGGGGGACCAAACTATGACCCCCCACCCCCACTAGGTGATGGAGCTGATAAAAGGAGCCCAGAGCAATTGATCTGATGTGGTGGCAGAGGCTGTATCAAGACTAATGTAATCTAATAGATAATTTCTATATTGGTTAGAATTAAGATTATTTTTATTTTTCCAGTTCATGAGGACTGTTTTCTTGGCTATGCATAGGGCAGTGAAAACCATATGGGCTATGTTCTTTTCTGAAGTGACATTATCTAAGCTGCCCAACAAACACACTAAGGGGGAAGTTGGAATGTTACATTTCAGACACTTTGATAAGTCTTCACATATCTCGCGCCAAAACTTTTGCACTGGTGGACAGAACCAAAGAGCGTGGATGTAATTGTCTGGTGTATTGCCTTGACAGTGTGAGCAGTTGTTGGAAGATGTAAAGCCCATCTTGAACATCCGATGACCTGTATAGTGCACTCTATGTAGTATTTTGTATTGTATTAATTGCAGACTGGGATTTTTAATTAATTTAAAGGTTTTTAAGCAAATCTGAGACCAGAGGTTTTGGTCTAAGCTGACTGATAAATCTGCTTCCCACTTTGCAATAGGAAGGGATATTGATTCATCTAATTTAGAAAGTGTTCTGTATATTTTAGATAATAATTTGGGGGATTTAAGAGTAAGAAAATGTGCCGCACTTAGTGGTGTTTGTAATTCAACTTGACTGAGGTTAAATTTCTTTTTTACTATGGATTTAATTTGTTGATATTCTAAAAATCTTGTCTTGTTGATCCCATATTGTGCAACTAGTCTGTCAAATGGAATAAATTCTGTTCCCTCTAATATATGTTCTAAGTATTTAATTCCTTTACAACTCCATTCTGGGAAATTAATCATATTATTGTTTTGTAATATGTCAGGGTTATTCCAGATAGGTGTACGTTTGCATGGGATTAATGAAGACTCCGTTATTTTTAGAAACTCCCACCATGCTGTCAGAGAAAAGCTGATGTTGATACTTTTAAAGCATTCATGTCTTTTGATGTTTGAGCTAATAAATGGTAGGTCTGAAATCTCTAGATCCTTGCATAGTGCCTGTTCAACATCTAGCCAGGGCTCAACTAAGAAGGTATGTTTTAACCATTCTGAGATGAACTGAAGCCTGTTGGCTAAGAAGTATTGGTAAAAATTAGGCAGATCTAATCCTCCTCTATCCTTGGTTCTTTGTAGCGTTTTTAAGCTGATACGCGGGGGTTTATCTTTCCAAAGGAATTTGGAAATATATGAATCCAGAGATCTGAACCAATCTTGTGATGGTTTGTTAGGGATCATCAAAAATAAGTAATTTATTTTTGGCAAGATCATCATTTTTATAGTGGCGACCCTTCCCATGAGTGATATGGGTAAAGATTTCCATCTAGTCAGATCGCCTTCTACTTTCTTTAGAAGTGGGATGTGGTTTAGTTTAGTTAAGTCTGAAAGCTTAGGAGAGATATTAATACCTAAATATTTAATATTTCCGGATTGCAGTGGGGCAGAGGAAGAATTATGGAAGGAGCAGTTAATGGGGAGAACTGTAGATTTTGGCCAGTTAATTGAATAATCTGAAACTCTTGAAAACCAGTTTATTAAAGTAATTACCTCTGAGAGGTTGGTTTGTGTGTTTTGTAGAAAAAGCAACACATCATCCGCATAGAGACTGATTTTATGTTCTATGTTCTTACATTTTATGCCCTTAATTGTTGTAGCCTGTCTAAATGCTGCTGCTAGAGGTTCGATAAAAATTGCAAAAAGTGAAGGGGAGAGTGGGCATCCCTGTCTGGTGCCCCTCAGGAGACAGAAGCTGGAGGATGTCTGGTCATTTGTTCTGATACGAGCTGTTGGGGAATTGTATAATATTCTTATCCAGTTTATGAAAGAGTTTCCAAAACCAAATTTGTGTAAAGTTGCGAATAAAAATTTCCAGTTAACTCTGTCAAATGCTTTTTCTGCATCTAGAGATAATATTATGGTTTCGATGTTTTTATCGTATGAGTAGTCTATTAAATTAAGTAATCTACGAGTGTTTGTTGAGGAGTGCCGACCTTTTATGAAACCAGTTTGGTCAGGATGAATTAAGAGGGGGGTCATTTTCTCTAATCTCTTTGAGAGAGCTTTGCAGATTATTTTAAGGTCTACATTTAAAAGAGAAATTGGACGATAGCTTGAGGGAAATAAAGGGTCTTTGCCTGGTTTTAGCAGGAGACTAATGTTGGCAGAATTCATATTTGGTGGTAGTCTGCCATTTTCCTCGATTTCCTGCAACATGCCGTGGAATACTGGTGCCAAAATTGTCCAGAATTCTTTGTAGAATTCTGCAGGGAAGCCGTCTGGACCTGGAGCCTTATTATTGGGCATACTTATCAGGGCTTCCTGGAGTTCACTTGGCGTCAGTGGCGAATCCAGTTCCATTGCTTGACTGTCTAGTAATTTTGGAAGAGTTACGTTGTCAAGAAACAGATCAATTTCATTTTTAGATGGGTTTATTTGTGGTGAGTATAAAGTTTCATAGAAATCCCTAAAAATGTTGTTTATTCTTCCAGGATCATATATTGTGTTCCCCGATAAATCTTTAGCAGCACATATAGTGGTTTTTTCTTTATTTATTTTTAGCTGGTTAGCTAGAAATCGACCTGATTTGTTACTGTGTTCAAAATTCTGCAAGCGTAGTCTTTGTATAAGGAATTGTGTTTTTTTATTAATAATTTCATTTAATTCTAGTTTTGTTTTGCATATTTTGTTCAATGTTTCCTGATCTTGGTTGCACGCGTAGGCTTCTTCTAGTGATTTGATGGTTTTTTCTAATTCCTGAATATTTTTGTTTTCTTCTTTCTTTTTGTGTGATGAGAAAGAAATTATTTTACCTCTCATCACAGCTTTACCTGCTTCCCATAGAACAGAAGCAGATATTCCGAGAGTGTCATTAAAGTCTAAATATGAAGTCCATTCCTTTTTAAAATATTTAATAAAGTCTTCATCTTTAAGTAGTGATATATTAAATCTCCAGTTTTTTCTTGGCGTAGTGTTATTCTTGTGCATTAGTGTTAAAGATACAGGAGCATGATCGCTGACAGCTATAGGATGAATCTCAGTGTCTGAAATGTCACACAGCAGTGAGCTGCTGACCAAAAAATAATCCAAACGAGAGTAAGAGTGATGAACATGCGAGAAAAAAGTATATTCCTTACTGGTGGGGTGAAGAGAGCGCCATGCATCGCAAAGACCAAAGTCGCTCATATACTGATTGATTATATTTGTGGACTGCCAATTGCGCTGAGTTCCTGTTGTGTTGAGCCTATCCATGTCTTCATTTAGTCCAAGGTTGAGGTCACCGCCAAGAATGAGTGTGCAATCAAGGTGTTCAGAGAGTGCACTAAAAAATCCGTGGAAGAATGAGGGTTCATCAACATTTGGACCATATATACTTACAATACATAGTTTTTTGTTCAATATTGATAGTTTAATAATTAGAAATCTACCCTCTGGATCTATAACTGTATCGAGTACTGTAAAATTAACATTTTTATGTATTAAAATTGCTACTCCCCGTTGTCTAGAATTATAACAGGCTGCAAACACGTTAGGAAACTCAGGTGTTTTAAGTTCGTTTAAACCTGTGACAGGTCTGTGAGTTTCTTGTAATAAAACAACATCTGCCTGTAGTTTTTTAAGCTGGTTAAATATCTTTAACCTCTTTCCTCTGGAGCCAGCTCCATTTACATTCCATGTGACAAACCTCAGCATGCCCATAATTGTGTGTGTATGTCTAATGATGTACGCTGGGTGTTTCGTTTAGACAGATGGAGAGGATGTGGAAACATCACTTGTTTGTAAATAGAAAGAGAAAAAGAAGTGTGGTGAGAGGCTCCATAAGTCTGACTATGTGTGTGAATATTCACTAATATGAACAAGCGTGGCTTGCTTATGTGTCCTGCAAGTCTGTGCGTGCTGTGAGGCTGTTGTGAATGTGCCGCCGTTGAGCTGATGTGTTTGCGTGATCGTGGTGTGAAAATATGGAGAAATAGAGGGTGTTGTTTGTAGGTGAGTGGGGAAGTGGGTGATCACAGCAGTGAAAGACAGGAGAAAGAAAGAAACCACATGAACTGTGAGCAACATCAAAAAAAAAGAAACAAAACGGAAACATTCCAATTAAAGCAATGACGGAGGGTGACGGTGTTATATCTGCTATGACATCATACTGATATTACTAGGTTAAACACATTTTAAAGGAGAAAGTGTGAATGAATAAGAAAAGAGTGTAGCGGGTTCTTATCTGGAGTGCAGTCAATATAACCACGGTGTGGTGCCGGGGTCGCGGTAGAGCTGTCCGTCCACGTAGAGCCGGTCCACGGCGATGACAGCACAGGAGCCTTTCTGGATAAAGCTACGTCGAACTGGGAACAGGACCTTGCGTCGTTCCAGGATCTCTTTGGGGAACTGGTCGTTCACGCTGAAGTCCGTTCCTTTCAGCTCTCTGCCGCGACTCTTCACCTGTTCCTTTTGTTTGAATTGACCGAATTTGGCCACAATAGGCCGTGGTCTCCCGGTCCGCGACCGCACGCCCCCCAAGCGATGCACTCTATCGAAATCGATGTTCTTTACGATGTCCTCCGGCAGCTTCAGGTGGATTTTAATGAAGCTTTTCACCGTTGCCTCCGCGTCCTCTCCGGCAGATTCTGGAATACCAGAAAACACAAGATTATCTCTCATGCTACGGGCTTGTAGATCGATAACGGATTCTTTTATTTTTTTATTTTCAATGTTTAGCTGGGTCACGTTATCGGTGAGAGATTTAACCGACTCCCGTAGCGTGGCATTTTCAGCGGCAAGCGATTCCACCTGCTGCTGGCTGAATTCCAGGGATTCTCTCAGAGATTTAAATTCCCGGTGTAAAATCTCCACCAGGGCCAGCCTCGCATCGAAACTGGACAATCGCTTGTCGATTGACTCCAGGATGTCTGCGATGTCATTGCCGGCAGGCGATGTTGTACCGGGGGAGTCTGCCGGGCGATATCTCTTCGATGACGGCGTCTCAATTTTGGTCGGGGAGGATGTACTGTGGGCCTTCTTCATTACTAAATCTTGAAAACAGCGGTCGATGTAATCTTGGAGAGCGTCTAAACTCTCCCCGTTGTCATCCAGGGTGTTAAAGGTGATAGGACAGATGATGTTAGTTATATGACAATTGATTAGTATATTTGGTAATACTGAAGCTTGAAAAACCTTTGTTAAACTCTATGCTACCATTTGCTTTTTTTTCTCCGCCAAAATCTCCGGCGTCTGACGTCACCTACAACATGGGTCGCTTACCATGTCCGTCACTTCCGTCACTTACCTGCGTCCCCTATTCATTCATTTTAGACTTTTGATCCCTTTACCCCGAGTCCGAAAGTGTATATTTATTTTCTTACTCTTCTTATATTTATTGTTTGTTTACTTGCACTGCTGTAACTGGAGCCTCGTCGTCTCGTCTCTCTGGACTGTATGTAGCGGAGATGACAATAAAGTTTACTTTGACTTCAGCAGCGAGCAGGCGTACCGAGGGCTCTCGTGCTCACTTTTCACATATAGAATTTAGAAAAAACATCGGTGCAAATTCTAAGTCTGTATCATAATGTCTGCTGTTTTCGTGTTCGTTGCTTTGCTTTTATTTTGTTTTATTTTGCAAGTTGGTTACTAGATGCCGCTCCTGCCAGCCGAGAATACCCCGCCGCCCTGCCCTCTCCTCCCTGTGCCGCAAACAGCAGGCGCACCTCGCAAATGGAGAGTGCCTTTACTCCCATCAAATGGGTGATAGAAAGCCAATCGGTGCCTATGCCATTCCCAAAATGCGCTGGCATGACATCGGGGCAGCATCAGTACAACCAATTTATGTTTTTGCAGATGCCCGTGATGCCGCTCCCCACCACGATGCCGATTATTATTTATCTAAACACAACAAGTTGCAGATTTTCAACACGTTCTTACGGTGGCCCCTAGAGACAAAGCACTTACAAACTCCAAAACACTTGCAAAATCCAAAACACTTGCAAAATCCAAAACACATGCAAACTCCAAAACACTTGCAAAATCCAAAACACATGCAAACTCCAAAACACTTGCAAACCCCAAAACACATGCAAATTCCAAAACACAACGGAAGTGCTCCAGGACGCTAGGGGCAGCGTTGAGCTTTTGTTACCTAGTAACTACACAAGCCAGGAAGTACCAATGACCGGATTTGGAGTGTATCCCAATTCAGGGTCTGCAGCCTTAAAGGCCGCATTTCAAGGCCAATTACGTCACAGCGAGACAACAAAGGCTGTCCCAATTCAAAGGCTGCTCGAAATGCGGCCCTCAAATGCGTCCTTAATTTCCCTGAATTTTAAGGATGGGTCGGTGTAGCCTTCATGGCCCAACATATCCCAGATTCCATAGCGCGGCGGTGGTGTGGATAATTTTGCCGAAAAAACGGCAGAAGAGTAAACTTTCAGAAGTAAGTACTGAATATTATGTCACTTATTTATGCGCAAATGTTTTTATAATGAAGAACATTAAAACATTACTGTTGGCCACATGTCGGCAAAGTTATGTGACATTAGCGACGTTTGTACTAACTTGGTTTTAAAGCCTTTACTTCAAAATATACGCCGTTCAACAGTTGACTTTAAACATACAGAGAATGTGATGATTTTATGTATAATTAAAGTCAGTCATATATCCACAAACACAACAAGCTGAAAGTCAGTGATGCTGCTCGGTTTGCAGTCCTGAATATCACGGCACAAGCAGGATTCACTGCGCTGTTAATGTTAGCTATGTTATATTGCTGCCTCTGTTCGGTGGTGTCGAGCCAAACGGACTTTAACGTGTGTTTGAACGAGCTGACGGTTCACTCGTTAAGCTGAAAGAAAGATGCTTTAATCACAGGAGTCACACATGTGTCCACTGAACCATCTGGGAACTCTTCTTGTTTTGTAATAACACAATCCTCCTTCTTTTGTGCTGTTTTGTAGCAGTGTATACACCTGAGACTGTCACCTGTCTGTCTGTCCTGCACTCTCTCTCTTTTTCTTTCTCTCTGATTGTGCAATAAAAGTATGAACATTCATTTAGAAGTTACACTTGTGTTTGAATCTTGCAGCTTATCACACATTTGATTTCCATGTGTGACAACTGCAAGTGGCCAGAGTGAGGACAGACTGAGGGACCCACTGCTGCACGTCATCTGTGAGGCTTTGCACCCCTGATGATCCACCAGGACAAACTCAGCAGTGTGTGAGGAAGAGGAGGAGGAAGAGCCAGCAGCAGCTGACAGATGGAGAGAATAGACTGTTCCCTGTTTGTGAAGGACTGCTAGGAAAGTTTAACATAACTGTCTGTGCTGAATCAGTCTTATTAGGTAATGTTCAAATAATTGTATCATTCCAGTGTTTTCAGTGTGGGAGAAAGTACTCAGGGCCTTCAAGTTACACACTATGAAAGGCAGCAACAAGTGTAATATTCAGAAACCTAAAGTATGTATCAGCAGCAGAATGGAGCTAAAAATAAATGTTTGTTCCAGTTCTATGAAGCTTTGAGTATTTTGGATTAGTAGTACTGCTATGTTTGTTGCATCATATTGCTGTAATTGTTTATATCCTTTATATATTCTGAGGTAAGTTGATCTATAGTGTTACATCATATTCTGTAAGGATGTTATGTGTATGTATACTTTCTGCCCAGTTTGACCCATTTAGCAGAAGTCAGCCTGTTTAAGGCTCTGATATCTATTCTGTATGACTTAAAGCAGTTATGACATGGTCTGATTTTCTCACCCAATAAAGGAATATTTCATATATCAGTCTACTCTTCATTTTATCAGAAACAGTTATCACAGCTTGTACATTTTCTTTTTATAAATATATGTAAGCAATGAGCCAAATTTAGTAATGCCAACACACTGAAGGAACAACATTTGTCTCTTATATATGATACACCTATATATGCACTGTCAAAGATACTTGTCTTTGAGTGAAGATTTAAGGTGATAAGACATATAAATAACTGCAACTTGAATCTGTACTGAGGCTCAGTATTTGACACAGAGTTCATGTTCACTGCTGTAATAGCTAATAATGATTAATATAATAACTATAATATTGGCCATATTATATTTACATTACCAAAGTGATATGACTTTAGTCTCATGAACAACATCAGCTAATTGTTATTTACTAACTAATCTTAAATGACTGTTCAGTACAGAAATGAAGCCCAAAAATCATGTTTTACTGTCCTGTGGTCTCAGCCTCAGATACTTATCAAATCACACAAAACTCTTGTAGAAACAAACAAACAAATGAACAAAATATGTTCTCCTTCATTTCTGTCAAACAAAGTTGTATGACACGTTTCCAGCGGTTCGTATTATGGTTGCTAGGCAACCTGGGAAGCGCAACGGAGACTAGACCGTCCCATACAGACAAACTTGCCGTTTATTTTGCAAATCGAGCTCAACACTGCCCCTAGTGTCCTGGAGCACTTCCGTTGTGTTTTGAATTTTGCAAGTGTTTTGGATTTTGTACGTGTTTTGGAGTTTGCAAGTGTTTTGGAGTTTGTACGTGTTTTGGATTTTGTACGTGTTTTGGAGTTTGCAAGTGTTTTGGAGTTTGTACGTGCTTTGTCTCTAGGGGCCACCGTACGTTCTCACTCCCTAAGCGTAATATTTTACGCTAGGTGATTTTACATCACACGTTTTGTTTTTGTTTTGTTAAAAGCACTGACTTACCTTAATACAGATGAGTAATATAGACAGCATTGTATATGACCAATATATAAACTACATCATACATCAGATTTTTACATGTTGATTATATGAATATGTTATTTATTGCAATATTGTGAGTGACCACTAAGAGAGAGTATTAACAAGGCTATAAAGTTCTACCATTTAAAGCTCAGTGACACAAAAAAAACTGAGCTACACAATGGAATACAAAGGTGTTTGAATATGAGATATGCACCAGTTTTCCTAATAATCTGGGACACTGTGATCTGTGGTATCTATGTCCGCGGGTTGGGAATGCATCCTTTAGGCTGGGGTTGAGTATTCTGTGGAACAAGTTTGCTCTGACACACCTCACTGTACTCCCTGAGATGAGCACTCTTATCATCTACTTTGTTAAAACAATGTTATGACATCCGGTTAATAGTAATAGTGTAATTAAGTACATTTAGCCAAGTAACTGCACTTTGGTAGTAGTTTCAAACAGGCCTATATGGTATGGCATGTCATTCCATCCATCCATTGTCAATTATCTGTGTCCATATTGCAGGGGCACAAGCCTAAACCATGATGCCAGACCTCCTTCCCCATGACCTCCCTCCCCAAAGACACCTCCAGGTCTTCGCTGTGACTACCAAGATATTGTTAAATAAGTTGAGGAATATACAGTGGGGAAATAATTATTTTGGTTTGCTCACTTCCAAAGAAATGAAATGAACAGTCTCTCATTTTTATATATGTTTCATTTTAAAGGAGAGAGAATATGAACCAAAAATCCAGACGAAACACATTACATAAAAGTTATAAACTGATCTGTATGTCACTGAGTGGACCGTAGATGGATTGTGGAACAACTACAGTGATGTGGACACTGAATCTTCTGATTTATTTCTCAATCTACTTCTCTGTGTGTCCCGAGGTACTTGAACTCCTCCACCTGGGAATCATGTGCTCTGAAAAAAAGCATAAATGGGATTTTGAACTAATTACTTTCTTAATTAATTACATGTGGAAGAGTGATAATAATAATAATAATAATAATAATAATAATAATAATAATACATTTTATTTGAGGGTGCCTTTCAAAAACCTAAGGTCACCTTAGAAAAGAACAAAATTAATAAAAGAAGCAATAGTCATAAAATACATGAAATAAGTTAAAATTGCAAAAACAGAACTTGACAACAGATAAAATCAGCACTAAAGCGAATAAGCCAGTTTGAACAGATGTGTTTTGAGCTGTGACTTAAATGCGGGAAGAGCGACTATATTTCTTATGGTTGGAGGAAGAGAGTTCCACAGCCGAGGAGCAGAGCAACTGAAGGCTCTGTTCCCCATAGTTGTAAGGCGTACGGACGGAACAGTAAGATGAATAGCAGATGAGGATCTGAGAGGGTGGGTAATAGTGGTGATATGGAGCAGGTCACACAAAAAGGAAGGAGCAGATTTATGGATACACTTGTACGTGAGAAGTAAGATTTTAAAGGTTATCCTGGCTTCTACAGGCAACCAGTGAAGCTGCTGAAGAACTGGGGTAATATGAGCTCTTGACAGAGTACGAGTTATAACCCGCGCTGCGAAATTTTGAAGAAGTTGGAGTTTATGAAGGGACCTTTTAGAGAGACCAAATAAGAGGGAATTGCAGTAATCAATACGGGACGTAATAAGGCTATGGACAAGGATGGCAGCAGCATGGGGAGTAAGGAAGGGACGGAGTCGGTTAATATTATATAAGTGGAAGTATGCAGACCGGGTTATATAATTAATGTGAGACTGGAATGAAAGAGTATTATCAAGTATGACACCCAAACTCTTAACCTGAGGGGAGGGATGGGTGGGAGAACTTTCAATGTTAATGGAAAAACTGTGGGATTTGGATAAGATAGAGGCTGTACCAACAAGTAAAACTTCTGTTTTATTACTGTTAAGTTTAAAGAAATTGGAGGAGAACCAGGATCTAATCTCGATAAGACAGTTTGAGAGGGAGGTAGGTGGGAGGGATGAATTGGGTTTAGAAGAAATGTAGAGCTGGGTGTCATCAGCATAACAGTGAAAATGTGTATTATATTTTCAAAATATATGACCAATAGTTAGCATGTAAATAATGAATAAAAGAGGCCCTAATACTGAACCCTGGGGCACACCAGCAGAAACAGGATGGAGACTTGAAGAGTGGGATTTAAATTGGATAAACTGAATGCGGTCTGAGAGATAGGAGGTGAACCAGGCAAGGGGGGTGTGACTAATGCCAATGGACGCTAACTGGTTTAGGAGGATATTGTGAGAAATGGTATCAAACGCTGCACTAAGATCAAGAAGGATGAGGATGGATAGGAGACCAGAATCAGCTGCCATCAGAAGGTCATTGGTAATCCTTAACAGAGCAGTTTCTGTGCTATGATTGGGGTGGAAACCAGACTTTAATTGTTCATAGAGATTATGGTTATTGAGGTGTAAGTGAAGCTGGGAGGGGAGAACTTTTTCAAGAATTTTTGAAATAAAGGGGAGATTTGATATAGGGTGAAGATTATCAAAGTTATTGGGGTCTGCACCAGGCTTTTTGGGAGTTGGAATAACAGAAGCCTTTTTCAGAGATGAAGGAACGATTCCAGTGTTGAGGGAGGAATGGATAATACTGGTTATGAGAGGCGCTAACAAGGGAATACAGGTTTTAACTAACACAGTGGGAAGAGGGTCAAGGTGACAAGTGGATGATTTAGATTTTATAATAAGACTAGATACCTCAGTTATGGAGGGAAGAGTAAAGCTTGAAAATAACTGACAGGAAGACAGTGGGGGAAACAGGAAATTAAGAAGCTCCTGCAGAGTTAAGTTGACGGTGGATATCTGAGATTTTATGGGTGAAAAAAAGATAAGAGAATTACAAAACTCAGCAGAATACATATGGAAGGGGAATATGACTGGAGGTTTTGTAATTTTACTGAACAATGAAAAGAGAGACCTGTAGTTATCTTCATTAGAACTGATTAAACCAGAGTAGTTTGAGTATTTGGCTGAAACAATGCAGCCCTTAGAGAACAAAACATGATCATTATACATTTCTTTATGTATAGTAAGTCCAGTTTTCATGAATAGACGTTCGAGTTGGCGTCCTTTAGCTTTAAGATGACGCAGGTTGGGGGTAAACCATGGTGCTGAACGGGAAAATTAGACAGTTCGATGTTTAAGGGGAGCAAATATGTTAAGAAGGTTATGGAGGTTGACATTATAATGAGAAACAAGTTCATGAGGGGTTGAGGAGCTGTGGATAGATGGAAGGTCATGGATGGCAGATGAAAAAACAGCTGGGTTAATATTACTAATTTTCCTAAAAGTGATATTACGAGGAGTACAGGTTTTGAAAGTGGTTATGTTTGCATTAAAAGAAATAAACATGTGATCAGACTGGGGAATCAATGTGTCTTTACAATGTGTAGGGGTAATACCACAACAACAGAGCAAATCCAAGATATGTCCTTTAGAATGAGTAGAAAACTTTATGTACTGTAGAAGCCCAAAACTTTCCAGGCAGGGGGTAAAATCTCTGGAAAGGAGGATTTTGTCACTGTCCATATGAATATTGAAGTCACCAACAATTATCAGATTTAGAGAAAGTATAGAGAAATGAGTGAGTAGAGCAGCAAATTCATTTAAAAACTCCTTATTTGGCTTAGGTGGCCGATATACATATACTGGTGGGGATAGATCCAGGGAGCTGTAATGCAATGTTTTCAAATGAATGGGAGAGAGGGGCAGAGACAGGGAGAACTTTCCAGTGCTTCCGGTGAATTATCGCGAGACCCCCGCCCCTCCCCGAGTTGCGAGGTTGACAGGTATAAACAAACTCAGATGGAATGGAGTTATTGAGAGAAACAAAATCATTGGGCTGTTGCCACGTTTCAGTCAGGCAAAGAAAATCCAACTTACGATCGGAGATCCTGGATGAGATGTCCCTTACCAGTGAGGGAGCGGATGTTTAATAGACTGAAGTTGATACTAGAGTTACCTTTCCTGACAGGCTGTTGTGACTGATACACAGTCACAACAGCCTGGCATCTCCTCCTCATGCTGGTTACCAGCTTGGTCACACACTGGTGTGGGTTGGCATCCCATTTTTCAACCAGCATTTGTCACAAGTCATTGAAAGTGATTGTGCTGGTCACTGTGACACAAACAACACTCACGCTGATTCCACAAGTGCACAATGAGGTTTTAGTCAGAAATGCATGTGTGACATTCCATCCACTCCACTCCTAAATTATGGGTGTAATCTGTAGTATCTAGCTCCGTGGGTTGGGAATGTATCCTCTTAATTGTGGTTGGGTATTCTGTTTCCTCTGGCACTCCTCACTGTGTTGACTCAGATAAGCACTTGAAAAATCCGAAATAGTCTCATCATTTACTTTGTTAAAACAATGTATCCTGTTAAGAGTCATTACAGTTAACGTAGGTAAGTACATCAAGTCAAGCAAATGTACTTTAGTAGTAGTTTAACCTTCCTGCCTTCTTGGGACCTTTTTGTGCCACTGCTATGTGTTAAATGGCTGCCATTTCCACTGTGTTCAGTGGAATATAACCAAACTTGCCACAGGATAGTTTTTACCTGTCAATGTTAATATTCCAGTGTGAATTCCTTAAATCAGCCTAAAATGGCTGAGCAGCAGAAATCCCCACACCCATCACCCTGGGGACCATTTTCTGCCCATTGACTTCCATTATAAACGCTATTTTTCAACCCCAAATTATCATCATATGATTTTATTTTTTCTTCTTTTCTTGGATGTCAATGAAGACTCAGGGCCTTGAAGTTTTAATTTTTAAATTGCAAAAAAAATGCAAAAAAAATAATGGCAGGTCAAAATGTATGTTGGTGCCAATCTTTGGTCCATCTAAAGGCCTACTTATAATGACAATCACATATTACTTCAACTGGTTTTTTGTGGAAATATTTAGTTTCGTTTTTTGGTTTTTGGGGCTTATAACACAGGGCGCTCATGTAATAACACTGGGATTTCCCAGTGTTATTACATGAGGGTTAAAACAACGAAAATATAATTAAAACTTTACATGAATATTTCAGGGAGAAGTAGTTTTACAAGGTTGGCTAATTTAAAGTGGAATAAAATATGGATATATGGTCTTTTTATGGCGTGGCTGAGAATGGTCCCTAGGGTGATGGGTGTGAGTTTTTTAAAGGATGGCAGGAGGGTTAACTAATTTACCATTTAACTAAAGTACATACAGTTTGAACACTCACCAATAGCCAAGAGCCTTCACAGTGACACTAAAAGCGAAGTGGAGATTGGTAACTACATTCTAATGGGGAAATATCAGATCAGGTCTGTAACATCAAAATCTATGCTTTAATCTTAAAGCTATTTCATTCTCACCACACAGGGATATCATTTAGCATATTTATTTCTAAACAAACAAACAAACATACATTCAGCCTAATGGTATAGTATTAAAAAAATAAGATTATTCTTTACATGTTTATATAAAACAGGTAATACTTGTGCCGCTTCAGATACAAAAAATTGGCACCTATAAATTTAAACATCAAATACTTGCATATATTTCAGTTTTTCAAACAGGGGGAATTTCATCTCAGGTGCCCATAATACCTACACCAACAAGTAAAATGACTGAAATAGGGACATAATTAGGAAGAGAGAGATTCGAGAATTCAGGTTAAATGAATGGCTACTTTGACCTTGAGCCACTGCTAATAGCTAAAGTGTAGCTTTTAATCATTGTCACATGTTCCGGTGCATTTAAGAACTGGCTGAACATAACTGTACCAGCCTGATTAAAATCTGCTTCAAAGTGAGTATACCCCTAAAGTAAAATGTCCAAATTGTGCCCAGTTGGTCATTTCCCTTCCAGGAGTCATGTGACACGTTAGTTTTACAAGGTCTCAGGTACAGATAAAGAACAGGTGTGTTGAATTTGATGTTATTGCTCTCACACTCTCTCACTGGTCACTGGAAGTTTATCATGCCACATCATAGGAAAGTATTCTCTGAGGATCTGATAAAAAGAATCGTTATTGTACATAAAGATAGCCTAAGCTATAAGAAAATTGCCAACACCATGAAAATGAGCTGCAGCATGGTGGTCAAGACCATACAGCAGTTTAACAGCACAGGTTCCAGTCAGAACCTAACATAACTTCGCCATGGTTGACCAAAGAAGTTGAGTGCACGTGCTTCGCATCATAGAGGTTGTCTTTTGAAAATAGATGTATGATTGCTGCCAGCATTGCTGCAGAGGTTGGAGGTGTGAAGGGTCAGCCTGTCAGTGCTCAGACCATACGCTCCGCACAATGCATCAAACGGCTGTCGTCCCAGAAGGAAGCCTCTTCTAAAGATAATGCACAAGAAAGCCCGCAAACATTTTGCTAAAGACAAGCAGACTAAGGACATGTATTACCTGTGGTCTGATGAGACCAAGATAAACTTATTTGGTTCAGATGGTGTCAAGGGTGTGTGGTGGCATCCAGGTGAGGAGTACAAAGGCAAGTGTGTCTTGCCTACAGTCAAGCATGGTGGTGGAATGTCATTGTTTGGGGCTGCAGTAACTAGCATCTTATGCTTTCCCCCTTATGGTTTCTAGCAAGGATGAGCAGTTGGGTGTTGGGGAAAGCCATGTTCATTAGCTAATCGGTACAAATAAATGATTTTTGACTACAGAACTCACTATGAGCTTGAATGCTGATTAAAGTCAGTTCTGTAGTTCAAACATTAGCTCTACTGCTAATGTCTGAACATTAGCAGTAGAGCTCCACGACTGGAGAACTGGACAGGTCTTTCAGGAACTGTATTAAACTGGTTCAAAACATACTTAGAAAACAGGAAATACTTTGTATCAATAGGTAACTTCACATCTGAGCAGACAAGTATCAGATGTGGAGTTCCCCAAGGTTCCATCTTGGGACCCTTTCTGTTTAACATTTACATGCTCCCATTGGCACAGATTATAAAGAACAACAAAATAAACTATCATAGCTATGCAGATGACACACAAATATATATCACAATGTCACCAGGAGACCAAGGCCCTGTACAGGCTCTTGGTAAATGCATCGAGGAAATTAATGACTGGTTGTGCCACAATTTTCTCCAGCTAAACAAAAACAAAACTGAGGTAATAGTCTTTGGTGCCAAAGAAAAACGATTACAGGTCACCAGAGAACTTCAATCTATACATCTAAAAACCACAAACCAGGTGAGAAATTTGGGTGTAGTGATGGATGCAGACCTAAACTTAGAAAAACACATTAAGACAATAACAAAATCAGCTTACTATTACCTCAAGAATATTTCAAGGATAAAAGATCTGATGTCTCAACAGGACCTGGAAAAACTAGTCCATGCATTCATCTTTAGTAGGCTTGATTACTGTAACAGCATCTTTACAGGTCTACCTAAAAAAATCAGTCAGACAACTACAGCTCATTCAGAACTCTGCTGCTCGAGTCCTCACTAAGACCAAAAAAGTGGACCACATCAGTCCAGCTCTGAGGTCTTTACACTGGCTGCCTGTCCATCAGAGGATAGACTTTAAAGTCCTGATGGTGGTCTATAAAGCTCTGAATGGTTTAGGACCAAAATACATCAGTGACCTCCTGACCCAGTATGAACCTTCCAGACCCCTCAGGTCATCTGGATCCGGTTTTTTATCAGTTCCCAGAGTCAGAACCAGACACGGGGAAGCTGCATTCAGCTTTTATGCTCCTTATATCTGGAACAAACTCCCAGAAAGCCTCAGATCAGCTGAAACACTCAGTTTATTTAAATCCAGGTTGAAGACTCACCTGTTCTCAGCTGCATTTGAATAAAGCACCAAATCCACACTTTTAAGCTTAAATTTCAAAACTTACATTTAACTACTGATTTTATCTACTGTTCTGATTTTATCTGTTTTGATTTTATATACTGTTTTGTTTGTTTGTAAATTAGTTAGTTTGTTTGCTTGTTTTAATCAGTTTTAAATCATGCTTTTTATTTGTTTTTGTTTCATCACTAAAAACAGCCATAATGCTCGAGTCTTATTTTCTACAGTTGACAGGCTAACAAACCCTCCTGTGTCAGTGGCAGCTGAACTTCATTCGACCATGGCCTGCAATGACTTTGCCAAATTCTTCACTGAAAAAATCCAAAAAATTAGACAAGCAATTGGTACATCAACAGCAGATCCAGGATATGTACTGTGTCCACCAAAAAACTGTTTAAACACCATGAAACAGTTTCAACCTATTAACAGCAAAGACCTGGAGGACATCTTAGGTAAACTGAACTCCTCCTCCTGCTGTTTAGATGTCCTGCCAACAAGTTTTTTCAAAAAGGTCTCAAAGACTTTAGAGTCAGACCTGTTACAGATCGTCAACTTTTCTTTATTATCAGGTGTGTTTCCAGAATCACTAAAAACTGCTGTAATCAAACCTATACTGAAAAAGGACAATCTTGACAAGACACAAATGAACAACTACAGGCCGATCTCAAATCTCCCGTTTTTAAGTAAGATCATTGAAAAAGCAGTTTCTCAACAGCTCAGTTACTTCTTAAAACAGAATAATTGCTACGATGCCTTCCAGTCAGGTTTTAGACAGAACCACAGCACTGAAACCGCTCTGACCAAAGTGTTTAATGACATATGTCTGAATACAGACAGTGGAAAAATGTCAGTCCTAGTTTTACTGGATCTCAGTGCAGCATTTGATACAGTTGACCACAACATATTACTCAAACGACTGGAGAACTGGACAGGTCTTTCAGGAACTGTACTAAACTGGTTCAAAACATACGTAGAAAACAGGAAATACTTTGTATCAATAGGTAACTTCACATCTGAGCAGACAAGTATCACATGTGGAGTTCCCCAAGGTTCCATCTTGGGACCCCTTCTGTTTAACATCTACATGCTCCCACTGGCACAGATTATAAACAACAACAAAATAAACTATCACAGCTATGCAGATGACACACAAATATATATCACAATGTCACCAGGAGACCGAGGCCCTGTACAGGCTCTTGGTAAATGCATTGAGGAAATCAATGACTGGTTGTGCCACAATTTTCTCCAGCTAAACAAAAACAAAACTGAGGTAATAGTCTTTGGCGCCAAAGAAAAACGATTACAGGTCACCAGAGAACTTCAATCTATACATCTAAAAACCACAAACCAGGCGAGAAATTTGGGTGTAGTGATGGATGCAGACCTAAACTTAGAAAAACACATTAAGACTAACAAAATCAGCTTACTATCACCTCAAGAATATATCAAGGATAAAAGATCTGATGTCTCAACAGGACCTGGAAAAACTAGTCCATGCATTCATCTTTAGTAGGCTTGATTACTGTAACAGCATCTTTACAGGTCTACCTAAAAAATCAGTCAGACAACTACAGCTCATTCAGAACTCTGCTGCTCGAGTCCTCACTAAGACCAAAAAAGTGGACCACATCAGTCCAGCTCTGAGGTCCTTACACTGGCTGCCTGTCCGTCAGAGGATAGACTTTAAAGTTCTGATGCTGGCCTATAAAGCTCTGAATGGTTTAGGACCAAAATACATCAATGACCTCCTGACCCAGTATGAACCATCCAGATCCCTCAGGTCATCTGGATCCGGTCTTTTATCAGTTCCCAGAGTCAGAACCAGACACGGAGAAGCTGCATTCAGCTTTTATGCTCCTTATATCTGGAACAAACTCCCAGAAAGCCTCAGATCAGCTGAAACACTCAGTTTATTTAAATCCAGGTTGAAGACTCACCTGTTCTCAGCTGCATTTGAATAAAGCACCAAATCCACACTTTAAGCTTAAATTTCAAAACTTACATTTAACTACTGATTTTATCTACTGTTCTGATTTTATCTGTTTTGATTTTATATACTGTTTTGTTTGTTTGTTTGTTTGTTAATTAGTTAGTTAGTTTATTTGCTTGTTTTAATCAATTTTAAATCATGCTTTTTATTTGTTCTTGTTTCTAATGTCTCTGTAAAGCACTTTGAATCACCTTGTTGTTGAATTGTGCTATACAAAAAAACTTGCCTTGCCTTGCCTTACTGCTCTAACTGCATTGAACTGAACTGAAGGATGTTTAGACCTGCAGCTGAAGATGAGGCACTGAAATGGTTTATTATGAGAAACACGGAAAGGTCACTAGGCTAATCGGTCACTAACTAACATTTCCTTATGTTAAACCCAAATAATTGTTTCAATTTAATAATTATATAGACTATCTCAGGGGTCCCCTATTAAAATAGCTGGAGGTCCACTACTTCCGCCATCCAATCAATCTGGGGTCCAAACATTTTAAATGAACCGACAAAAATATTTTTGTTCATTTTTGCTTAACATTTAATTAATAATATAGACATTTGTCTTGTAACTACTGATCAATTATTCATATGCCAATTAAATCATTTGCTGAACAGAAAAGAAGAGACCATGTACTATTTAACACTACTGGCTTGGACAACTGAAGGAACTCTAAATATAACCAGAGCAAAGCATGGGAAGAATGACAATAAGAACAATAAAATGTAAGTAGAGGAAAGAAATTACAATGAAATTGTGGAAAATTTAGTACAGATTCAAGAGAAATTAAATTTTCTGTTACAGTACACTTAAACTTAGGTGTCAGAAGGATCAAAATTTCCATAACACATTTGGGAGCTTTGAATCTTACTAAGACGATCAAGTAAAGAAGTACAGTTGTAGCTGATCAATTTGGATAAACTCCAACACCACAAACACTGAGAGAAGGTTGTGAGACTTAAATTAGCATAGGTATCATTAGAGGCCAAATACAATTTTTATTCCAGTGTGTGCTTTTTAATACTGCAAGGATTTTTAGACATGCGAGCCAAAAGTACTGACGCATTTTGGAGCCAGCTTCGTGTAGCTATTTAAGGAATGTTTGGAACCTTTCTTTGGCCTGAGGGTTGCTGCTTGATCACACCTTATATTGCCTCAATCCCCAGTGTATTTGATCTTCTATTTCCTGTAGCGCCACCTTTTTAAAAAATTATTTATAGCTACAAACAAGACCTACCACAAATCGTTTTACTTCCTTAACACAAATGAATAAGCCATGGCTTTAGTGTAATGTTACCAAAGCAGTGACTCGTTTTCTGCTCAAACCTGCCACAGTTTCCCTGTGGTATTAACATTAAGTAGAGTCTTGAAGCGAAATGTGTTAAAGCTCTTCTTTCTTCTTCAAGATTATTTGCCGCACCATTTCAGCAATTTTAGGGCGAATTTCTTTGACAGAGACTTTTGGTCCCCATGCATCCACCACTTTGCCGTTAACGTCAATTAGATACTTCCAGAAATTCCAGTCAGGCTCCTTTCCAGATGCCTCTGTAAAAGATTAAATGACATAGATGTATGAATAACAGGTTCGTGTAAGCTTGTAACCTTTTAAAAAAAACATTATTTGTTTTAAGTTTTGCTTCAAAGGTTTCTATTTTTCCCCTCTCTTTTTTCTACACCGCACACGACTGCTCTCTCATAACCCCCCCCCAAAGAGGCAGTTACTCACCAAGAAGGTACTTGTAGACATTGTTGGCTCCAGTGCCAACAACAGCAATTTTGCTGAACAGAGGAAAGGAGACTGCGTAGACTCTGCGCACAAAGCTGTCAATCTCCTTGTCACTGCCAGGCTCCTGCTGTCCAAATTGGTTACAGGGGAAGGCTAGCACATTGAAGTGATATGGACCAAAGTCCCGCTGGAGCTGCTGCAGTTGATTGTAGTGTTCCTCAGTGAAGCCACATTCACTAGCTACGTTTACCACCAGGGAAACCTAAAGCCACCAGAAAACACTGTAAAAACACCACAAAAGCTTTCCTAGCTTAATATGTGTCAGTATATATGTTTCTTTAAACATGCATAATTAAATGAACTACTTGCAGTTTTATTTGCATGTAGTTCACATAAAGTTGGCAACCACTGGATTGAATCACCCCACTGTACAGTATATGTTGGATCTATAAAGCTATATGTGTTAGTTAAAGGTTGCCATTGACCAATTTTACAAGGCTGCTGAGGATGACACATTCAGTGAAGAGGCCACCTGCTATAACTGAAACAGATATGGATATTTTTTCATTAATTTATGTTAAATAACGGTTACTTTCACTGAGACCATATCTGATGTAAAATTGTTTGTTTAGTTGTCTCTTTTTAGACTATTTTTGTCTTTATTGCACTGTGACAGTGAAGATGGACAGCAAAGTGGAGAAGGCACTAGGGCTGGGCGATATGACCCAAAATTCATATCTTGATATTTTTTAGCTGGATGGCGATATACAATATATATCTCGATATTTTTTTAAGCCATAAGGTAAGAACAAAAAGAGAGTTCTTAGTCAAAGCTGTGTCCCAGATGTCACACAGGCACTTTTATTAACATACAGCGTAGATGTACATGAAGAAATTACTCAAAAATAAATTATCAGCATTTATTATATAATAATGCTCCATAAATAAAAGAAAACAATGATGTTTTTGTGCATAACAAAAAGCTCACAATTGTGCAGTCAAAATGTAAACTAAAAGACGCTGAGCATAACAAAGACAGATTTCACAGCTGCTCTTTTCCCAAGTTGTACTGCGTGACTGACAGCCTGGAGTTTGAAATCTGCTTTGTAACCGTGTCTCTTAACAGGTGCCATTTATGGTGCTTATACACACACAATACGGTAATATTACGTTGAAGCACAGTACGTATCACTCCGCGAGGCTCCGGAATACGGTAGCCTACTGCTCCGACAATCCATCAAGCGGTGCAGCTCCGTAGCTTTCCAAAGTGGAACTAAAACATTTCTTGACAGATTGCTGAGCGCCGTGTACCACATAAAATCGGTTCGCGGTCAGTAGGCACAACCAGAATTCATACATACAGAAAATGAAAGGATTTTAGGCCATGCATGTCGTTAGCGCGGTTAGCTCGCTAACACGTTGACGCCGTCCAGCCTCACACACGGGGCGATCCGCGGTAACTCGTTAACGGAGATTTGCCGTGTCCAGCTTGCCGTTGCCTGCAGGTGAAGCGATGGGGGAGGGGGGAGTTGTGTTCAGTGAAGGAGAGGCGAGGCCGAGTAACGTTGCAGAGAGACAAAAGTGGACGAAAGAAAGGCAAACTTGCGACTCCACGAGTATAATTATAACATAACATATACTATATCGATATAAACGATATTGTCACATCTTATATCTCGTACGAAAATATATCGATTTTTTTTTTTTTAAACTTGATATATCGCCCAGTCCTAGAAGGCTCACAGGCCAGACAAAGACTCCCCAGCCACAGCCCTAAAACATGACTGATCTAGAGCAGCGGACCCCAACCCTTGGGCCACGGACCAGTACCGGACCATGAGTTGTTTGGTTCCGGACTTGAGGCTTGGGTGTGAATTTTTTTTATGGTTTTTTTTGGTCTTTATCATTGTTTTTTATTGTTTTTATTGTTAACTCTGTTTCCCTGGGTGTTTTCCCGTGTGTTAAGAATTAATTTTTTTTTTTTTGGTACTGCTACTGGTTTTATTTTGTTGTATTTATCCACGACATCTTGCAGTCCGTGAAAATATTGTCGGACATAAACCATCGCGCAAAAAAGGTTGGGGACTGCTGCTCTAGAGGAGATCTACACGGAGGAATAAGCCACAATAGCAGCAACAGTGTGTGAAAACCTTGAAGACTTGCAGAAAACATTTGGCCTCTGTCATTGCAAACAAAGGGTATGTAACAAAGTATTGAGATGAACTTTTATTATTGACCAAATACTTATTTTCCACCACAATCTGCAAAGAAATTCTTTAAAAATCATACAATGTGATTTTCTGGATATTTTTTTCTCATTTTGTCTGTCATAGTTGAGGTATATCTATGATGAAAATTACAGGCCTCTGTCATCTTTTATATATATACACACACACACACACACACACATATTGCCCCACTGTGTACAGACAGACAGACAGGCTCCTTCTTCAAAAAAAGCAAAAGTGAAGTCTGGCCGTCCCACTGATTGACTAATTATTTGAACCACAGATAACTGTGATTTAGGCCTTTACATGTTACAGACGCCATTCACAGATACAGAGACTAATAAGTATCCTAATACACATTAATACATGTCACAGCTTCATACTTTAACTCGCAGTTAAACTACAGAAGATCATCACTGCAGAAGTATGGCTTCCTGAGAAAGCAGTGTGTAATCTTATCATCTAGTGACATCTGGTGTCAAGATAATACAATTGCAAGTCTGACATATATGACATGGGATACTGAAAATATCCACATCTCTAATAAATTAAGCTCTTTATGTGTCTGGTACCATATCTCAAAGACAGTTAATATGATTAACTTCAAACTTAGTGGGTGTAATGCTGAGAAGGTAGCGTATGGGGTCATTGGATGACTCCCATTTTTTGAATTAAAGTTACTGGTAGGGCTGCTGTTTTGGCAGTCCTTGATGCCTTTTATACAGTGGCCCTGAGAGGTCAAGAAAACACCAGCAAATAGAAATGCACCCCAAAATCACACAAAGCACAACTCTAGTTAAAATAAAACAAAACAAACAAAAAACTCGAACAAAATACAAGAAACCACAGTTACACTACAGTATGATCAAGGACTATAATCAGCATGCTGGAATCTGCGACAGTGGAGTGGGAGTTCATCCACAGAATGTGGATCTCACTGAAGAAGCAGCTGGTGTTGATTTATTAGTCACAAAGTACAAAGTCACAAAGTGCCGATATCTTATTTTTATAACTTAATAATAATGTGTGACACACATGCATATAGAATGAGAAGAGGGTGTGAAAAGAGTGAGGTGAGGTGAGGTGAGGTAGGATGGAGGAGGGGAGACGGAAAACACAATAACCCATTAAATGAGAGTGACTCTGTTCGACTGTTTTCAACTATGGGATGTGCACAAGGACATCAAGGGAAAATGGTTCAAACAAGTCCTTGACATTATACTGCTGCAGATGTTATGTAGAAGTGCTTACCCTAATTATTAGGGTTATTTTTCTAATATTGGATGGTCTTTGCCTTGTAATATAAAGTGTCTTGAGGTGGCTTTTGTTGTGATTTAACACTATAAATACAACTGAACTGAAACTGAATATAACATTTTGAAGTGAGATGCAGTGAATAACTATCATGCTGTGCTACTGTTGTCTTCAACTGGTTCAAAGATCATCCATTTTTTGGACTCACTGAAAAAGAATGCAGGTTTAAAAGCATTTCCCACTGGCTTCACTTTTTAGACTATAGCTTTGCTTGTCTTTGGTATCCAGTACGTATTACTGAACATCTTTGAATGTCAGTGTGTGAGCAAGTGTCTTATCTTAATGGTTGTTTTTCTAATCTACAAGGCAGCACAGCAGGTCCAGCAAAGTTCTCATGTGTAATGGAACACCAGTTTTCAGTCTTGCTTTTACATTTAATTATTCCTTGCTGACATGAAATGTAAATTGGAACTTTACGTACACTCAACCCATTTAGGCACTGTACTAGTTACAGTAACTCTTCCTTAAAAAGTGCACCGCTACAGCTCTGTGGTGTACAAACTGTGTTCATTCACCTGTAGTGTGTGAAAGATTTATAGTTTAATTTGTCTGTTTGTGTTTATGGTTAAAACAAAATCCAGAGAGTCTTTCACCTTATTACAAAAAGGATATCTTTTTGAAAGATACCGTCTATAATAATCATTTAAAGCTCCATGATTAAGAATTTGGAAGCAAATAAAGTCAAAGACAGCTAAGTCAAAAAAGATGCAGTTTGTCTTATTATTATCATTTTATATAAAGGTTGTCATATGTAATATACATCATTGTTGCATTATTACGTTTATTTATTTTTATTTAGGTGTATATCAACAGTTATTGTAATAACTGGGGTAAAACCAAACTCATGTATGTTCCGTTACCTCTGATGACGGATAGAGTGAAGATAGAGTGAAGTCTTCAGACAGATTAGGGCTAACGCGGTCTGGTGATCCGTAACTTGTTTGAATGAAATCTCAGCACTTTCTGCAGCTTCAGGGGCTGCAGGCCTGCCACGTAGGCTATCCGGGCTACGTGACGGGACATCCCCACCAGCAGCCCACAATCAAACTGATTCTCATCACTGCTGTGTTAGTTATATCTACAAACAACATTTCATGGAGAGAAGTAAAAGAAAGAAAGAAGCCAACATTCCCATGCAACATTCATTCAAGCAAAGGGCTGGCGTGCCGAGAAACTGCGCTCTAACATCTGTAGTTTAAGCTGCTGTGAGTCGTACTTACCGAACCCCGATATTTCTCCAGAGATACCAGCTTACCCCTGCTATTCACAACTTTAAAAGTATAAAAGTCTTTCTGTTTGCTTTCAGCGAGGCTGAAGAAAGTCAGTAACACTGTGAGCACTGCAGGAAACATCTTTGCAGTCAAACCACCAGCGGAACCAAGATAAACTCCTGCAGTCTTTCTCCGTCCGCCCCGCAGTCACCAGCAGTCTGCGCACCTCCTCTGCACTCAAGCTGCACACAGCGATCAGCGTTTCCTGGGCAGGAAGCGCTTAACAAAAATAAAAGTCTTATTGGTCTTCGGTTGTATTCGGTATGAGCAGAAACTAGCAATTTAGCCTGTAAACTCGTGAGGAAAGTGTGTCTTGATGTCTCAGAATAACGGACCTGAGGCCCAGTTTAGGGTGCATTCCAGTTTTATTCAGGAAGGTTCCGTGAGAGCAGTGACCCAGAAGTATCTGTGTGGCGCCTTGGAGCAGTTCTAATTGTCCAAATACTACCAAATACTAAGGAAATAGTTGCTTTATCGCCACTTTTAGTATAAACTGGGATCATCCTTTATGAAAAGAGAGGAAAAAATGCCATTTCATAATTCATAGCAATGGACCATACATTCCTCCAACAAAGTTGACAAAGTGACACAGATCATTATCATTTATAGCTATATTTTACAATTCTGACTCGTGCCCAGTTGTTACCTTGCATGAAAAACACAGATTTTCATGAACTCTCGGTGTAGATCATGAACTGCGTGAACTGAGAAGTGTATTAAAAGCTCTGTAAGATTAAGGTTTGTCATACATATATATATATATATATATATATATATATATATATATATATATATATATATATATATATATATATATATATGTGTGTGTGTGTGTGTGTGTGTGTGTGTGTGTGTGTGTGTGTGTGTGTGTGTGTGTGTGTGTGTGTGATTTTGTGTTTTTCTTTGTGTCAGTTGGGATAATGAATGGAGGGAATTTTATTTTAGCCACAGACATCCTGAAGTAGGATGTCTATGGCTGTGATACAATGTAGCTATTTTATTTTAGAGGCTATGGGACAGGTTTATTAAGCAAAGCAAATGACTGTGATGCTGCAATCACAGTGTGATCTATTAACAGTGTTCTTTAATTTATATATAAAGACCAGCCAGTGCATTTCAGCAATTAGTAACCAGCATTATACCAAGAGCAGCGCAAATTATTGACTCAGAAACCTGCTAACCTGATGAGGGAGGATTAGGGCAAGTATGACGTAGGCCTATCAACAAAAATAATATAGCATAAGTTCAGCATTTACTCTTTAGGTGTTTCTTGCTGAAAACAGAGCAAAAATTCAGATGATTGAGAGGAGGATGAATGAGAATTTATATGTTTCTGATTCAGGGATAACTATTCTAAGGGAAATTGCTGGGCACTGTGCTTTAGGTACTTAAGTGAAGGGCAGTTATCCAGAGGAAAACTGCATTATTATATACTATTCCACCATATGAGCATGTGTCTGTGTGTAACACACATTACTTACCATCACATCCCATGCCCTCCATGCCAGAATCAGCCCTACTGAGGAAGACCTTCCCAATGGCCTTCCATCCAAAAACTAATAGTAATCCATAGCCACTCATGCAATTAACTAATAGATATATATTTAATGAATCTTTTCATGATATACCGTCACACTGTAAGTAAAGAAAGAAGGAAAGTAAGAAACGTGCATTTTCTGTGAATTAACAAAACCTTTGTTTTATAATTACAGGACAGCTATGATCTATCATCATTTTCGGTATTATTTCACATACTTACTTCTTACAATTTAAACCCAAAGAGTCATGCTGATGGATTTTGTTCATTTACTACAGCAGCTTTTCTTTATTATTTAGAAAAACTGAGATATAATGAAACTCAAATTGCACTTCTTTTCCTTATAGATCTTGGATCCAGATCTGGGATCTCCTTCCAGGTCTGGACAAGGGCATCAGCTAGACCAGGTCCTGGACAGTCTGACGTGTAACCAGGTGGAGTGAGATGGACCTAAACACAATGTGCCAGAGTTGTTCTATCGGTGTTCTATTAGGTCAGGCAAGCTTTGGTGCCTGTAAATGGAATCAATTCCTTGATCCACCAGAAACTATTTGCATACTCTTGCCATGTGATGCCAAGCACCAAGAGAAACTAAGATTCAGTGTACCAATGTAGGGTTTGACACTGGGTTCAAGGATTTCATCCAGATACCAAATAGCAGTCATTTGGTATCTGGCATGTAGAGTTCTATGTGTCCCTCCATGGATATGTCACTGACCCACTACCAAACTGATCATGCTGAATGATGCTACAAGCAACATAACACTCTTCACAGCTTCTCCAGACACTAATATATATATATATATATATATATATATATATATATATATATATATGTATATATATATATATATATATATATATATATATATATATATATATATATATATATATATATATATATATATATATATATGTATGTATAGCGAGAGAGGGGGGGAGAGGGAGAGAGAGAAAGGGTGTTGTATACAAAACAAGGACCTTCCTAGTAGTACATGAACGCGGCACGAAACACGCCCCTCTTCATCATCACTGGCACTCCCACAATGCAGCGGGGTAATGTATTAACATGGCGTCAATGCTTGCTGTTTTGACCAGGGCCGTGGGATTTGAAAACATTATGTAGACCAGAACCATGGAGATAGCTAAACAATAATTTCGAATCAACTTAAGAGTTCGAAAGTAAGTCAGTGCGTGCTCTGTTGTGTTGCAATGGTTTAAGCGTCTCCTTTGTGTTTTTTATGACTTGCTGCTGTGTAGTAAGTGAGTACCAGTATTATTTATTTCCCGTAGCTAGCTCAGGCGGACGACCGGGCATCGCAGCTAACCTCAGTAACATTACGGAGAGGGCTAACAACGTACTCTGCAGAGCAAAGCAACCCCAGGAAGTAAGCGTGAAGCATTCCCATAACGTAAGACGGTACAGTTAACCTTTAATGGTAAGCTTTTTAAGTTAATTCTATTTTAACGCATTTTTTTTCTCTGCCTGATGGCATCTTCCTCCCTTATTTGTTGCTCGGAAGTTTAGCTAACTGTGTGTGTTAGCTTTCGGTGTTGTGTTTAAGTTTGTTTTTCTCTAAACTGAAACACACGGAAGCCCCAGTGAGTAGTAATGTCTGCAACCCCCAACCTGTGGTTTACTGTAAAACGAAATTAATCTCCAACTGCGATAGTGGAGGTGGATTTCCAGGAACAGACCTGGGGGGAAAGCAATCAGGGTGGTAAACTGTCTATTTGGCATTTGTGTTTGATCTAAAAACGCTAGTTTGATTACGTTGGAACTACGATGCTAACTTTTGTTTGATTAATTTCGGCATTTTATAGACAAATTGGTCTGTTGCTTTATGACGAATGAAAATGATCATTAGCAGCAGTGTGGATCTCTGTGCTAAACGATTTTTGTTTTAACTGAGAATATTACAAACGAGCTTTATAAATTGTACTGTATGTGCACATCTGTCATAGTTTTTGTTTAGTGTGCTCACAAGATATTTTAGTTTGATTTCATAAAAACTTATTGATGTGCTCACTTGGTAACTTGGCTCTGGGATTTTCTGTGTTCAGCGTGGACAATGCATAATAAAAATGATCTGTTTGAACTCTAAAGACAAAGTTAAAGTTGCTCTGTAACGCCCCCCGCTCATCTTTATTACTTTTAAACAATGATAAATCCTTTAAACAAAAGAGTAAAAGGTAAAGATCTGACCCAAAATTAACTCAACACTTCCTTATTTATTTATAACTTGATTATTTACCTTTTTTAATGGGTCAAAGTCAACTCTTTTAAAAAATAAAGGGAAAAAATCTGTTATTAAAAAAAAAAGTTTTAAATAAACAATAAACTAACAATTATGAACTAAAGATTTTTCTCTAAGTTACTCATTCAAAGTTTACATATGCATTCGGCTGAATTGTTAAAACAATGCACAACACATTATTTCACTGCAGATACAATTTATTTTTTCTTCTTTTCCTAGACTTTGGGTGGCCTGCCTCCCTGGCCATCTTCAGTGTGGTGTTGACTCCACCAGGAATAAGAGCAGAAGAAACAAAGGGATGGATGAGTCCTTGACTCCAGTAAAGACAGTCAAACAGTCTCAGCTCAGAGGAGCTAAAGCTTTATCCACTGAGAAATCAAATAAAGAGACTCTTGTGCAGAGAGAGGGTCATAAGTCTGCAAGCCGCAGCAAAGAAAACAGCACGACTGCCAAGGATGAACATAATATAGGCAGCCAGGTTAGCCGTGGGCAAGGCAAGACTTCTACAGATACTCCCCAGGACAAGAGAAGAGGTCGGCCATCCAGATTGAGTAGGCTGACTGGAAGAACGGGTTCTGGGGAGAGAGGCAAAGGAAAAGGGGCAAGCTTACAGCAGCACCTGGTGCCACAGGCTTCTGAGTCCAGAACATCTCTTTCTGCAGACAGCAGCCCCTCAGCAAACAAAGAGAGCAGCTCTTCTGTAGTGCCTGTTACCCCTGACAAAGGGCTTACAGAGCAGGCTAGGAGCTCTACTAGAGCCCTGGCAAAAGAAAAATCCCAAGGTGGGTTGTAAAGCATTTTTCCTGAAATGAAGAAGTCTTCTTCATCAAATAGAGCTCCAGTAAAGTGCTTTGTGTTTGCTGTTTTTTTTAGTGTTGAAAGCCGCAACACTGATGAATCAGTCTGTGCAAGAGGGCCCAGAGGTGAGGCCCACTGTGGAGGAAGGACCTCTCACAGAGCAACAGCTGGGCCTCCGACAGGCAGAGGAGCGTCTCCGCAGAGACTACATCTACCGACTGCTGAAAGTGAGAAAACCACTCAGTATAACCTTTGTATACCAAATTTTAATAATATGTATGTAATAGGTCCAGAGTTGCTAAATTACTTGACAGTGCAATAATTTTTTTTAATTTGCATTTTTCCACATGTATAAAAATTTTAAAAAGCCACATCTTAATTAGAATGTGTTCATAACTTTATTTTTGAGATACATCGATTTTTATGATACACTTATTTTCATAAACAGCAGCACAAATGAAAATATCCAAATGGAATGGCTCTTCTGTAAATAAAGGGTTAACTAAAGCTTGAGGACATTTTGGCAGTAAGGTCTTGCCTTTACATTGGAATAAATCAGCTTACAATTTAGCTATAAAGCAGATTGCTACTGTACTATAATAATTATCTAATTGTCTAGTTAAATTAAACATGGGAAAAAATAGTAGCACACAGGCAGATCATGTGTTAAATCTCATTTTCATTTTTGGTGCTAACCTAAATGTGATCATTCTAATTAAACATTGATGCACTGATCATTGATGGCTAATCATTTCTGTCTCATATAAATGGGGGAAAAAGACTAAAAGGCTCATTCTAATAGAAAAGTCTGAGTAAACTCAAGATTGAGCTCAGTTTAAACTGGACGCATTATCGTATTTTTCTACCATTTGGACCATGGTGAAGCCCCTCAGTTCATCTAATTGGCTGCTCCTCTTTAAAATACAAACCAAACCCAAACTGTTCACTGTCTCTAAGATCATACTTAGCAAAGACGGCCTGAAACACATTCTAGAGTAGTCGGAAGGTTTTGGCTGATGGGAATTTCCTGTACATAAGCTGAGCTTATTTTTATGAAGCCCTGATAATGTTTGATATGAACATTCAGTTTTTAAACAGGATGTATAACAGGATCTGTTCTTCCTAATTTTCGCTATTTCATTCTTCTGTTACCTTGAGTCATTTTCAGAATGTGTGTTTTTGGTTTTTTTTGTACTGGGCACTTTTTTTTTTTTTTTTTTTAAATCTCCACCCAGCATGGCAAGGTGAGATCCACTGTTTAATTATAAGCTGGAGGATCCAAATAACAAATCCCCCACATGTAGAGAACATAAATTGATTGCCTATGTCTTTGTTTTTACAGCAGTCCCCTGAGTACCCAAACTACCAGTACATATGCAAGCTGTGCTCTGTGCACATTGAGAACATTCAAGGAGCACACAAACACATCAAGGAAAAGAGACACAAAAAAAACATAATGGTAAGTACTTGTGATATGCTGGTGTTTATCTGAGTGGACTGATAGGAAGATTTTAAAATAGTTTACACATTCTGCTTGTGACATGTTAGGAGAAACAAGAGGAAAACGAGCTGCGTGCCCTGCCACCTCCTTCTGCTGCTCAGCTGTGGGCTGTCAATGCCGCTGTCCTAGAAACTGCCAGGCAGCAAGGGATATCAGATGAAGACTTTGAGATTCGAAAGACAGTGGTCAGCAGGATGGAGATCATTATACAGAAACACCTCACAGGTTGTATGATGTGATCGCATCCAATCAATTCCTTGATTTTATCTTTATTGACAGTTGGCAGTCTTTCTGTGAGAGTTATTCTGCGTAGACTATAGATCTGCCTGACGTTGATTCTTTGGTTTCCAGCTTGTTCACTCCGTCTCTATGGTTCGTGTCTTACCCGTTTTGCCTTCAAGACAAGTGATATCAACATTGATGTCACCTACCCTCCCTCAGTAAGTCTGCTGCTAATAGTTTGCAATCCATTTACTCTTAACACAAAAGCACAATGACAGCAGTGACCTTTTCTTATGTCTGTTCAGATGACACAACCTGAAGTCTTAATTCAGGTGCTGGAAATCCTCAAAAACAGTCGTAAGTTTTCTCAGTTGCATTTTATATTAAGTTGATGTGCTGGTTATTAAGCTGTATATAACTCCAGATTAGCTGAATGCTGTTTCGGGTCCCCCCCCCCCCCCCCCCCCCCCCATCTGCATTTTTTGTTTTCAATTTGGCTGAAACCCATCATTTAAAAAAACAAAACAAACAGTAATTGATTGTTTTCTCCCTAGCCGAGTTTTCTGAGGTGGAGTCAGACTTCCATGCCAAAGTACCTATCGTGTTCTGTCGGGATGTTAGCAGGTGAGCATTAGCAGGATCTCTTTTTGTCCCTCCATGTTGTATGTCTATGACACAGCATTATCTTCAGTGACAGAATAAGTTAAATGTAAGGCTAGGGAGTATAGGGCTGCTCGATTATGGCAAAAATGATAATCACGATTATTTTCACTGAAATTGAGATCTCGATTATTTGACAATATTTATTTAACCCTTTAAGACCTACTGTAGAACCAAGTCTGCCAGAGCTTATATTATTATTATTTTTTACATGTTGTAGTGCCATTTGTGGGAACATTTCAAGTTGCTATACATCAATACAACTGTTAATGCATACATATTATTAAAATATGGGCTATAAGTCCATAGTAACTACATTAATTGCAAAAAAAAGTTCAATAAACTACAAAAAAAATTGAAAATCGTTTTTGTTTTGTTTTTTTACATATATTTCTACTTGGAGAAATTTAAGAGGTTTATCCCTCAAAAGTTTAAATACAAAAAAGTTGCAAAAAATAGTTTACAACAACAGGAAATTTATTTTGAGTGTCTTCATAGTTTTATTTTGGAGATACAGCAATTTTTATATACTGCAGGAAAAACAAAAAAACAATCCTATGATGCAAATTTGCAAAGAAAACAGCACGTGCATTAAAATAAACTATTTCCAGCAGTGCAATTCGAGTTCTAAGCATCCCAGCAACTATTCAGAAAAGTCAAACATGACTTATAAAAACACCAGTATAGGCTTTTAAGGCCTACAAGTAAAAAAACTACATTTTCCGCGAAAATGACGTCACTTCCGGTTTTGGGCAGGAAATGGCGGACATGCGAACTACCTGTTTCAATGTGCGAAGTGTTACGAACAGCTGATCGGATCGGCAAAGCCTGTTGTGGAATATTATGTTTTTGTTCCTGCAAGCGCTTTTTATGCAATTTTTATACACACAGGCTTAAATACAGTCCCGATCAAAAGTTTAAGACTACCTCAAAAATGGCAAATCGTATTTTGCATGGTTGGGTCTTAACAAGGTTCCAAGTAGAGCTCCAACATGCAACAAGAAGAAATGGGAGAGAGAGATAAAAAAAAACAATTTTTAGAGCATGCAATTTATTGAAAACGCTTAAACTAAAAAAGGCAGTTTTACACCTGATCAAAAGTTTAGGACCACATGCCTTTAAATGGCCAAATCTGTGCAAAAATATGGAGTCATTGTCATTGTCTGTCAGGTAGTCACTGATGGCAAAGACAAAAAAAAAATGTTCCACTTTTCTAATGTGGTCGGGTTGTTGAACTGCATAAGCAGGGTCTTTCACAGCACGCCATCGCTGCTGACGTGGGGCTCAATAAAACAGTCATTTGGAATTTCTTAAATCAGCGGTCCCCAACCTTTTTTGCGCCACGGACCGGTTTATGCCCGACAATATTTTCATGGACCGACCTTTAAGGTGTCGCGAATAAATACAACAAAATAAAACTAGTACCGGTACCGAAAACAAGAAAATTTATTCATAACACACATGAAAAGACCAAGGAAAACAGAGTAAACGATAACAAAATAATGCTGAAAACCGATAAAAACCCTGAAAACTATACATTTCATACCTGAGCCTCAACTCTCGTGGCCCGGTACCAAACGACTCACGGACCGGTACCGGTCCGAGGCCCGGGGGTTGGGGACCGCTGTCTTAAATGATCCTGAGGATTATGGAACAAAAACATCAGGTGGAAGACCCCCCCCCCCCCCCCCCCCCCCCCCAAAAAAAAAAAAAAAAAAAAAAATAATTCACCAGCAGTGAGCCTGATGATCCTGTTGGCTGTCCTTGAAGAAACTGGACGATCCTCGATCAGCGTTACTGGGGCTGCAGTCGGCACCGGCGTTACTGGTGCTGACTGGAGCCCCATAACTATCAGACGGCATCTGAGACTGAAGGGCTTCAAAAACAAAAAATGTCTTCAGGGACCTCATCTCCTTGAACGCCACAGAACTGGCCATTTGGACTTTCCAAGAGAGCACCAAACATAGAATTTTTAAAGGTGGAAGAAAGTTTAAGTGTTTGATGCGAAAAAAAAAAAATTAACCTTCATGGTCTGATGGATCCCACTTGCAATGTTTTCTATGCACCACAGTGGAGGGGGGGCCATAATGGAATGGGATGCCTTTTCCTTCAGTGGAGCAATTGAGGGTTCTGGAGGTGCAGGAATGTCAAACGGCTGTTGGCTATGTCCAGATGTTTCAGAGAGCATCTTTCGTGACTGAGGGCCCTCCTCTGTGTGGTTACGACTGGGTTTTTCAACAGGACAATGCTACAGTACACAATGCCCGCAGGACAAGGGACTTCTTCCAGGAGAATCACAGGTTTTTTGGAGGTGTGGTCCTAAACTCGAACAGCTGTAAAACATCCTGTTTGAGTTCAAGCATTGTTTTAATCTCCCAAGACCCGAACTCTTTCATGGCTTGCATTTTTAATTTTTCTTTGATATTTGGGCTGATTGTTTTTACATTCATCCGGTCCCAAAGAATTACGAGATTGTTTTTTTGTTTACCTAGTTTTATGTTTCTGAGAAAAATGAGAGCCACATTCGTTTTAAATTTTGATAGAACAGTGGCAGTATAATGTCCTCGTAAGTGGATATCAGGCCCTTGTAGAAAAAAAATTAAGTATTTTGGTCTAGACAACCCAAAATGTGATGTCCACATATGTGGATGCCAGGTCCTAGGAGGCTTAAAAAACAAATGTTTTGCTCACTCCCATTTCTTCTTGTTGAATGTTAAGGGTCTACTTGGAACCTTGTTAAGATCAAACTATACAGTAAATTACTTTTTTTTTGCTTGCTATTTTTCAAGTGGTCTTAAACTTTGGATCAGCACTGTATACACATCCAGCCCAGTAACATTTAGATAAATGTCGCTTTAACAAGTTGCACCTTGACCAGATGGTTTTGGTAGCCATCAACAAGCATCTGAGATAATTTTGACTCTATATTTGACTGTTCTCCTTGGCAGAATTGGTACCTGGCTTTTAAGCACAGCTGTAGGTAAATAAAAGCAATCCCAAATCATAAGCAATGCTTCACCGTGCCTGTGATGCACTTTTGATAGAAGTTTTTCCATTCCTCCCACTCACAATTACCTTTCAGAATTGTGTTTTTTTTTTTTTTTTTTTTTATCAGATTGGAACACATTTTCTCTCATGCCTTTTGGAGAGTTGATGCATTTCTTTGTAAGCTGTAACCAGTTTTTTGTTTGCTTTTATCCACTTTGATGTATATGATATATCTAATGCTTTGTAAGTGGTTTTTAAAAAACAAAAAACTGACTAATACCTTTCGACCGCTAGACTTTGATGCTTTTTAGGCTCTTAGCAAACCATGACTTCTGCTGTAGCAGAAAACAGTGAAGATCGGGACAGCAGCTGAACTCTATTTGGGGTTAATCAGAGTCTCTTAATTGATGGCAGGCATGTTCCCAGGAAGTCTGTTGTAACACCTTTTGATTTATCACAGTATTAGTTTAAGGATGTGGACACTTATGCAACTAGCTTAATTTTTTTGAATATATTTTTTCCTAACAACTTTGTTTTTCAGTTGAATTGTAAAGGCTTCTAGGTCACATTAAGAATGGGAAAAGTGTATACACTGTTTATGTCCACTGTATATATTACAAAAATAAATATGAAAATTCTAAAGTAAGTTGTGAATTATCAAAATGTATTAAGTGCCCAGCCTATATAAAGCCTGTGTGTGGGAAATCACTGAGGCCTGCAGTCTGGTATTGTTTTTTGTTTTTTAATGTGACCTCTTTTTCAGATCATGAGCCAGTGAGACATTATGACAGTTAGAATTTGGTCCAGCTAATTGTCATCTTCCCCCACCTCTGTTTCTTCACAGCGGTCTGATGTGTAAAGTGAGTGCAGGAAATGATGTTGCTTGTCTTACGACCAATCATCTGGCAGCCCTGTCTAAACTGGAGCCCAGACTGATTTCACTGGTGTTGGCCTTCCGCTACTGGGCAAGGGTAAGCCTGTTTCGGACACTCAGAATGCATACACCTAATACATGTGTCCTTTGTTTAGTTCTCAGCATGTTGCAAAAGTATCTTTGTGTCATGATACTTGATAATTAATGTGTTTATGAAATGGCACAAAGGATATAGTGGATGTTTTGGATATGAAAACTGACGGACCAGAAATAATGATGATGTAATGGAAGTGGGTTTTTGTTTTTGTTTTTTTAAATCTCTTGTTAAAAGAGTTATTTTCAACCTCATTTGTGTGCAAATATAAAACTTATATGCCCAAATGGCAAACACAGATGATCTGTTGGTCTGTATGATGTATTGTTTGGACCAAATTTTGCTTTGATGTTTTGCTGAAAGCAAAAATAGATTTTTTTTTTCTTTTATGTATTTATCCACACAGTTGTGTCACATTGACTGTCAGGCTGAAGGTGGCATCCCTTCATACTCCTTTGCCCTCATGGTGATCTTCTTCCTGCAGCAGAGAAAAGACCCTATCCTCCCTGTCTACCTGGGCCCCTGGGTAAGTTACTGAGAAAGGGCCACTCTGTATCTGTGCTCCTTGGCAAATAACCAACGTTAAACAAAATTATTTTTAAATCCCTTTCTTTATATTTTAGAACCTGGAATAGAGTTGGGAGATATAGTCTCAAAATTGTATCTGAGATTTCTGAGAGTATTTCCATAAAGTTTGCGACAATGAGATTTTTGAGAGTATAGGGAAAAAAAATACAGAACAATGATTGGAGCATAAAGCTTCTGAGCAGCAGCAGTTATAAGTACAAGTGAATGAAGGGCATTTACCACCTCACCTTCATCTTCAGAGAGTTACTGTCGTTAGTGACACTTTACCTATTTCAAAGTGTGAACTGTATTGACGCAGCAGCATCAGCATTATAGTGCAGTAGTAGCGATGCAATATTATACCAAGTGACACAGCATACCTCAAATATGAACACAAAGGTAACCACCGTGGCGTTTTTCAATTCAGTTCAATTCAATTTTATTTATATAGCGCCAAATCACAACAACAGTTGCCTCAAGGCGCTTTACATTGTAAGGTAGACCAAACGATAATACATCAGAGAAAAACCCAACAATCAAATGACCCCCCTATGAGCAAGCACTTTGGCGACAGTGGGAAGGAAAAACTCCCTTTTAACAGGAAGAAACCTCCGGCAGAACCAGTCTCAGGGAGGGGCGGCCATCTGCTGCGACCGGTTGGGGTGAGAGAAGGAAGACAGGAAAGAAGACATGCTGTGGAAGAGAGACAGAGGTTAATAACAAGTACGATTCAATGCAGAGAGGTCTATTGACACATAGTGAGTGAAAAAGGTGACTGAAAAGGAGAAACTCAATGCATCATGGGAATCTCTCAGCAGCCTATGCCTGTTGCAGCAGAACTAAGGGAGGATTCAGGGTCACCTTATCCAGCCCAAACTATATGCTTTAGCAAAAAGGAAAGTTTTAAGCCTAATCTTAAAAGTAGAGATAGTGTCTGTCTCCCGAATCCAAACTGGAAGCTGGTTCCACAGAAGAGGGGCCTGAAAACTGAAGGCTCTCCCTCCAGCCTAGAAGTAATAGATTTTCAGTGGAAATCTTAAGTAAACATATAACTGCTTAACCTTTTAGTTAAGAACAGTTAAGAATAACTAAAGTAACTTAACTGTGTAATGCTTCAGAAGCCTGTACAGCAGTGTAATATATTAAAACTAGTGGTGCAACGGATCACGGTTGATCCGTAATCCGAACCGATCCCACTCCACGGTTCGGCACGCACGTGATCCGAAGATTCGAAAAAGAAGGAAAAAAGGTATGTGTATGGTGCGCGTGGTCAGTCTGTCAAGCGATATTTATGGTCAGCGCTAGCGGTCCAAGTGGAGGAGCAGAGGAGTTTGCGGTATTTAAGCAGCCCTTTGCTGCCCAATCCGACCGGGCTAAAGCTATTACAAAAGCTACTGGAGTGTTTAGCTGCAGACGGGAGGCCGTATTCCCTTGTGCAAAACAAGGGGTTTAAACTATGATGAACGTGCTTGAGCCACACTATGATATCCCGTTGCGCGTCCACTTCAGTGACAGGATCGTACCCAGGCATGTATGAGCAGGAAAAGTTTAACGTTATGGCTGAACTGTCCCAGGCATCTTTTGTTGCCCAACTACAAACGGGTGGACCTCCAGGTCAACGGAAAGCTACGTGACCGCTCATTATATCACAGCGGAGTGGTAGATATAAAGCCCTGTACTGCCCTATTTTGCACCTTAATTTGTTTTTATATAATTGCGTGGAATAAGTCTTGAGTTGAATGTTTTTAATAGGCAAAAAATACTTAAAAAGTTAATAGGTAAATGTTAAATTTTTTCTTTTTTTCTTTTTTGCTGATCTGAAAATTGATCCGATCCGTGACTTAAAACCGTGATCCGAACCGAACCGTGAGATTTTTGATCCGTTGCACCACTAATTAAAACTGAAAAATGTTCAGTCTTGGGTTCAGTTTTTTAACCCGCTGTGGTAAGCGGTAAACCCACCATGTAACCACATCAACAATTTCCATCCACTGTTTGCACTCTGCAAGTGCAACTTGCAAGTAAGGTTACAAATTAGAGAACACAAATGCATAGTGTTACTAGAGCAACAACAAATTTTGACATCATATGACACTTTCACATCATGTCAAAGTAGGGCTGCTCAATTAATCGAATTTTAATCACGATTACGATCTGGGCTTTCAACGATCATTAAAAATGAATGAGCCGATTATTAGCCCCTCCCTCATTTATCCGCGACACCTTAAAGGCCGGTCCGTGAAAATATTGTCGGGCATAAACCGGTTCGTGGCGCAAAAAATCTGGTCAGAGCAGCACGCTCCGTTTTGCGTAACTATTTTTAAATCCCTGTAGAACCTGAACCGTGTAAGCTAGCGCAATAATTGGTTTTGCATATGAAACCAGAGGAGTTGTACTTACATCTGATGCCATCAGCTTGTCCTAAGTCACGGTTTCCTTCCACATAAAGCTTTGCAAAAATTGCATAAAAAGCGCTTGCAGGAACAAAAACATAATATTCCAGAAACACGCTTTGCCGATCCGATCAGCTGTTCGTAACACTTCCCACTTTGAAAAAGACGTCAGCGCGAACTATCACATGTCCGCCATTTCCTGGCCGAAACCGGAAGTGATGTCATTTTCGCGGAAAATGTAGTTTTTTACTTGTAGGCCTTAAAAACCTATACTGGAGTTTTTATAAGTAATGTTTGACTTTTCTGAATAGTTGCTGGGATGCTTAGAACTCGAATTGCACTGCTGGAAATAGTTTATTTTGATGCACGTGCTGTTTTCTTTGCAAATTTGCATCATAGGATTGTTTTTTCGTTTTTCCTGCAGTATATATAAAAATTGGTGTATCTCCAAAATAAAACTATGAAGACACTTAAAATAAATTTCCTGTTGTAAACTATTTTTTGCAACTTTTTTGTATTTAAAGTTTTGAGGGATAAGCCTCTTAAATTTCTCCAAGTAGAAATATATGTAAAAAAACAAAACAAAAACGATTTTCAATTTTTTTGTAGTTTATTGCACTTTTTTGCAATTAATGTAGTTACTATGGACTTAATGCATACATATTATTAAAATATGGGCTATAACAGTTGTATAGCAACTTGAAATGCTCCCACAAATGGCACTACAACATGTAAAAAAAATAATATAAGCTCTGGCGGACTTGGTTCTATAGTAGGTCTTAAAGGGTTAAATAAATATCGTCAAATAATCGAGATCTCAATTTCAGTGAAAATAATCGTGATTATCATTTTTGCCATAATCGAGCAGCCCTATGTCAAAGGTTTTACCAGTGGTAGCAGGGCCCAGACAGTGTAATGTTGACAGTGTCTGAGCATCTAATGGACAAAATGACCCACATTTTCTGTCTGTGTGTCTTCAGGATAGTTTGGTTAAAAAAAACAATCCCACATGGCTCGAGCC